>NC_052504.1:20838604-21184602 GCF_014356525.2 Nilaparvata lugens | reverse complement strand
GAGTAGTCCCACACACTTTCGGCAAGTATAGATTCTCATTAAGCGAGTCCGTACGCACTGTGGTAAATAGGGCTCGCTCCCCTAATAAGATTCCATCATCATAAGATCTCGTATTCCTCTATCTATATTAATGAACTTAAAAGAATGTGCCTTGCTTCCATTCCGGAGAAATCTTTGATAATGGCAATATACAGTGTGATATTCCTAATATCAAATCATAATATCTGTAATATTTTTAATCCTCCCAATTTTATTTCAATTCTTTCAATATAGCCGTTCAATGTTTCCCTTTCAAATCCAATATCAGCTTTCAGATATGATTTTTCCATCAACCCCAACTATTTTATTATGATAATTTAACATAATTGACTTTTATAGTTCATTTCATAACACAGTTTTTCATGAATTTCACACGACGTTCAGTCAAAACTCACATCTACATTTCATACCATTTTTCTTAAGTTCAATATCGTGAATACTGTACTTAGAGAAACATTGCCAACTTCCATAATGGGAATACGTGGGCTAATTCGTGTATTTATGACCATTTATAGATTATACAAAGTGCGGTAGAATCGATTTTATTTATACATTGATTGTATGATATGTTAAATGCCGCAAATTGAATTAATTTAATTCTTTGTTTTAGTTCAAGTCACTTGTTAAAGTATTATTTTTGCTTTATATTTTCAATTTCTTATTTTATAGTAATTTTCTTAGTAACTAGATTTCATATAGTATCTAGTGTCAATAAAGTATTGTTATTATTTTTCTTATCGATTGTCAGAAGACTCCTCCAGACTTATCGTTCAAGCATGGAGTTATTCATCTACTTTTTACTTGTTTTTCATATTAATGTTACAATCTAATATATTGCGTTTACTTTGTTTTTAGATACTATGTAATGTATAACATTTTGAATAAATTGAAATTGAATTGATTACGCAGTTTGCTTCGATATTCACATCATCTGTGAAAAAAGACAGAGTTAAAATTTTGCCAGTGCTCAATTTTTTCCTTTTTTCAACCAAATTAAAGTAGGCAACATGATTTGGACGGGTATTCATTCTGGTTTTGCCGTTCGCGGTCATTTCGAAAACAAATTATGTGATCACTACACAAAAAAACCTTTCGACGACAATTCAACATTCTACCCAACAATAGTTCCCCTGAAAAATAGTTGAAATGACTGGTGAAAGACTTACAGGCACATCTCAAAACTGTTTTTCCCCAGGTTTTTGAATCAATTTGTTTGATTTGATAGTTCAATCAGTTTGAACACTATACATGGGGCTTTTGATTTCTTCAAATGTTATTCCTATTCTTATGGTCATAATTGGAACATTTGCATTCCAGTCTCCAATAATATTTCCAAATGAACTGGGATTCTAATTTTATTCAATGATAAACTTGATTGTGAATATTATGAGTGGCTCAGATGTGAATAAATCGCATGATCCGAGAATTTATTGTTGGTTTGTTCATTCACATCATCATATCTCAATATAGATTTATTATGATGCAATTATTTCATAATTATTACGCATTCATTAATTCGAAGAATGAATCAACGAACAAAATATTTCATGCCTCAGTGAATGTGAAACATGCAGTTTCGAAAAATGCTATTCTTGAATCATGCTAACAACAGTTTCAAGAACGTGGAGGATTTCAGAATTCACGTTCTATTTTCTGCTTTTAAAAACGTCTGAACATTCTGAGACTGTTTTCCAGGAGAAAAGGATGTAAGATAACACTACGTACACATCGGGGCTTGAAGCCCGGGAATGTTTCGTGAATGGAATTCTCCATATCAGTTTTATTGGACTCGGGGAGATATAAGGTGAACAGATAAGACGTGGGAGGGGAAGGCTTTCAAGGAACACAACCCGGCTCAAGTATCCTTACAGCACTTTTCAACTTTAGCACATCTTCGTAGTTCTCTCATGTAACTCCTAATAACGTATTCTGTGAGCATATGATGCGATGATTGAATGCGAGATTCCACTCACATCTCAAAATAGCACAATGTTCATCATTAATACTCCACCTCTAATGAGAATACCACCGAATATTTTCCACATATTTTGACCTTTTAGGTTGAACATAATAATCGAAAATTTCTCATAATATTAGAATATCAAATTCATTTGAATGGATAAAGGAAGTATGCTGAACCTTTCCACGATTACTTGCATGCTTTTGACAGCCTGTGAATTAGATTTCGAGTTGTTTGCCACCGGTGAACGATTAATTTCACAGAAGAATAGAACTAATAGAACAGAGTGCATCCAGCTAGCAATCGTCCAAACAATTTATAGCTCACTGCAATTCCATTCCCACACTACCCAATAAAGTCTGGTTGTAACAATTTGTTGGTTCAACGTTTGTTCTTAAACATCGTATTGATTAATATACGTGGGAGATATACTCAATTTTTGAGCAAGGGATGAATTAGATCTCATCTGAAGAGTTCTATTGGAGAAATTTATTTATAAATTACTGTTAAAAGATTAATATTCATGCTATTATTCTAAGGCCAAAAGCCCATCGCTGCTTTCAACTTGTTGAAATCACTCTCAAGAGGTACGAACAGAACGAGTCGCGGTGAAGTTCGATGCCACTAGACAAGCTGCACAATGATATAACATTTAGAATCATTGATATAGATATAAAAAATCGATAGCGAGCGAAATCTACATATCGAGGCCGTTTATAGAGGCGTGTTCGTACCGTTTTAACATACTACGATAAAACATTATCACGTAGCCTCGTTTGATGTAACTTATATCCTCGAAGCCTTGCGTTCAGCATCGTTGAAAACGCGTGACAGCGACGGCAGCGGCAGAATTTCAAACATTCAACTATGGTTTAAAAATTCTACCGTTATATTCCCCAGAAGCTATTATTATCATATCCATCCGATTGTGGAGTCCCATTCATCATCCTCATTCTACAGCTGCAAGCTAATTTAAATAAAGATCTCCATCCTAGGAATGTTATGTTTGAAGACATTTCCCTGATTCAATAAGTTATAAAGAGCTATTATAACAGCATGATGATACCAGAGTATCACTAGTTTCCTGTTATGTTGGTGATAATATTTTAACGTAGATTCTCGAGTATTCAAATTAACAATAAACAATGGTGAAGGACACACTGCACTGTTTAGAATGATTGAAAAGGTTGAGAATCATACTCAGAGTGTGAATTTGAAATCAGATAAAGGAGCTTTCCAATTCGATTTAGTGTATATTATACTAGTATTCAAATGGTATTTCAGATAAGATAGTATCAGTGGTCTGTTCAAAGAATCGATACTCCATGTGAATGGTATAATCTATAGGCTGTATATTATACAGGGCAAAATATACAATAGATGTGATAAATTCAGGTAGTTTTCAGGTTAGACGCGAAAACGCTTCCAGTGTTGCAAGTGAAATGCAGCGCCTTAGCATACAGGCATAATCTATTGCGAGAAAGCAAACAGGGTGAGTTGGTCGTTGTACGGTGCGAGAGAGAGCGCAACTCTAGGTGAAGCAAAACCACCAGTGAGCTGGTAAAAAGCCGACCTCATAAATATACTTTAAAGCTGTTTTTACTCCACCCTGTGCACTCGCACTCGCCGGGGCTTATTCCTAGGAATACAGTCGTGTCCATTCGTTGTGCTCTCCAGATTCCATGTGATGCCGACTCATGAACGGACTGTTAATAAGTGAGAGCGGAAACGAATATGTGTCTGTAAAACTTATTTCCAGAGAAAAAAGTTTTCATTTCAAAACAAGAATAATCTTCAAGAGGAGCTAGTTTTTACTGAATTTATTTTGTGGAAAAAATACGTGGTAAGGAAACACAGTTATTTACCAGATATAACTCTGGCTCCAAGCCAGACATTTAGAATGTACCGGCCGTAAATATTATCAGCCTATCGTTTTGCTCGATTTCACTTTAATACAGGAAATGTTTAAACTTCAGACCCTCCGACTCTGAATTGGAATTTACCATTAATCTTATAAATACGTTAGGCAGTCAAAATGTTATTATCTTATCTTTCATTCATAGAGAAAGAATACACTAATGATACAATAATTGATCCACATTGATGATACTTCATCATCAATATGAACATCATTGAGAATTGTAATGACAAAGTATAGATAGGAAGAATCAATGAATATGGAAGATGAATAATAGAAATATTAATATGAATGAGGAGTGTCCATATTTGTCAAATCACCTGAAAGAAATTCAGGAATGCTCGGAAGAATTCTTTCATATTCATATCAAAAGAATCAAAGAAATGCCAACTTCTGCTCAAACATGATAGTAGATAATTATTGAATGTTCCATGAAAGTTTGTAGATTTTGCTAAATAAATTCAACTACTATACAAACTCTGGAATTGATTTCATCGGGAAAGTTCTTAAGAAATTCAAAAGTCACACAGACTTTAATTATAAATCTGGGAAAATTGATAATGAAGTATGAGAATAAATCCATTCCTCATAATTAATGAAAAGTAAGTATTAAAAATACTACCTCATAAAAATTAAGTATGTATTCCAACAGATTAATTAACTCTGTTGGAATACATACTTATTGGGTTTGAGTGTTCAGTGCATAAAATCATTGTATTCATATCAGTCAATCTCACATTCACAAACATTGGTACAGTATGCACATCCTAACACATCAATTTATCACTTCATATCAACATCGTCACAGATTCCCGAGTGAATTATGAATGTAGTCTACTATTGTGTATAATGGCTAGCAACATGCATCAACTCATATGATTGTGAAAATTCAAATACAGCTTGATTTTTCAACTATCAATTCAATAATATGATAACGTGCTGATAAGAACAGATACTACACTTTGATCTTAGCCAACAGGCCGAGAAACGTCATTACGTCAGTTCTCTACATCGGTCGTTTTACAAGATCCAATAGAAATTTTAGATTGTTCATGATTTATTCCTTCACGTTACAGATCAAGAGACATCCCTTACTATCGTGAGATACCAATCAACGAGAGGTGACTGATCGACAGTTTGATTCGACTATTTTCAGATAGCGGTGAATTTATTCTCTCTGAAGTGGAAATGTCAACGGCAGACGTTTGAAGAGCTCTGTGAAAAATACTTGCCAATGACGATTCACAAACCACTTCCTATTAGAACGATGCAATCTCTAGTGCAATTCAATTACAGTTCAGAACAACAGTGTGTCATCAAAGCAGCCTTTCCTCGGTGAGAGTCACATAAATTCGTGGAAATGGTGCAACGGTCAGTTGGAGACGGGAAAAGCACACGCATGGGAGTAGACATAATTTCGCTCTAGTAGGAATGTTTTTTCTCATTGAAAAGTAATTGATTTAGAGCGTGGATTCAGGAATCCTCCATACTCTTACCCCAGGAGGCGATAGTGGCAAGGGCTTTGAAGGAGCTCGACTGCGCATGCGCCACTACGGCTGGTCTGAACAATAACGGGGGTTCAATATTCGTTTATTCATTACTTATTGCCAGGGGCTCTCCGTACCCTGCTCGGCTCGGCTCGGCTCGGCTTGGCAGCATCCAGCCTTCTCTGTATCAACCACACAAACAAAACCCGCTGCCGCTCCCTTAATTGTCGGCTTGCTTTCAATCTAGCAACGTGACGGGCCTTTGATAAAACCTACATCTCCACCTACGTGCACCTCTTTCCACATACAGCACCATTCAACGTTTACTCTGCTCTGCTCTTACTCCGCCATCAGCAAACAATTTCCAGTGTCAATGTTGTTCAACGATCCACTATTTTTGATCCGAAAAATTTGATTGGCTACCACTGATTGTGGTTGACATGACCTGAATTCATTGAAGTTTTACATTCTTTGTATGGCTACTAATATCAATGAAATTAGAATCATCCAGTGCCCCTTGATATTTTATTAGTCTAAATGGATGCAATGAGGCGGAACATGTTATTAGCCTATATAAAATAAAAAAAGTACTGAATAATTCTTATTCCATTTCAAATTCCACTTTGCTTGAGTCTCAAACATGATCGAATTGATTTCGACTTGATGATGCTCCCATTAGTCTTTGCCACGAATATGTTTAATTGGAGTGTTTCTCTACACTGGGAGAAGAAGGAGTGTTCTTTGTGAATTTTCCGTCACAAGAAGGATTTTTAAATATTCATTCAGAGACTGAAGCAGAATGGCATTACAATAATCTTGGAATTGGATTTTTGTATTCATCTCTCAATGTCTTTTCGACTTAGATTACTCATCTCTATTATGTGCTCTCACGTACGGTAAATTACAAGGTTACCCTAGAATAATGTATGTTTTTGAGATTTCTTACATGTTTATGTAAAACACAATTAACAAAGTACCCTTCATCAACATTCCACCTGGGATCGGAATCGACTGAGATACAATATCTTCATGTGTCATAATAATTGGATATGACATCATCTTGTATGTTCTGGTTGGTTGGTTGAATGCAGTTCAAGCAGTTTGCACAGCAAACGTTGAATCCGAGGCACGGGATCTGAAGCATCAGCGCTGTGTTGAACATCAGACTCAAAGCAGGCTGTAAAAGGATTGAGGCCTGTTTGAAACGGCTGCTGTCGGTCGGAGCTGAGCCTGAACACCGTGTGTGTTTGATTCATTCCAACTACAGTTGACAAAATTAGATTTGCTTGTGTTCACTCATTAGTGTATCGTTCCCAGCAGATGCATTAGTAATGAGCTTCATTCACGTTTCCTATGCTGTGTTTCATGTATTGCGGCTGCTGTCACCGTTTAAATTGACATTTGTACTTGGTGATTGGAATAAAATTAGGTGAACTATGATTTTGTAGAGTAGAACCAGCACTACAATTTCTAATGCACGTAAAATTTGGTTTCATAAAACGTGAAATTCAACAAACTCAAAACATGTCAATCAAATACTATAATTCCAGCAATAAAGAAAACTATCATCAGCCTGTCAAGTGGAATCTAATCAATGACAATGAAGTTTGAAACGATTCACAAATCTAAATTAAAAGTACAGTAATGGGCCTACACCAATTTTACCAAAATTCGACATTCTTAAAACTTTTCGTAACTGAGACAGTTCAAACAACTATTGTCGAGTTCATCCAGCATCAATTGAATTGACGGTGCCAGCAATATATGTTTGCAGTTATGATCTAGAGTTTTACATACTTGTGAATACTTGATAATACTGTCAATGATAATAAATATTCATTTATCCTTGGTGATTACTTTTCAGATACATACCAGAGTTATCCATGCTCAACTATTACATGTCAACTATATCGAAACTAAACAGGATTGATTAATACTTCAACATAACTAAATTCCACAAAGAAATGCACAATATAAGAAACGACAAAAATAGGGTTTTCCAACTATGTTTCGAACTGCAATAGAATTGAGACTAGCTTGGCTTAAGTTCGACTTAAGCTCGTTGACTTGGCCCGTTGAAGACCTGTTTTAAAAACTTTAAATTGAAGTATAATAAATGCTTGACAACAAAAATCATGTGCATATCTGTACTGTTGTTTCAAAGTTATGTGATAAGGGCTATTTGTGTATTGATAATAGCACAAAAACCTATTTAAAATTTCCAACTTCTAGGTTTCATTCATTCGATTTCATATTATTTATACATAGGTAATGTACGTATAAATATGGGCGAAAATTCCATGCAGATATGAAATAACGGCATTCGTTGGAATAAGTATTAGTGAATATGAAAAATACAGTTACTATAATAATAGTTAAGAGCATTAGGATGGTTTTATTCGAAAAATGTTTTTTTTATTGTAGTTTCTCGCTCATTCTTCTGATCTCTCTTTTTATGATCAGAATTGTACTCACACAGTTATGTTGATAACAAATAACAGCTTCTATAAATCACTCTATTTGACTGTAATTAAAATAATACTATAATCATAATCAGTGTTGGATTTTCGAGTTTAACAGTTGATAAGGCAGGTAGGCCTACCTCATAAACTGAAAGTCTGAGAGTTGGATCCACGTGAGACTAATCCAACAAAACTTTCTCCTTCTGAAGGAATTTGCAGTTTCCTAACGAACTTCACAACTTCTATCCGTAGCGAAGTTGAATTAACTGCAATCAGATTTTAATAAGATTCAATGATGACAGCTCTGGTCGCATTCACGGAATTGACAAGTTTCTCTTGCAGTTGATGCAGACATTGATCGTTACTGCTGATTAGGAACAAGCGGGAAATGTTTCTAAAAAATTAAGAGAGCTCCAGTAGCACAAACTCTATTATGATCTTACATAGATAATCGAGGAAATAACATTTTTGCAAATGATTGTAGGGATTAGAATATTGGGATTTCTGTGATTAAACAATAAATTCAAATGAGGATTAGATAGAATGTTTTTAGAAAATTGACAAAGAAACTTGAATATTAGATGTCTCTCGGTAGGTGATTAATCATTCCAATTGTACAGGATTTGTCGATTCTTCAAAACACAGTGTTATTTATTCATACTTACAGAGCAATAATTTCAAACAAATATGAAGCGCAAGCAGCTTCCAAATTTTATTTCACTCTGTGAGAGCTTTTCCATGTCAGGGATAGTGGAGTAGTTAGTGAGAAGACATCATCCCAGCTGAATTTCAATCTAGATGTTCGGTTATATTTCGAGATTTTACAAATACAAGTAGTGCAGTATACTGCTTACTGCTTAATAATGGATCTCTTTCTCAATTTGCTGTATTTATGAGTGACGGAAAGACAAAGAGATTTCTCTAGCATACTTAGAAAACTCGATGAAGTAGAACTTCTTTCGAGAGAGCGCTCATCCCCATTGTGGCTCTGTCATTATTTCTGCTGGGAACAAGGAAAGCTGGGAGCTTATTTCTTGGAAATATTGATTACAAGAGAAATATTTTTGGTTTGTATCATATTATCCTACTAATTGGACACGTCTTCCCCTCGAACATCAATCATTGTATTTCGGGTTAGAGTTTTAATAATACAAAATGGACTTGATTATTCTCATAGTAACTATGTCACTCATCTCCACTGATACTTATCGCATTCAATTTCATCAGGATTGGAAGCTTTCCTCATCATCGTCGGTGAGTTTTCTCTTGAGATTCACATGATTAGCTGAAGCACTAAATGCACCAAGCATACAATCACTCATGTTCCTGTTAGTACTATTTCTTAGAACTTCTCATATCACTTCACAGTGAGTTCAGTTAAAATGATTTATTCTTGTAGAAAAAGCATGTGTATAGATTGGCAATTTGGAATAGCTTCTGATATAATTCACTGCACTCCTCCTACTCTCTCACACCCTGAAACTTATTACCTACTTCTCTCACTTATTACTTACTGTAACCTACTTACTTTAATGAAACATAATACTGAAGTGTCACTTTTTCGCCCTTGGTACTAAAAACAGAAAAACTACATGGGGAGAAAAAAGCTCCATTTAAATAACATGGAGAGCATCTCCATCTTGGAAACTTACATTGGAAATAGGTTGGAAGATTGAAGCTCAGATGAGGATTCAATACCTCAACCAGAAATTCAACTCATGAAATATAATTATGTTTGTATGATATCCATAGTTGATATTAGTATAGGATAAAAAAGAATAAATATTCATTCTATTCAAAATATCAGCCAACAAATATTTTTCATCAGAGATTCAAATCTGAAACGTGCGAAATAGAGTCGGCCATTTTTTCAAGTTGATAATATTGTAAAAACTTTCGCCGTTAGTTAACACAATCGGCAGTGCCAGCCAGACGACCAGTTTTTACTTTTTAGTCCTTACATTTCGGGTTATGTTGTAAAATAAAACATTATCATCAATAACATGATTTATTAAAATTATCTGATTTGCAGTTTCTATGAAAAATGTAGGTAGAGGAAAAAATATGTTGTGTATATCACGAGTGAAAAATTCTATTTCTCCATCAGGGAAATTGTTGCACTCGGCTTCGCCTCGGACATCAAACTCTCCCCTCAGGGAGAAAAAGCTGTATTTTTCACTGGAGATATACACATAACTGTTCTACAATTCATCAGAATTGAAAACGTTAGGAATGAATAAGAGTAATTTCATTCCTTCAACAGATAGTACACTCTTATGAGGAGAGCTTCATTCCAATAAGCTGTGCTTATACAACCAACATACAATAATCTCTGTTCCAACAGAAAATTCAATAGCTCCACCCATACATTGGATTCTGCATACATCCGTGCTGTCCCCCACCGTGATTGAAAATTTCACAATGTTTTGTTGCAAAACAGAAGGAAATCCTTGAATGAAGCTATTTTGAAGAGAATGCTTGTTTGCGTTGTTTTTCAGGAGCCACCGATACTAAAATGAATTTGAACGCCGATGTTCGGAAATTATGACACTGCCGGGCTGACGGGAAGAGAGAAAGAAGATAACTTAATTGTGGAGAGTGAATGAGGAGAACGACAAATGAGTGAGCAGTGTGGTGAAGAAATGAAAAATATGCGACCACCATAAAGTGAGGAAAGTGTAGTAAAAGATCGGATGGGCCGAGCCGAGGTGGGAAGTGCAAAGTTAAGAACAGAACTACTGCTCATCATTTATTCACTGGCGTTCGGTGCCGATGCTGCTATAAAGTCTTGAGCCGTCTAAAGAGTACACAAAAACACTGAATAATTAATTTTCAAAGTTTGTATGTGGATGCTTTCCATGTTTCCTCTCATATTCTAAACAATGGAATTAGTGAACCAGACTGTCATAATTATAAATAATTATTCCCGTTATAATTCAGAAAACATGTTACGACTACACAATAACAACATCAGAAACTGAATTTTCCTCCAGAAATTCCCGGAATTCACGTTTAGCTCTTGTATCCCAATATGCTGATGAGTTCAAAATAACCTTCTCATCTATTAATACAGTGTTATAGTATCAGGTGTGATTAGATTCTTAGATGGAATTTTATCATTTTAATGCAATATTATCTCAAACATTCATGTATGACGCTTTGCCTCCACTGGAATATTCATTAGACGTTATTGGGTTCAGTAGTTATGAAAATCAATCAAGCACTACTTGAATAATTTGTAATGAGTATAGTGACTGTAATATACATAGTGTCTGTGTAGTAAAGAGTTATTCCATGCATGACTATGAGTTCTTAAACAAATATTATTAGATCCTAATAAAGATCAAGATTTCAATTTTAATTTATTTATAGGAAATAAACTATAGAGTTCTATTGTTTCACAAGTAATAACATGCTGCGTGTTTCAAAATGAGAGAAATAGTTCATGAGATCGCCAGTTATAATAGCTACAATCATACATGAAATAAACACTCACGGGAAGGAGATCGGAGGATTTTTCGAAAATTTTACAAAATAAAATCAACCATTAGAAGAATATATTATTCTGGATCCGAGGATCTGAGTCTTTATACGTATTTCTCCTCCAGTCTCATTGTAGTTGCCACGAATTCACTTTTGAGACAAACCGATCTTTTCTGAGAAGCAAGCAAATTTTCAAATTTGGCGACCACAGCCTGACGGGATGCTGCATAATATTTTATTTATTTTCTGTCGTAACAAGGAAAGCTGGGAGCTTATTTCTTGGAAATATTGATTACAAGAGAAATATTTTTGGTTTGTATCATATTATCCTACTAATTGGACACGTCTTCCCCTCGAACATCAATCATTGTATTTCGGGTTAGAGTTTTAATAATACAAAATGGACTTGATTATTCTCATAGTAACTATGTCACTCATCTCCACTGATACTTATCGCATTCAATTTCATCAGGATTGGAAGCTTTCCTCATCATCGTCGGTGAGTTTTCTCTTGAGATTCACATGATTAGCTGAAGCACTAAATGCACCAAGCATACAATCACTCATGTTCCTGTTAGTACCATATCTTAGAACTTCTCATATCAATTCACAGTGAATTCAGTTAAAATGATTTATTCTTGTAGAAAAAACATGTGTATAGATTGGCAATTTGGAATAGCTTCTGATATAATTCACTGCACTCCTCCTACTCTCTCACACCCTGAAACTTATTACTTACTTCACTCACTTATCACTTACTGTAAACTACTTACGTTAATGAAACATAATACTAAAGTGTCACTTTTTCGCCCTCGGTACTAAAAAACAGAAAAACTACATGGGGAGAAAAAAGCTCCATTTAAATAACATGGAGAGCATCTCCATCTTGGAAACTTACATTGGAAATAGGTTGGAAGATTGAAGCTCAGATGAGGAATTCAATACCTCAACCAGAAATTCAACTCATGAAATATAATTATGTTTGTATGATATCACATAGTTGATATTAGTATAGGATAAAAAAGAACAAATATTCATTCTATTCAAAATATCAGCCAACAAATATTTTTCATCAGAGATTCAAATCTGAAACGTGCGAAATAGAGTCGGCCATTTTTTCAAGTTGATAATATTGTAAAAACTTTCGCCGTTAGTTAACACAATCGGCAGTGCCAGCCAGACGACCAGTTTTTACTTTTTAGTCCTTACATTTCGGGTTATGTTGTAAAATAAAACATTATCATCAATAACATGATTTATTAAAATTATCTGATTTGCAGTTTCTATGAAAAATGTAGGTAGAGGAAAAAATATGTTGTGTATATCACGAGTGAAAAATTCTATTTCTCCATCAGGGAAATTGTTGCACTCGGCTTCGCCTCGGACATCAAACTCTCCCCTCAGGGAGAAAAAGCTGTATTTTTCACTGGAGATATACACATAACTGTTCTACAATTCATCAGAATTGAAAACGTTAGGAATGAATAAGAGTAATTTCATTCCTTCAACAGATAGTACACTCTTATGAGGAGAGCTTCATTCCAATAAGCTGTGCTTATACAACCAACATACAATAATCTCTGTTCCAACAGAAAATTCAATAGCTCCACCCATACATTGGATTCTGCATACATCCGTGCTGTCCCCCACCGTGATTGAAAATTTCACAATGTTTTGTTGCAAAACAGAAGGAAATCCTTGAATGAAGCTATTTTGAAGAGAATGCTTGTTTGCGTTGTTTTTCAGGAGCCACCGATACTAAAATGAATTTGAACGCCGATGTTCGGAAATTATGACACTGCCGGGCTGACGGGAAGAGAGAAAGAAGATAACTTAATTGTGGAGAGTGAATGAGGAGAACGACAAATGAGTGAGCAGTGTGGTGAAGAAATGAAAAATATGCGACCACCATAAAGTGAGGAAAGTGTAGTAAAAGATCGGATGGGCCGAGCCGAGGTGGGAAGTGCAAAGTTAAGAACAGAACTACTGCTCATCATTTATTCACTGGCGTTCGGTGCCGATGCTGCTATAAAGTCTTGAGCCGTCTAAAGAGTACACAAAAACACTGAATAATTAATTTTCAAAGTTTGTATGTGGATGCTTTCCATGTTTCCTCTCATATTCTAAACAATGGAATTAGTGAACCAGACTGTCATAATTATAAATAATTATTCCCGTTATAATTCAGAAAACATGTTACGACTACACAATAACAACATCAGAAACTGAATTTTCCTCCAGAAATTCCCGGAATTCACGTTTAGCTCTTGTATCCCAATATGCTGATGAGTTCAAAAATAACCTTCTCATCTATTAATACAGTGTTATAGTATCAGGTGTGATTAGATTCTTAGATGGAATTTTATCATTTTAATGCAATATTATCTCAAACATTCATGTATGACGCTTTGCCTCCACTGGAATATTCATTAGACGTTATTGGGTTCAGTAGTTATGAAAAATCAATCAAGCACTACTTGAATAATTTGTAATGAGTATAGTGACTGTAATATACATAGTGTCTGTGTAGTAAAGAGTTATTCCATGCATGACTATGAGTTCTTAAACAAATATTATTAGATCCTAATAAAGATCAAGATTTCAATTTTAATTTATTTATAGGAAATAAACTATAGAGTTCTATTGTTTCACAAGTAATAACATGCTGCGTGTTTCAAAATGAGAGAAATAGTTCATGAGATCGCCAGTTATAATAGCTACAATCATACATGAAATAAACACTCACGGGAAGGAGATCGGAGGATTTTTCGAAAATTTTACAAAATAAAATCAACCATTAGAAGAATATACTATTCTGGATCCGAGGATCTGAGTTTTATACGTATTTCTCCTCCAGTCTCATTAGTTGCCACGAATTCACTTTTGAGACAAACCGATCTTTTCTGAGAAGCAAGCAAATTTTCAAATTTGGCGACCACAGCCTGACGGGATGCTGCATAATATTTTATTTATTTTCTGTCGTAACAAGTTAAAGAATGTAGCCATATAGATCCAGTTTATCTTGGCGTGGAAAACGAGTGTCGAGAAGGGTGTCGGGAAGTGTATAATTTATCACACGGCGAGCAGACAGGCTATCATCATCTGATTTATACACCTGAGGGATGTGGAGTTGAGTTGGGCGCAGCGCGCAGCGCACTACAACAAAACAATGTCTATCGCAGATTGCAATCGCCCTAATGGATTCAACGTTATGGAATTAATTGCTGTCCATGAAAGGCGATGCCACTATACGTGTTGTTCGGTCATTTCTTTATCGACGCCCATCACAGTCGATTAATTCACGTGATATATGCATCGACGATCGATGAAATTCTATCAATTGTACTTTAATTATGTCTCGTCGGCTGTAATTATTCGCGTTTCGAATTCATTACGCTGAAATTGGAGTGGTGCAGAAAATTTGCACTCGATGACCAGAGTCAAGTGCACACTAAATGAGATGACAATTATTATAAAAATTGGGATATTGTATTTGGTAAGTTGTGAAATTGTATTGTTCTTAGAATTATTATGGATTTCGTGATATCAATAATTCCATGAATGGATCCAAAATCAAATGTTGGTGCATTATTTGATAAAATTCATTAAGAAATAAGCTGTATTTGGAGGAAATCTATCATGAGGAATGAAACGAAATACAAGTTGCTGGACTGCAAGAGGAAGCTCCTGGAAGGAGAGGCGTTGATCGAAAATGATAATATATCTTGACTAAGAAAATTGAGAACATGGTTTGGATTGTCCAACCCCGGAATATTCAGAGCAGCTGTCAACAAGATCATAATTGCCAACATTCGTTAACGGATAGACACTAGTGACTAAAAGAAAAAGAATATGAAGAAGGAGAAGAAGAAGAAGAAGAAGAAGAAGAAGAAGAAGAAGAAGAAGAAGAAGAAGAAGACATTTTTTTCTAGAAATATCGGAGGAATGGAATCGTTCACAGAATGTAAGCTAAAGAGTAATCAAAATAACCAAATTATTTTATTGTAGTAGGCTTTTGAAAACATCAAGAGTATTAGAACAGTCAAAATGTAACATAGTTCAATTCATCAAATATATACAAAATCACAGACAGTCAATAAATATATAGAGTTGGCAGAAATGAAAAAATGAAAAACAACTCAAAAACCTGACTTCAATCTTCTCTAAGTACCGTCTCCATTTCGGAGGTTGGCAATCATCATGGCGATTTTTACCTTGTTCACAGCCGCTCTAAATAGGTCATTGGTTGTGCAATTAAACGCTTCCCTCAGGTTTCTCAACCAAGACATTCACCTGCGTCCCACCGAGCGCTTACCAACTATTTTACCTTGGATTATGAGGTGCAGAATCATGTACTTGGGTCCTCTCATAATGTGTCCAAGGTAAGTCAACTTTCGTATTTTAATGTCACGCACAATATCTAGTTGCTTACCCACTCTTCTGAGAACTTCTACGTTCGTGACTCTATCTGTCCACGATATACGGAGTATCCGCCGGTAGCTCCACATTTCAAATGCTTGAAGTCTGGTCTCACATTCCCTATTTAGTGTCCATGCTTCCAACCCATACAAGAGAACAGGGAACACATAGCACCTCAAGAGACGGGTCCTAACCTCAATAGACAAGTCACGAGCCGAAAGAAATGTTCTCATTTTTACAAAGGCAGCTCTGGCCTTTTCAATTCTCATTTTTATTTCTGGCATGTGACTTACATTGCAGCTGACGCGGGTTCCCAGATAGTTATATGCCTCTACCCGTTCTATCATATCCTGTCCAGCAAAAAGGTGCTCTTGTGGAATTTCATGCTTTGTAATGACCATAAACTTTGTTTTTTTGGCATTTAATGTGAGCCCATATTCCTCACTTGTCCTTATCAAATTGCTTAGCATTCTTTGCAGGTCTTCTATGCTTTCAGCCAGGAGTACAGTGTCATCTGCATAGCGGATGTTGTTGATATGGGTACCATTGATGACAATGCCCGCTGCTTCTTCTTCAAGAGCTTTTGCTATGATATTTTCCGAGTATAAATCGAACAAGAGTGGGGAGAGTACTCATCCTTGACGGACTCCACGCTTTATTGCAAGTTCTCGACTAGTTTTTGATTGGACTCGAACTTCTGCTGTTTGATGGAAGTATAAATTTTTGATTATCTGAATGTCCCTAGTATCAATGCATGCTTCTTCCAAAATTTCCATCAGTGGGTTGTGACGTACTTTGTCAAATGCTTTATTGGAATCAATGAAGCATGCATAGACATTCTTATTCACATCCAGACATCGTTGAATTATCACATTATAAGCGAAGAGCGCCTCTCTTGTTCCAAATCCACTTCTGAATCCAAACTGTGTGTTTGATAGCTTCTCTTCCAGTTTCGTGTTGATTATTTTCAGAAATAATTTGAGAATGTGGCTCATAAGGCTGATTGTGCGGTGTTCTTCACATTTCTTTGCATTATGTTTTTTGGGAAGTGTGATAAATGTAGATTTTAGCCAATCTTCCGGATGTTTTCCACTCTTGTATATCATATTGAACAAATCCGTCAACTTGGCAACTTGACTTCAATAAGATCTGTTAAATTTCAAGTGTGATTAAGTAGGCAACTAATGACGTCACCCTCTTCTCTGAATGTTTTTGTGCTTGTTTTTTTTTCTTTTTTTTCTTTTTTTTAAGATTACGTCCTAAAGACTCCAGTCATGGAGTATAAGACAAGACATGTTATTACATAATGATTCTAACACTAAGTAGTTCAACCTAGTTTAGGTTTGAAAGGAATTCTTGTACACTATAAAAAGCTCTATCAACTAAATATTTTCAATGTTAAACTTTAAATTAAAGCTACTTAAATATATAATTTAAAATTATATATTTTACTTAAATTAAATTTAATTTGTTTTTTGAAAATCTTCAAATCATCATTACTTTTCAAGATTTGAGGTACCGTAGCTTGTTATAAAATTTCCTACCAATATAATCTGGTTTTTGTTCAAATAACCTACTATTGTGACCCATTTTATGATAATCTGCTCTGTTTCGCGTATTATACTCATGAACATCTGAATTCTGGATCACACCACTCGTTTTCACATGCATTACAACTTCATATACATACAAAGATGGCACAGTTAATAGACCAAGCTTTTTAAATAAAGGCCTACAAGAGTCTAACCTATTCACTTTCTCTATACATCTGAGTGCTTTCTTTTGAATCTTGAACACCCTGTCCATATTTTGTTGAGATGAATTACCCCATACTAAAATAGCATACCTAATATGAGATAGTATAAGTCCATGGTAAGCAGTTAACAGTAGTTTTTTATCATTCAGCCTAGCAAGCTGCCGCAGGACAAATACCCCAGATGATATCTTATTACATATCCTCTCAATGTAAGGATGCCATGTTAATTCCCTGTACAATAAAATTCCCGAGAATGCTACTTTCTCTTCTTGGTCTGATTCATTTTCCTCTACAAACACATTTATTTCTCTATCCTCTACTGAATTATATTTACTTTTGAATTGTAGGAATTGACATTTCTTACTATTTATTGTTAATTGTCTTTGCTTCAAGAATTGGACAATTGACTGTACTCCAGTAAAAGCATTTATTTCTAGACTATCTAATAAATAATTTTCAAAGATAAGCGATGTGTCATCAGCAAACAACAGAGCTCTGTGATCTTTTAACTCTTTTGGTAATTGGTTCACATAGAACAGAAACAGTAAGGGACCCAGAATTGAGCCTTGAGGTACTCCAGCCTGGACCTCCAGTTTTTGAGATTTAATTTTTACTATTTCATTCCCATCCACCTTGGTAAGCTCAACACACTGGTTTCTACCTATGAGATATGATTCAAACCATTTTAGTTCTATACCATTCACACCTACAGTTTTTAGTATTTCCAATAATATTCTATGGTTCACACAATCAAAAGCTTTGGATAAATCAAGAAATATTGCGGCTGCCTTCTCACCTGAATCTATTATATCTATTAGTCTTTCAACAAGGGATACTATTGCAGTCTTAGTAGATTTCCCTTTCTGGAACCCATGCTGTTCATCACATATGAAATTAATTTCTTCCAGGTGCATCAATAGTCTATTTAAAACTACTCTTTCAAAAATTTTACTTATTACATTTTAAATACTAATGGGTCTATAATTTTCAACGCTTTCAGAATCACCGCTCTTGAAAATTGGCAAAATTTTTCCTTGTTTCAGATCATCAGGGAAAATACCCTGCTCTAGTGAAGTATTAAGGAGATGCAATAAAGGGTTCAGTAATTCATTTTCACATTCTTTTAAAATTTTGCTTGAGACCCCATCCAATCCTACTGTTTTTTTGTTATTCAAATTTTTTATTATTCTTGACAACTCATCTCTTGATAGTGGATGAAATTTAAATACCTTTTCAATTGGCTCAGCATTTAATGTAGTTGTATTATAAGTATTAGTGTTCAGTGACTTTTGGAGATTATATGCAACCTGTTGATAATACTTATTGAAAAAGTTACAAATGTCTATACTATCATCCATATAATTTCCATGTTCATCGATTATCCTAGGGACATTAGTAACTGTATCTTTTTGAGCTGCTCTCCTATTTCTATTAATTACCTCCCAAACAGCAGAGTTAAAATTGGTACTAGTTGTTAATATTTCAGCTGTTTTCTTACACTTAGCTTTCCTCACTTCTTTTGCATAGTTTTTCTTTAGACATTTGTATTTGACTTCACTCGGAACATCCCTCACTAATTTAAATTCCTCATAAGCTTCCCTAACAATATTTCTTTGAGTAAGAATATCTTCAGTTATCCATTCATCTACTTTGTTTAATTTACTTTTTACTTTGACTTTTTTTATTGGACAGCATACACTAATGTGAAATCTTAGAGTATCAATGAATTGCTTATATTTGTAATTTAGGTTACAACTGTTATAAACACTACTCCAATTTTCTTGAAGCAGTTCCTGCTTCAAACAATTTATATTTCCTAGCTCATATTGCTGAATTTCTTTCACAAAAGTTTTTTTTCTGCTTGGATTCTGGCCATGCAACTTAACATCTAAAATTTGATAGTTATGATCTGATAGATCTGAGCTACCTAACCTGACTTTACAACCTTCTATATTTGTGAGGATATTATCAATAATTGTCTGTGAAGTTCGAGTTACTCTTGTATATTCGTGGACCTTAATTTCTAAATTATTCATATTAATAATATCTCTAATATCCTCTGTCATTTTATCCTGCCTGGCAAAATCGGTATTGAAATCTCCTACTACTATAACATTTGTGAAACGAGAGGTTGTAATTTCCAAAAGTGTATGGAGCAGCTCACAAAATTTTTGCCAGTCTCCATTTGGTGACCTATAGATACCTAACACTGCTACCTCGAATCGATCATCAATTTTTAACCTTAGTCCCGTCACCTCTAAATCCATCTCAACAGAAAATCTCTTAACAAAATCCAGTTCAAAGGTTTGGGTATGTTTAGCATTGCTAGTGAATATACATACACCACCACTTCTATGAGCTATTCTACAAAATTCTGATCTCAGTGAATAGCCTGGAATCCTAACTTGATTTATTTCCTTTATTTTTAAGCCATGCTCTGTGAAAATAACAATGTCAGGATCCTCCTGTTTAAGAAATACTTCTAATCTGTCAATTTTGTTGCGAAGATACTGAATATTTTGATGATAAATACTAAAAACCTTACCATCTTGTGCTACTCTATCTCTAGCATTTGTAGCTATTTCCCTTTCCCTGTTTTGAGCCAATTTACTAAAAATGACTGGACGTCAGTAGCAGAACTCTCCCTTTCCTATCTTTATTTCCCTCAGCTATATTTTTGGTTGCTGTCTTCAAAACCTCACTGTACGTTTTATTTCGACCATTTTCAGAGCATTTCTCATCATTTAGGTTGTGGCATATATAACCGTGACAACCACCGTTAAAATTTAACATACTTTTTCAACCCGGGCCTGATATTACTAATTTTCAATAACATAGCATGGATATAATTCAAAAATAACGAGTAGAAAAAGTAATCTCTGTCATTGGTCTCACCTCAAAAGCATGCTGAATGGTACCAGTTCTGGATCCAACAACTATCTACGTGTAGTTTGGAAAGTATCAATATTTCTCAATTCGTGTGGAATTATATCAGTATCAGGAGACATTATTGTGATGGCATGGGAGAGACGTTCATATTTCTTCTCATCCTCGCAGAAGCAATATGTGAATGGCTGACATGCGGACGGGCTGGATGGAGCATTGTTGTAACCCCCTGTTATAAAGAGCATTCTATGTATTTGTGATCTGAATGTTGACGTCGTAATATCAGAATGACTTCCGCAGTCCAGGCAACGCTGCTAACCTGACATCATAATGTTCAAGCTTAGAGCCCCGATGGCTGGATATTATGACTTTCTTTCCCATCGACCACAGCATTAAAAATGGGACTGAGCCAGTCATTGTTGACTTGTGTATTTTATGATCAAGGTCTCTTCCCCTCCAATATTACAGTACCGGAAATTTGATGGACTTGATGATAGATTAATGATAAATCAATGGATTTATTCTGAGATGTGAATATCAGGAATATTGTGTTTCGGAGTTCTAGGAATATTTTTTGTGTATTTATAGCTTTGAATCACAATGTGGATTATGTGCTTCCTCAATTTTCTTGTTGATAGAAAAACCTATTAATAATATAGTCAACAGTGAATTAATTTCAAAGACTATAATTACAAATCAACTGCTATGAATCATGTTTCGTTATCATCCACTTCTGACTACGTTCAAATATATGAATCTTTCTACAAAACCTTCCTAGAAGATTTTATAAATTCTCTATTCTAATAACATGGATCTTCGCATTTTTACTCATGAGCTTGGAAACTATTTTCCTGGGATAAAATAATTTCAAAGTTGAAATGATGTATTCTACAGCGTGTCTTCAATTCTACCTGTTCCTTACAATGGTTCCAAATTATTGAGATAGATAATACAAATCAGCTTCTTCCAGGATATCTTGAAAATTAGCAAGACTACTGCTCTCATGTTCTCCCCACGAATCAAGTTCACCAATATCGAAATCCTACAATAAAATTCTATCAACCAAAACTGGATGGACTAGGTAGATGTTGGTTGAGGAAGTCTCTCTGTGATTGATAAAAGTGTCAAGATTCGTTACACTTATTCGATCAGTGAAATTTTCTCGTTAGTTTGAGTATGTAGCCTGGGTGGGTTCCCCACCATCTACAACAATGATGTTGCGAATCAGACATAGCTGGAATTCTTTGAGCTCGAGTCAAACGAGAAGAAATTCGAGGAGATTCAATAGAACTACAGTAACTGGAGAAGTAGGCTATTGGTTTTTGCAACGGTGTGTGTGGCAGGAGAGAAATGCTTAAATCGGACTGAACGGGGGGGGGAAGACTTGCACTGTGAGAAAAAGTAACGTTTGATGCGAAGTTGCCGAGAAATACAAACCGGGAGCAATGCTAAATTTAGCGAGCTGTGAAATTTCTTTCAAGCTTTTGAGAGGTCAGTTGGGCACAGGGCCGGCAGGAGAAAGACGAAGTGAGGCTCCCCATTCCCTTTTGACAAGGTATCCTTTGAGCAGCCTCCAGAGACTTACATCTCTTTCCCATCCGCAGCACAAGGCCTTTTGCTGCTTCATCCTCCTTGTATAATTGCAGCTTCTCGCCTCTCCTCGTCCTCAACTCATGTGCTGCGCCTTCCAAAGAACACGCATTCACCTGATAACTCTTCCAAATACAAGGAGCAACGCTATTCCACACAGAATAAATTATCATAGCTTTATCTCGTTCTTCACAAGGTTAATTCACTTCATAATGCTGATTGTTGAAAGTCACAATACTGCTAACCAAATACTGTGAGCTTATTATCGGGAAAATCACTGCGAAAATTCGATGTTGGATCGGAATGAAGTGGTCTAGAAAATGGTACTAGACAATAAGGCTAGACTAGATACAGAGATTCAATAAATTGACAGTCAATGTAATGATTTTCTTTCAACTCGAGCTACAATGTAATTGATATTTGGCATGTACATATTTGCCTTCCATCAAGATCATTTCTGAAATTTTTGTCAGTTTCAAAAATATGCGTTTTCCCAGTAGCATAGCCAGGGTTTTGAATTGAAATGTGGTGGGGGGGCACCTAAAAACTCTGGGCTCCCTATAGATTTCGCCAGTGGAATGTGATGAGCGGTGGTGGGGTTATCTTGGATTTTTGGGCCCCATGGGGGGAGGGTTATAACCTGAAAACCCCCCTTTCGCTTCGTAACTGCGTTTCCTTTGAATGAAAATAAAATATAAATGGCTGGTTTAGATCTGGTGATTCTTCTCGAGTTGCACCTCAATTATTTCAGCACCAATGTCTGTAATTCAGTATGAATATCTAGCCTACAGTCTGGAAATGACCATCTGAGTCACGGGAGTAGTCCAGGATAATGTTCAGAACATGGATCGAATCTCAAGTTCTTGAGTCAAATAAGTTGAATTAATCCAATTTATGTGAATGAATAGTCCATCAAATTTGAGTAATTCAATTAAAAATAAAAAGTTGAATCAATAATGAAATGACTTCCATGATTATTCATTACGTTTAGTATTAAATTGGTATTAAATCAAAGAAATATAAATTAAAGGTTGAAAAAGCAGCTTCATAATTATTGAGCAGTTATACCGATAAATCAACGATTGAATAAATTGAGTTTAAAATGCGCCTTTGGAAGATGACTAACTTGTAGAGCCAGCTCTTCTAAATAAAATTTTTATGAATTTAAAAATCCAACGTGAATGAATAGTTCATCAAATTAGAGTAATTAGAGCAATTTGAAAAAGTTGAATCACTTCTGGAATGACTACCATGATTATTGATCCACATTTAGTATATATAATGGAAAAACTATAATAAAAGTTTGAAGAGCTACTTCATAAGAATTAAGGAGCGGTTGAGCTGATAAACTATCGATTAGATGAATAATTTAAATTGAGTTTAAATGCGCCTTTGGAAGCTGACCACTTGTATAGTCAACTCCTCTAAATAACATTTTTATGAGTTTCAAAATCGCTTCCTGGTGACTTGAAACTTATTTTAAGCTGAAGGTCCACTCATCTATCATCATTATCCATCTCATCACGCACACATAAGCCTTAAGCTCATGTAGGCATTCCGCTTAGAAATGAACAAAATCCAAGGGAATTTCTGAAATTATATTCCTTATTCGCATAGGAAATGTTTCCTTATTTCTTCGGAGAAATATCTCAGTATTCTCGGTTTGAGAATGATCCCTCATTAAAAGTACATTCTTTTCATGCTCCACGGCTATTGTAGACGTTTCCTATTTCCATGAAAGATGAACCTCATCTTAAAGCTGGGAGAATTGCTGGAAATCCTGGCAACGATATTCGATGCAGCCTTGCAATAGACAGTAAAAACGTTTGGAATTCGACTACAGTTACAAATCAACTGCTATGAATCATGTTCCGCTATCATCCACTTCTGACTACGTTCAAATATATGAAACTTTCTACAAAAACCTTCCTAGAAGATTTTATAAATTCTCTATTCTAATAACATGGATCTTCGCATTTTTACTCATGAGCTTGGAAACTATTTTCCTGGGATAAAATAATTTCAAAGTTGAAATGATGTATTCTACAGCGTGTCTTCAACTCTACCTGTTCCTTACAATGGTTCCAAATTATTGAGTTAGATAATACAAATCAGCTTCTTCCAGGATATCTTGAAAATTAGCAAGACTACTGCTCTAATGTTCTCCCCACGAATCAAGTTCACCAATATTGAAATCCTACAATAAAATTCTATCAACCAAAACTGGATGGACTAGGTAGATGTTGGTTGAGGAATCGCTCTGTGATTAATAAAAGTGTCAAGATTCGTTACACTTATTCGATCAGTGAAATTTTCTCGTTAGTTTGAGTATGTAGCCTGGGTGGGTTCCCCACCATCTACAACAATGATGTTGCGAATCAGACATAGCTGGAATTCTTTGAGCTCGAGTCAAACGAGAAGAAATTCGAGGAGATTCAATAGAACTACAGTAACTGGAGAAGTAGGCTATTGGTTTTTGCAACGGTGTGTGTGGCAGGAGAGAAATGCTTAAATCGGACTGAACGGGGGGGGGAAGACTTGCACTGTGAGAAAAAGTAACGTTTGATGCGAAGTTGCCGAGAAATACAAACCGGGAGCAATGCTAAATTTAGCGAGCTGTGAAATTTCTTTCAAGCTTTTGAGAGGTCAGTTGGGCACAGGGCCGGCAGGAGAAAGACGAAGTGAGGCTCCTCATTCCCTTTTGACAAGGTATCCTTTGAGCAGCCTCCAGAGACTTACATCTCTTTCCCATCCGCAGCTCAAGGCCTTTTGCTGCTTCATCCTCCTTGTATAATTGCAGCTTCTCGCCTCTCCTCGTCCTCAACTCATGTGCTGCGCCTTCCAAAGAACACGCATTCACCTGATAACTCTTCCAAATACAAGGAGCAACGCTATTCCACACAGAATAAATGATCATAGCTTTATCTCGTTCTTCACAAGGTTAATTCACTTCATAATGCTGATTGTTGAAAGTCACAATACTGCTAACCAAATACTGTGAGCTTATTATCGGGAAAATCACTGCGAAAATTCGATGTTGGATCGGAATGAAGTGGTCTAGAAAATGGTACTAGACAATAAGGCTAGACTAGATACAGAGATTCAATAAATTGACAGTCAATGTAATGATTTTCTTTCAACTCGAGCTACAATGTAATTGATATTTGGCATGTACATATTTGCCTTCCATCAAGATCATTTCTGAAATTTTTGTCAGTTTCAAAAATATGCGTTTTCCCAGTAGCATAGCCAGGGTTTTGAATTGAAATGTGGTGGGGGGGGGGCACCTAAAAACTCTGGGCTCCCTATAGATTTCGCCAGTGGAATGTGATGAGCGGTGGTGGGGTTATCTTGGATTTTTGGGCCCCATGGGGGGAGGGTTATAACCTGAAAACCCCCCTTTCGCTTCGTAACTGCGTTTCCTTTGAATGAAAATAAAATATAAATGGCTGGTTTAGATCTGGTGATTCTTCTCGAGTTGCACCTCAATTATTTCAGCACCAATGTCTGTAATTCAGTATGAATATCTAGCCTACAGTCTGGAAATGACCATCTGAGTCACGGGAGTAGTCCAGGATAATGTTCAGAACATGGATCGAATCTCAAGTTCTTGAGTCAAATAAGTTGAATTAATCCAATTTATGTGAATGAATAGTCCATCAAATTTGAGTAATTCAATTAAAAATAAAAAGTTGAATCAATAATGAAATGACTTCCATGATTATTCATTACGTTTAGTATTAAATTGGTATTAAATTCAAAGAAATATAAATTAAAGGTTGAAAAAGCAGCTTCATAAATTATGGAGCAGTTATACCGATAAATCAACGATTGAATAAATTGAGTTTAAAAATGCGCCTTTGGAAGATGACTAACTTGTAGAGCCAGCTCTTCTAAATAAAATTTTTATGAATTTAAAAATCCAACGTGAATGAATAGTCCATCAAATTAGAGTAATTAGAGCAATTTGAAAAAAGTTGAATCACTTCTGGAATGACTACCATGATTATTGATCCACATTTAGTATATATAATGGAAAAACTATAATAAAAGTTTGAAGAGCTACTTCATAAGAATTAAGGAGCGGTTGAGCTGATAAACTATCGATTAGATGAATAATTTAAATTGAGTTTAAATGCGCCTTTGGAAGCTGACCACTTGTATAGTCAACTCCTCTAAATAACATTTTTATGAGTTTCAAAATCGCTTCCTGGTGACTTGAAACTTATTTTAAGCTGAAGGTCCACTCATCTATCATCATTATCCATCTCATCACGCACACATAAGCCTTAAGCTCATGTAGGCATTCCGCTTAGAAATGAACAAAATCCAAGGGAATTTCTGAAATTATATTCCTTATTCGCATAGGAAATGTTTCCTTATTTCTTCGGAGAAATATCTCAGTATTCTCGGTTTGAGAATGATCCCTCATTAAAAGTACATTCTTTTCATGCTCCACGGCTATTGTAGACGTTTCCTATTTCCATGAAAGATGAACCTCATCTTAAAGCTGGGAGAATTGCTGGAAATCCTGGCAACGATATTCGATGCAGCCTTGCAATAGACAGTAAAAACGTTTGGAATTCGACTACAGTTACGTGAAGACACGCTGATGTCAATCACAGTTTGCTGTCAGGTTGCTCACTGGAAAATTGGAGTCAGCAGAGCAAACACATCACAGTGGGAATGTGATGAGATCCCAGCTTTTTCCTGCGAAATCAGATTGTGAGGTACTTCCAGCAACCTGCCAACTCTCAGCAGTGAATCGTCTACCTCCTCCCTTCTCTCTTCTCCACTTTTAAAAATTATTCCACATTCTCCATCAAATTCAATTTTCTAAATACAAGTGAAATTCACAGTCACTTGATAACTAAATGAAATTAATATCATAATAATACTATCATTGTATGATGGATTAACAAAAAATATTAATGTCAGAATTGTATGTTAGGAAGTGTAGAAATGATATTGGAGCTAAATTGTTCAACGACCTCACCTACCGAGCTGCAGTCCTTGTCTGATATAAAAATTTTCAAGAGTAAAGTGTATAAATTCCTGGTTTCACAAGCCTACTACAGTGTGGAGGATTTTAGTGATAGAAGGTAGCATAGTTTGTAGGTAGGCCTACTCTAGTCTTCCATGTGTGCTTTTTATTGTGTATTTATTATTGTTACTTATTAAGACCTGACGTTATTCAACTGTATATCATAAAGTGTACTGTGTTGAATAAAAATATTATCTTATCTTATCTTATCTTAACTTACAATGAAACTGTGATTGAAAAACCAATCAAACAAGGAATTATGCTATTAAAAATGAGGTGTTTTCAAACTCTCTTTTTCTTCAAGTCGGCATTATTTATCCAATTATTTATTTATGTATCATCAACTTATATATCTAACACTTTAAACGAATGATGAATTTCCCAACATTACCAGAAATATGAGTATGTCTTCAACTATGTACTTGATTACGTTATAGGAATAAAAAAATCTGGTGTGACGCCTCACACAACTTCCCTTGCCGTTATGAATATTGATCACCTGACGCTAGTGTTCCCGCGCATCTCAAGTCTACTATTCAAAGATTTGAGCCAGCTGGTGACAGGGCAATAACGCTGGAGACATACGAGGTCTGCTATCTCTTCATAGTGAATGATTTAATAGAACAAACAGTTGCCTACATTTTTCAATTGAATAATCTCATTTTCTCGAATTTCGAGCTTATTTTCAAATTTAGGTGGAAATGTTACTGTACATTACTTGTAGAGATTTTCATGCTCAATCTTTTCCACTCAAAATTTTTTGTTTAAATGGTATCTGAAACCTGATAATTGAGAATCTAAAATCAAACTTTGCATAGATGGGGCGGAGCTCCTGGAATTTTTACAGATATGGAACTTGTGGCATTTGATAGAGCTTATTGATGACTATTTTAGGTATAACTTTAATCAAAATCGTTGGAGCTGTTTTCGAGAAAATCGCGAAAAACCCTGTTTTTGACAACGTTTTCGCCATTTTAGCTGCCATTTTGAATCGCATTTGATCGTGTCGGATCCTTATATTGTAAGGACCTTACGTTCCAAATTTCAAGTCATTCCGTTAATTGGGAGATGAGATATCGTGTACACACACACACACACACACACACACACACACACACACACACACACACACACACACACACACACACACATACATACAGACCCAAAAACCACTTTTTTGGACTCAGGGGACCTTGAAACGTATATAAATTTAGAAATTGGGGTACCTTAATTTTTTCGAAAAGCAATACTTTCCTTACCTATGGTAATAGGGCAAGGAAAGTAAAAAATTGAATGATACAAAATCAATTAGAACTGGAATGGTGATGTCAATTTTAAAATTCCAAATGCTATTGTCATTTGAGTTATACATTTTTCTAAAGATGAATCATGTTCCATTACCATAGAGATATCGAATGATGATTGGAAGAAAGTTTGTGGGATTTAATCAGTCCACTTGGAATTCGAAAGTAGAAGAAGAAAATCAATATTGAACCTCTAGTGTATGTGTCATGGAGAATCTATGAGATCTAGAATGAGCGAGATAGGAATTATTGGTGAGACTCCCTTCACACGGAAACAGAAATGAATAGCTTTGGCGGCGGAAGATAGAAAAGGGAGAAGGGATAACAAAACAGTACTGCTGGAGTCCAGTCACATCTTACTGAGTTCGGACCGGGCCAGAGGCATTTGTACAGGGATTTTGGTGCCTTACAGCCGTAAGCTACAGCTCAACATTAGTATCTAACATCAAGTTGTAACCTTATTCTGGATACAGCTGCGCAGTCCTTCCCTCTTTCTTCAGAATATCAATGTACTGGATGTGCAACTGAGGTAACTACTGCAATTTGAATCTATAAGTTCGTCCAGAATGAAGAGATGGTTGGAATTTTGTCGATTATACGATATGGCACAATTTCTAATGTCTGGTCAAGAAGGATATTTAATTTAAGAAGCAAGGTGAAATATAATGCGGCTAAGGCGCAAACTCTGAAATACGCCAGAGCAGTCTATGGTTCGAATCATTCCGTGGTAAAGAAGGGGTTTGGGTTATTCCATTCAACACCCAAAAAATAGCTGACATTTTCATAATAATAATGATACTGTGCATAATCCAGTAGAAAATGAAAATTTGGGGCTGAGAAGTATTCTCATAATAATAATCATTAAAAACAAATTACAAATTTTTCATGACTTGAAAATTATTTTTTGAGTGATGAATTTCTTTTATTCCAGTAATGTTGGGATGCCGTTACTTGCAATTAAATAATGGTGATGTTCAATTTAGCAACGCACTCTTCACTAATTGATCAAGTGTTTTGAATCTGAATCTCTTAATTATTTGTTGCTCAGTATAAATAGCTTGGAATGCTGTAGGTGGATTTAATTCTGGAGCGTTTCTGATTGGGGTGGAAAATTTCCCATGAAACTGTTTCACTGTATCACGAAGTTAGACAGCTGCTTGGGATTCTTAAGATTCATTTTCATGCAGAACAACAGAGAGATTTTGAAAATTGTTTAAAGCGATGGATAGAATGAGAATCAGTCACATTGGTGGAATTCACGTTAATAAGAGAAAACTCTGACCAGCGTCTCTTAAAGTTCCAATGCGATGAGGAAGTACATTAGAGTAGTGGACATAAAAGCTTTCAACAGTGAACGTCGCTTATGGCGAACTTTCCGTAATTCAATCCGGCAGCTGTAAATTGATGAAATGAAACTATAGTTGACTTTGATAGTGATGTGTGAATAGCACTCCGGACATGAATGGTTTGTAACGGAGGACAGACATTATGTTGACGTTGAAAGTGGGAGCGGATTCTGTATGCGAAGCATGTGTGTCCATTTGAGTTGAGCTCGGTCAGGGGAGGGAGGTGTCCAGGGGGTTGATGGAGAGGGGTTGTCGTTTGCTGAGTGGTAGTGAACAGAACAGCATGCAGGTGAAACCAAACAGCGAATGATGCCGGCCGATTGCAGTGGATTAGTTGTCATAACATGCACTAAGCACTTAGATTGCAAACTAGGTCGGCTTGAGCCTCCATCTCCACTCTTGGCTAAGTCAATAACTCAATTGCAGCTGATTACTATGGCCATACTCCTCCTTTGCGCACAGTACATCATGTGAATGTTATCAGAGGCTGCGGATGGCATACATCCTCTTTGAAGTTTAGATAAAGCTGAACTTTATTTTTGTGGGTGAAATGGGTGTCCGTCTGAAAAAATACTACTGTACTATTGTGTTCCAAAAACACAATTTTCAATGTGATATTTATTTGTGTTTGGACTCAATTATTATTTGTTCAATTCAATGTTTCCAGAGTTCGAACAAAAATGTTTAGAGGAGAATAAATATAAATTACATTGAAAATCAACGTTCCATTTATTTTAATCATTATTCGTTAATGATGAACATGATTGAAAGAGAGCATACGTTGATATAGTCAAGACCAAATTTCTCATGGATTTCGAATGTACTCGTTCGTTCTGAGAACTCATTAGCTATGATTAACGCGACGATCAATCAAATCATATAGGTCAGATATATATCCATCACGTACCAAACTTCCTGAAATATATAATTATCATGAAATATTAATAATTGAAATGGAATAATAATGTGAAACTAAGGCCCAGTATTTCTTGTTTTCATGGAAATTCAATTAAAGTGACCATGATATAATGACAATTATAGCTACAATATTCATCACATTTATTAGAATTACAGTAGTGAACGAGGTGACCAACCTCCATGATTATTGTAACTACTTTTCAATTTGCATTTCAAAGTTATTTTCTAACTGTTAACCAAATGGAGGGGTCCGAACCTCTATAGATGAAACACCTTGAACCTAAAGTCCTGTAACGCACTCTATTTCCGGTTTCAACTGGGATTCACAGTGCATATTGGCCACTGCAGTGCTACTATTATTCTCAGTCGAGATTGGTGGACTTGATATAACCTAATTCAATGCAGAAGTGAGATTTATGGATGGTGGGCATAAGGAGTGGAGATATATGGGAGTAAGGGGACTTGTTAGAGCGGCTATTTGTCAGGAGCCAAACAGGAGATGCTCCTCAAACCGGGGGCGGTCAGCCTTCATCGTTTAGTGGGTTCTGGGGTACTTGTGAGAGGGAGAGGGGTGACGAGGGGTTGAGAGTTGATCTCAATCAGAACCGCTTCTAGCCGCGGAGGTTGTCGGTAATCGCTTGACCATCTTGCACAGACTCCCTTCTTGTCTCGGTCTGCACTAATTGCGTCAGCCACCCAACTCTAATCAAACCGTTCTCTGACCAACAGCTGACTTGTCGGCAAATTAATTGTTGACTATCCATTCAAACCGGCTGTATGCCGCTAATTGTTCGGAGCTAATCGATAGATTGGATTCAGTAGTATTCTGGCCGTCCATCTCAAATTGAGTAATCCTTAATCCTCCTGGGAGTCAGCGCATTGCCAACACACCTAAGCCATATAAACATGTTACATAATCCTCCATCAATGCAAGATCCAGCTCAATTCGACTCCATGTAGATGTTATCTACCATGTTATCAGCCGCTTTACATTTACCAGCGAATCAAGCCGGATCCATACTGTGAGTGTAATCAAAGGTAATATTCAGATAACTGTGAGTGTAACCAGACATAATACAGATAACTGTGTATTATCTTGAGAATAACCATACTGCAAAAATTAGATCTTTACAGCTAAAATGTGAAATTATCAATTTATTGTATATCAATCATTGTATTTTTGTGTTGTGATCCTAGCATTGGGATATCACATACCAGGTTGAGACACCAGAGAGACAAGTGTCCGAGCGAGTTGCAGCTCTTTATCTCTTACGACGCTTTTCACACTAAGAACACAAAAAACACATATTTATTGTGAACGAGGATCATCACAGAATATTCAACCGATTGCTACTAGAATTTTATTAAAGAATTTCTTAGTATTTGCACAACATGATTTGATAATCGATGTAAAATTTATCTTTCATTTCTCCCTATCGTATCTTATAGAAATTAATGGCATGTACGAGAAATATGAGTGGATGATTTCAATAACGATTTTTCTAAAAGTTCATGACGGTTGAAGACGTTGAAGCATGTAGAACATCAATTTCTAAACTTAACAATGAATACATTATAAGTTTCAACACTCCACACTATTAACATGGTAATTTGAGCATTGATGTGCTTCATGGATCACTGACCCATAAAGCATGATTGGGGTTGAAACATTTTGATTTACACACTCAATTATATGTTCTTGTTTGAAATTTAGTGACCTTCATGATTATTCTGTGATCTTCAATGAGATGTAGGAGATTTCCATTGTTGGATGAGTTTTCAGTCTACCTAACAATTATAATGGGAAGAATGATGAATTGATTTGAAAATCAAATAGAATTTTTCTTAATAATGTTGAATCAAGAGAGCTTGTGAGCTTTCTAATGATGATAATAATATATTGAAATTTCAAGAAAACTGTGAATAGCTAGCCAATCATGTAATGATTGTGTAAACCGATTGAAGATGGTCTATAACATTCATTGAGTATAAGTTTTCAATATGACAATATCCCCTTCATATTCCATTCGTTTTCAACCCAAATGTTTGAGGAGAGGCTCAGCCTAGGAAATGGCATATTGAAAAGTGATAAGCAATCAACTGTAACGAGGGTTACGATTCAATTTGAAAATTTTAGGCATCATTTCAAAAAATTATTTTTCAATGAGTCATTTGTGAGAGATAGGGGAATTGGTTCTCTCAGAGAGCAGTAAAAGCCGAGGTAGGGACAAGTGGATGATAATGTAGCTGAGCTTATAGTATGGTAATGAACGCGTCAATGGTGGAACGTGAATGAATATTGACATTGTTGTGGTATCATGGAAATTATATGACAGGGGAAGTGGAGACTTGGAAACTGAAGAGTGGCTCGTTCCCGGTTTAAATACAGTAGAGGGTAACAGGTGCAAGAGTACAATACGCAGAGTGCCTTCAACTCCTCTCCCATAGTAATAGCGTGCAAGATATAGAATGCAAAGAGCCCCCTACCACACCTTATTTAGAAGGTTCGGTACTAAGCGTGACAAAATTGTTCGATAAAGTATCTTCCACCAACTCCTTGTTCATTTGCTCTGATGATTGTTTATTATATTGAAGAACATTATTATAAACGCCACTCGACTGTTAACAAACTCGAGAGTTTATCTTATAGACAATGGAGGATTGGGATATAGATTAGTCACATGAATCATAGTTGGTAGGTTCATTGGAAAGCTTAACCCAGATCGGAGAACAGATGAACTTTGCTGTGACAAGAGCACACAGATTTTACCAGTGTCAAGAAAATGTATCTAATACCAGAAAGAACCACTCAGAAATCAGACCGACCGGAAATAATTTCATCAACTGATAGAAATAATATGTAATTGTGATTTATTATATCAATCCACCTAAGGGTGCCAATTTGAGGAGCATTTTCTCAGTCATGGACTAACGAAATTGAAGGTTGTTTTTCGGAATGCAAACTATATAGTATTTCCAATTATTGTTCAAATAAGCAGCCCATAATGAATAGAATCATATCTGCAATAATGAATATCCAATTGATGATGAGAAACTATTTCCTTTATTCCCTGATATTTTTTCTCTCGAAGTAAGATTTACATTGAATTTTATCACTGATCTACAACTAAGTCTGAAAATATTGAATAAGAATGTATTGAACGAGCGTTAACGAGTTCCGACTCTTGACTTAGGTCCTAAAGCTTCTAATTTCCAAGAGATATTGTTTGAACCTTTTTACAGATCATGTTCGTTGGGCAATTAAATTCACTGGCTCTTCCGTCCTTTTTTAGACAGAAAAAAGATAGGCAATAGTTGAGACTCAATATAAAGAGAGAGAAAAGTGAAATAATAAACAGAGGAATTAGTCATATGGAATATTAAAAAATTATTCCAACTAGATCTTACAAAAGAACAGCTGATCGAATTTTGGCGGCGTTTTTCGGAATTATCACGCAGGATTTCCTTAGTCAAGAAAAATAGATTTCCATGAATGGACTACAGCTGATGGAAACCAGCAATTTTCGTCTTTCCAAGACGAAAATTGCATCAAAATGCACTGATTTCTGCTCTCGGGCACTCATGACAGTGAAAAATATGTAATATAATTTCTATAAGACATTGCTTCCAGTTTTCTATTCAAATCTCTCTAAGGAGAGCCTACAAGCTGCGGATTTCAAAATCAGAATGATTGTCTGTTCATGAGGAAGCTCTTCAGCCCTGGAGGCATAGGCTACTAGTTTGTATGGATTAATTGAGCGAGCGTTTATTCCATTCTGACGTATGTCAAAGTTGTATGAGTGGCTTCAATTCTCAGATCTGATAGGATTTGATAGAAAAGATCAATAATTACAGGAAAACAGATACACAATGTTCAGAGAAATACAGGGAAAGCTCATGGTGAAATCAATTACAAAACATCCAGGTTTGTCGATGCCAATACTAGAAACGAGCAATGCAAATTTCAAATTGATGTGATCGTGAACTGTGTAGGAAGATAGTCGCTCAGTGAGTGTTTCGTCCATTTATCAATCAATTTGTTGCTGTGGAGTACGAGTGACTGCTCAACTCGATTTGGTAGCGAGAACCTATAATCTGGATACTTGCCAGCTTTCAACTGCGAGAGATCGGATTCATAGTCTCTTTCGTTTTCTGGTCCCTTGAAGGAAGGATTCCCATGAAACTTCATAGCACCTCTAAGTAAATGGTGTTAAAATTTGCCATTGGCTTTATCCGGATTGGAGGGTTGAATTAGATAAGATTATCCATTCATGTATGTTGCAATATATACTGAATTATACTCCAATTTACATTAAATTACAGTATTGCTGATTATTCAACGAATTTCACCAAGTATTAAATGAGGAAAATAATGTTTACAATATCTCCTCCAGGTACTGCTCTCAACAAGGAGTTGATAAACGAGACACAACAAAAAATGTCTTCTCTCCTCTAGTCTAGCTTCAACCACTGCAGTGAATTATAAAAAGGTGTGATGAGCGGCAGAGCGAGAAAAAGGAGAGAAAATATGTGAATCATGAGATAACTAAAAAATTTATAGAAAAAAGATAGCATAAGTATGTTCTGAATATTTGTCTAAAAGTAACTATCATTACTGATTTTGCCATCTTCCCTTTATGATAATAGTTATCACCTTACTATTTTAAAAATTCACTCACAGTTGATGTTTATGAAGTGAATAATCTAGAGTTTTTATGAAGTGAATAACATGAGACAATTAAAAAATATTTTTTGTCTTTTATCCTTCCCAGTCCTTCATCCTTCATGGATTCACAGTCAATCAATTCGGCTTTCTTATTCCTGGCTACACACACTAACCAGGAACAACAAATATGATTAGACAATAGTCTATTAGATAACAGTGAATATTGTTTTCTTATTCAAATTTGGTTCAGTTCACAAGATTGTAATGGGCCTTTCTTGATGTATAAAATCAATGCTTTTTTTCAATTCATTTTGTGAAACAAGATAGCATAAACATTATAGACTTTTTTTTTATCATCTCCAGTTGCTCGTTTTTCCAAGTTTTCTATTATGCTATTCTGAGTGAGAGAGAAAGAGAGAAATCTTTCAATGTCTAGTGATTGCGAGGATTTAGCGCGATGTTCTCCCATCTCCATCACGATCGTCAATCGGCAATTCTGGAGGTAAAGAGACAAGGCTTTCCTGTCTAATTGCTCCGACCAGTTTCCGACGAGTGGTGGGTAATAGCTCTGTAATCGTAAGAATCCCATCACATGCTACCTAAATGCGGCAGCCATTTACTGCCTCAAGCTGCCTCTAAGCAACATTTCCAGATGGATCTAGTCACAGCAACTGCCTATTGTTTCAGTGACTTTGCTTCACTAAACTTCTTATTGGTACAAAGTGGAAAAGTGTTTCTTGTTGAAAATAGTGGATTTTTATTGAGTGAAATTGAAAAAGTAAAGTGGAGTAGAATAACTTGTACATTACGATTCAATCAATTAGGAACTCAATGATTTCGCGTTATTCTTATAATAGTTCGAATAGAAATCTGTAGAGAGGCTCAATGTTATCTTGATTACATAAATGAGTAAGTTATTATGAATGATAGAAACAAATCGGTAGGAGAGAAAGGTGAGCTATTCATATTTATCAATCATACTGTACTTAAACTAGTATTTTATTCTGCTCATAGCTACCGATTATGATGTTTTCCAAGTTTGGCTTCTCTCTTTTCCAATTTTGTTATGTATGTTTCCTAGTTCAAATAAACAACCAATTCGATGTTATTCATTAATTTCTTCAATTTACCACTACAAGAACTAATACACCAGCTAAGCTTGAGATTACACAATAAACTTTGGTTGACATGTGAGATTCTTTGAACTCTGGATCATTGAATCCGTCCCTTCAAAAACATAAACATGAAAAAGATTAAAATTCAACTAGCTGATCAAGATGAGAAGAAAGATTCAATGAGCTCTAACTTTGAGAATGGTGAATGCTGTATTCATTTTGATAGTGAGAGCAATAGAACAATGGAGGTAGAATTTTATCATCAAGTACGAGACAAGTAGACTAGCACTAGAAAGAGTAGTATTGTGAGTATTAATATGGATACAACATTCAAGTTGGAGCTCGACAGGCATAGGCTCTTCTTCAGCTTATTGGGTTTTCGCTAGTGTCAAACTCTTGGGGCTAAAATCCCACTCTTTCCCAAATAAACCATGATTGACAATGAAGCACTTTTATTCTCAATCTAATAGTTCGTTTATATCATTTATAGTTTTCAACAATTTATTCTTGTCATCAAGATTATGTACAACTTCTCCACAATTTTTTATTGCACTGGAAAGATTTCTCAAATCTCCAAGTTTCGGTTGCGATGAAATCAATCTTGTTGGCTACTTATTTGATACTGGAACGAGTTTCTTGGAAAAACCAACAGTTCAGGGTCGATATTTGCTCTACTAAAGCCATAAAGTGTAATATAACCTGCCGTAACTTTATATTATCAGTAAAAGCTGACCAGGTTTATTACCTTGTCAGATGATGTCTTGCGAAGCGTGGTAAGCAAGTTGCTCTCACTAAGAAAAATGGGGAAGCTATACCTAAATTGAGAAAGACGACGTGTACAAAATTCGAGTAGTGCTGGAAATAATTCCGGAGCTGGTACTTTTCAGTGGAAACTTCTTTGTCAACAGGAAAAAGTTTCGGCACTAAAGCACTTTTTCCTCCCGAACCGTCGTATTTACGGAGCTGTTTTGATCTGTGCGAGCTTATTCATCTGCAGCCCTATCATAAGAGTCGACGTTCGTGGTTAGTGGAGTTGTTTTTCACAGGTTAGTTCAATTTGAATAACAGCTCTTCAAATTTGAGCGTGCATTCTGGCTGCTTCACATGTGCACAGTATCTCACGGTCCGATTCACGTAATTTGTTTACGGCTGTTTCAATGTTGACTCCCCATTGATGTACTACAAATTATCTCGCTTTTATTCTGTTCAATTTGAACTCGTTTAGACCCACACAAAACAGTGAAGAGGTGAAACGTCAGACGAAACATCGCTCACTATTTCAGGGTTCCGACAACAATAAACATCCAACTCATGAAAGCTTGTAATGTTCATCAAAACAAATAGAATTAGGACAAATTATCTAATGAAATTCAAAACTCAAAACACTCCGAACTTTCACTGACTTTATGACTTTTGCAGGTTTGATTCAAGCATGAAATCTCTAAAATTGACATCATAAACCACAGATTTATTGTAAATTCTCGAAGTTAATTCTTGAATTCAGCTTAAAAGTTCTATTTGCTGAAACCACTCAACACCCGTATGAAGTGAAGTGGTTTGTATTTGATATTTGATGGAATTTATCAAGAACGTTATTACCTACTACCATAGGTAAGGAAAGTATTGCTTTCCAAAAAAAATTAAGGTACCCAAATTTCAAGATTTCTATACGTTTCAAGGTCCCCTGAGTCCAAAAACATGATTTTTGGGTATTGGTCTGTGTGTGTGTGTGTGTGTGTGTGTGTGTGTGTGTGTGTGTGTGTGTGTGTGTGTGTGTGTGTGTGTGTATCTGTGAACACGATAACTCCATTTCTAATCAACCGATTGACTTGAAATTTTATACTTAAGGTCCTTATACCATGAGGACCCGACAATAAGATATTCAATAAAATTCAATTCAAGATGGAGGAAAAAATGGCGGATAATTACTAAATACCCATGTTTCTCACGATTTTCTCAAAAACAGCTCCAACGATTTTCTTCAAATCCATACCATGGATAGCTATTTATAAGTCCTATCAACTGACATGAGTCTCATTTTTGGGAAAATTGCAGGAGCTCCGTAATATTCTTGAGAAAAATGGCGGATAATTACTAAAAAACCATGTTTTTCACGGTTTTCTCGAAAACGGCTCTAACGATTTTCTTTCAATTTATACCATAGATAGCTATTTATAAGCCCTATCAACTGACATGAGTCTCATTTCTGGGAAAATTTCAGGAGCTCCTTAATATTCTTGAGAAAAATGGCGGATAATTACTAAAAAACCATGTTTTTCACGGTTTTCTCGAAAACGGCTCTAACGATTTTCTTCAAATCCATACCATGGATAGCTATTTATAAGCCCTATCAACTGACATGAGTCTCATTTCTGGGAAAATTTCAGGAGCTCCTTATATTCTTGAGAAAAATGGCGGATAATTACTAAATACCCATGTTTCTCACGATTTTCTCAAAAACAGCTCCAACGATTTTCTTCAAATCCATACCATGGATAGCTATTTATAAGCCCTATCAACTGACATGAGTCTCATTTCTGGGAAAATTTCAGGAGCTCCTTATATTCTTGAGAAAAATGGCGGATAATTACTAAAAAACCATGTTTTTCACGGTTTTCTCGAAAACGGCTCTAACGATTTTCTTTCAATTTATACCATAGATAGCTATTTATAAGTCCTATCAACTGACATGAGTCTCATTTCTGGGAAAATTTCAGGAGCTCCTTATATTCTTGAGAAAAATGGCGGATAATTACTAAATACCCATGTTTCTCACGATTTTCTCAAAAACAGCTCCAACGATTTTCTTCAAATCCATACCATGGATAGCTATTTATAAGCCCTATCAACTGACATGAGTCTCATTTCTGGGAAAATTTCAGGAGCTCCTTATATTCTTGAGAAAAATGGCGGATAATTACTAAATACCCATGTTTCTCACGATTTTCTCAAAAACAGCTCCAACGATTTTCTTCAAATCCATACCATGGATAGCTATTTATAAGCCCTATCAACTGACATGAGTCTCATTTTTGGGAAAATTGCAGGAGCTCCGTAATATTCTTGAGAAAAATGGCGGATAATTACTAAATACCCATGTTTCTCACGATTTTCTCAAAAACAGCTCCAACGATTTTCTTCAAATCCATACCATGGATAGCTATTTATAAGTCCTATCAACTGACATGAGTCTCATTTCTGGGAAAATTTCAGGAGCTCCTTATATTCTTGAGAAAAATGGCGGATAATTACTAAATACCCATGTTTCTCACGATTTTCTCAAAAACAGCTCCAACGATTTTCTTCAAATCCATACCATGGATAGCTATTTATAAGTCCTATCAACTGACATGAGTCTCATTTCTGGGAAAATTTCAGGAGCTCCTTATATTCTTGAGAAAAATGGCGGATAATTACTAAAAAACCATGTTTTTCACGGTTTTCTCGAAAACGGCTCTAACGATTTTCTTTCAATTTATACCATAGATAGCTATTTATAAGTCCTATCAACTGACATGAGTCTCATTTCTGGGAAAATTTCAGGAGCTCCTTATATTCTTGAGAAAAATGGCGGATAATTACTAAATACCCATGTTTCTCACGATTTTCTCAAAAACAGCTCCAACGATTTTCTTCAAATCCATACCATGGATAGCTATTTATAAGTCCTATCAACTGACATGAGTCTCATTTTTGGGAAAATTGCAGGAGCTCCGTAATATTCTTGAGAAAAATGGCGGATAATTACTAAATACCCATGTTTCTCACGATTTTCTCAAAAACAGCTCCAACGATTTTCTTCAAATCCATACCATGGATAGCTATTTATAAGCCCTATCAACTGACATGAGTCTCATTTCTGGGAAAATTTCAGGAGCTCCTTAATATTCTTGAGAAAAATGGCGGATAATTACTAAATACCCATATACAGTGGTCTGATCATAGTTTCAAATATGTTCCCGCCAATCGTCATTATGCTATTCCCCTAAATATTATTCTCGTTCAAGAATGAGCAACTATTACAGTTCAATGAGCAAGGAAAGTTGTGTGAGTGTATCACACCGGATTTTTCAAATAGTTCTGAATAATTATTCCCTATACATTCCGAACTCTCATTTTCAATTCAAACTCATCTTCCTAATCCGACAAAGCTTAATCAGTGTTATGCAAATTATAAAAAACATACAATAATGTTGTTATTATAACTCCCCAGTTATTTAGATCCCATAACTATTTAGATCCCAGCTATTAGAACCCATTATCCCATATCCCATATCCCATATCCCATATCCCTCATAATTAAATTCCCAGCATAGGTTGAAATCAATATTTTATAAACAACAGTGACTGCTGCATACAGTAGTCGTAATTCGATAAATACATCAGTTATTGCAGTAGTATACGTGAGCTGTGAAACGTCAGTTTGTGTTGATGAGGGGCGGCACTGCTAAAACAGAACATCAATTACGAGGGCTGGGCTTTTACTGGGCCGGTGACGTGACAGCAGAACTGTCACACGTGTCAAGTGTCTGAGCTATGCCCGTTCCCGTCTCAATTGACGCGATGACCTTACAACTGCTGCAGCCATTCAATCGCTGAGACCTGAGACCGTGCGCTGAATACGGGCGGCGTCCGGGGCATTGCTAACCAAATTACAACTGTCGTGTCTGATCACCTCACACCTCACACCCACCATCTTGCACTCGATCAAGCACTACTCATAACTGTCATGTTCTGTCACAATATTCTAGCATAACAGACGATGAGTTGCCTTTTTTGCTGAGTGCACTACGGTCTAATAGGGAAGTGGTATCATATAAAAACTTTCAGAAGCATCAAATTAGTTACTCGTGTAGTTTGTTTTTTTTTCAGTCTGAGTGCACTGAAGTAGAATAAAACCTTCCAGTATAGATAAAAGCACAAGATGCATCAAATTAGTTACTCGTATATGAAGCTATGTCTGAGGAAGTTACTCATGAGTATTCTCCCTGAGGTTCTCTTTGAAGTGATTCCTTTTCACAGAATGATGCAATGAATAGTTTCTGGCCAGCATAGCCGAGACGACTAAGGCGTTGCACCCTTCAGTCTGATCGCTTTACCTGGGCGCGGGTTCAAATCTCGCTGGCAGGCATGAACTTTTGATCATCTCATCAAATCACCCATCGCAATTCACATTACCCATGCACAAGCAAAAAGCTCATGTGGGCATAACCCGCAAGGTGAAAAAATGGAAAAACTTCTTTTTATTCTGCTTTCTGACAAATTTACATCTATGATCCTCAGAATCGAAAAAAATAATGGACTAAACAAGAACAATTCGCCGCAAAAAAAAGATAATATAAATATTGATAATCACATTTATGGAAAATGGATGTTCGCTGTAAATGTTAAAATATATAGCATATAATTTTACTAGGGGATGTTCTAAATTAGATCCTCGTTTACTTGAAAAATGAGAAAAGGGGATGTTTGGCAGCTATTGAACGAGCCTTTGTGTTATCTGTGAGTTCATATAATAGAGTTCAACAGGTGAGTGCTCTCCGCCATCATTTCATAATAAATAATCCAGACACCGAACATTTCATAGCGTCAAATATTCCCTCCAGAGAGCAACTAGTAGCGTATCAATAGAATAATATTGGTATTTGTCACACATATACTCGTACTCAATCAATTCTATTGCTCAACTATTACATATTTGCAAGATATTTGGTTATTGGAACAATCCCTTTCGGAATTCCAAAATGATATTCATCATTCAAATCATTGATATATCCTTGAGTTTAAAAATAATATAATAAACAGTACTCTCCTCTCAGTAAAGCTAATAAAACTCCCTAGTACAGTTCTGAACTTGTTGAGACCATGTGTTTTCAGAGAATGAACTGTCAAATATTCGTTGCTTTTCTCTGATTTTCTATGCTGCTGGAAGAAACGTGGCATATTTGGCGAGAGTTGCAACTGTGAATGAAGTAGAAGAATCTGACATCTGGATAAATCATCATCATTCTGCATACAACTTTCCACATGAGATAACATTTTTCGAAAAATATTTTCCTCGCACAAACAACTCACTCTGGTCATTCTGTTGACTTCTCAATTCATCACAGTTCCAGTTTTCCATTACGATATTGCAAGTTCATTCTCAAAGTGGTCGATATTCATAGTTGGAATAGAATGCTATTTCCATTTATTGCTTTCATTGCATTGTTAAATGGCTGTTTGATTGTATAATTGATAAGTGCATGGTGGCTTATTGTTCAGAGTGTAGAACATTTGAAATGTCAGAAGTTTGTTTTTAAACATTTGCTGAACGAAACAATAATGAACTTTTTGAATGTTTGAGGTATCATACTATGAATAGTGGAAGCCCTGATCCATCACCCACATCTATGCAGCATCGCACTGGCTAAAAAGTTCTTGAAATTCCATGGGATGATAACTCATCACCAGATGAGTGGACGTTTCTCCAACCACATACCTTGATTATAATACTGTATTTATCATGTTCTACAGTGTTAATGGTGTATACCCTCTAAGGCTTAACTCTCTGGCATCCAATAAAATATTTTGTTTTTCTACCTCATATTCCGTTTTCAATTATTTTCCTCTCTCATATATTTCCATGGGATTCTATACTTTAAATGGTTACAAATTCAATTCATTACTGATATTCTGAATTTCTCAAATTGGAGTGAATCCGGTCCCACAAGATGTCAAATTATCAATCGATAACTGGATAAAGTAAGGTTGAGAATCGAGAAGCCTCCTCTCGACAAATCAGTCAAAAAATCCTGGAAACAGTTGCAACCCACTCCATACAGCGGCTGAATATCAAGCTTTATCGTGATTTCAGTTATCAAAATGCTGCACATGACCCTTCCAATTCAAGTGAAAGCTTGCATGACAATAATTCGACGGAAATTTCCAATAACTCATGCAGAAGCTGTGATTTTTCAGATTGTCCTGCAATTCAACATGCGGAAAGCTTTCGAGCATGTTTACATATAAATTTATGCTCAGTGGAGCTCGTTGATTGCCGCATATTTTTATGTTCATAGCTCAACTCTGCCGCTCCGCACCCCGCAACATGCACCCCTTGTCGAAGATCACCACAACAGATGTTCGCCATTGTTCAATGCAGTGGAACGCTTTGATGAGTTGTTGCGGTAATTTCGCATTTGTATAACACTGACTCTTAACAGTTTTGCGCTGTTGTTGGTCCAATGACTTCCATAACCATGCAAATAAAAACGATTACCCGTTTGTTACGCAGCATGCTGATTTCCGTATGAATATTCATCTTTCGAAGATTCACTAGAGATTTATATTGTTAATTGCATGTAGTTGCAACTGTTTGACAACTACATGACCTATGACTGATACTCTTTTCGAACAAAATCATTATTCCATGATGCGAATACATATTAGAGTTTGAGAATCGAATTCAAATGAATGGTTTCCTCACTTCCAATAAATTTCAGTTTCAAATTCTTGCGTCGGTTGCACAAAGACCGGTTAAATTATTAAACTTATGAGGAAATACTTTTTTGAAAAGAAATCTTCTCTGTTTGATTGCTGGTTCTCGTGACATGAGTCACATTGATCATAATTTAAATGTAACCGTATTTTGTGCAACTGGGCCTTGTAGTTGAATAATAAAATCTTTAAATAAAATCAAGTAGTCTTCTGAAGAAAGGAAAGGTGACAGAAATCATAATTATTTAGTAAATGTTTCCACACCATTTCATTCGAGAAAAAGTATAGTTTTTCTGAGAAAATGTTCCATAGTATTATGTAATGAGCAAGTGAAATCAAAGTTATAATAATTTGTAACAGTTGAATTTCAAGTTTAATTTCCAATGATTATTCAATCTGAAGTCACCACATCATACTGGATCAATGTATTACATCAGATTTGTGGGTATTCATCCAATGTTGAGAGTGTGGCTATGGCGGGAACTCACAGCAAGGTCGTACGCCTCCTACATGACGACAACATAAGCAGCTCAGCATACACAAAATGAGCGTTGCTAGACTCATTTATGCGTGAATACATTATGTCTTTATGGAAAAAATATTGTGACAAGATTTTCTCGATGACGAATGAAACTACATTTAAACAACTTTTCCATTAGCATCATTTTTAATAGAGTAACTTTTTAGTCCTGTTACCCTATTTCAAGAAGAGTATGGTAGATTATTTCTATTATTGGAAAATTTTGTTTTGTCACAAGCTGGTAGCCCTATTCAATCGGTACACAAACGGAGAGCGAATTGACCTTGAGCAGTGTACTATTCTGCGTGGGCTCCAGTCGTCTAAAGATGCGTACAGTTATACGCTCCGCGAACATTTGCAATTCACTTTTAATCAGCTGATTATATCTGTATTTTTACAGAAACGGTAAGATACAGTTATAAAAAGCTTGGCATCAGCTGATTGAATGTGAATTGCTCATGTTCGCGGCTCGTAAATCTGTACGCACCTTTAAGAACCGAATGTTTTCCACTATGGAAAATTAATAATATTATGGTGTAAAGGTGAAGCGTGTATAACTTTACTGTCACTGAGTGGAAATTTGTAGCATAATCTTTCATGATCTTCAGTTACTAAGAAATGAGGAATACAATATTGAAATTTATTTTGTATATAATAACTATACATTCCTGATACAACTAGATCGTTCTAGAACGATATAATTTTCGTTCTATAAATTAATTAATTGAATACTAAGTAGCAGGACTAGAAAATCACTCTGTAGAGAACAGAGAGAGTATTGTTAGCAAATCAGCTCCTTATCTTGAGGATAGAAATATTGAGTATAAGAATAATTATTGGGATTGATGGAATAACACTTTCAAATAGCACTATTTCCAAAGTAAAATAGTTGAATGATTGCTCATTAATGGATAGTATACACATACTTTATTTCCAAGATAGTTCTTGAATAGTAGTGATTGTGATATTTTCGTTCATCATTATTTAATGCGATTCATTCGTAGCAAATCCCTTTGGAACATAGCAGAGTGGAAACCACTAAAATATTTCCTTTTCATTGGTATGAGGATGAACAATAGTGGATTTCATACTTGTTTCAGTATCAGTTGTGACATAATTATCAAGAATAACCCTTCTCAAGTATGAAATTCTTGATGAAACCATTGAGGAATTCATAAACTAAGTTAATCAAAAACCCATTTGTTCTTTATTGGGGAATAATTGATTGACTTTTCACCGGGAATTACATTGAGAGGAGATTGATATTTGAATGTTTTGTTGGAGCTCAAAACACAATGATAAACGATATTCCATTTATATTTTCATGCTCACAGCATGTTTGTTGGAGTTGTTCAGGGAAGAGAAGCAGGAGAATAAAGGTCAACCGCGTGGATTGTTTTTGTCATTGATGGAGCACTTGAAACTGTCTCTCATAATATGTGGCTTCAGCTTGTTTTTGCTAGTTCCTTTTCCCAATGATTCTCTCCAACAATTTATGAGTAACAGTTCGGTCACCTCATGAAGAAGTGGGAAATCATGTTAGTATACTTTTGAATTGTTTGCAATATACCAATGGCAATATTTATTTATAACTTGTGCTAAATTATTTGAAATATGTAATTCAGTGAGCTGAATCAGTGAACTGTGGAGATCGGGACTCTACAGTTTAGATAGTATATTGTTAATCCTTCGATTATTGTAAGATACTATTCCAACTCATTCATCGACTCATTGAATTTATAATACAGATCGATCCTTGTAGTTTTCTAAAGAGAGCCAGTTCTAAGCAGGATTACTTGAATGTTTGATCTCAATTTTAGCTGAAATATAGAAACTATATATCACCATCACTTCTATGCTGAAAGTTTCTTTTTTCTTGATATTGAATTGTATATGTATATAAAAATGAATGTCTGTTTGAGTGTTTGTTTGTTTATTTGTTTGTCTGTTCCCTATAGACTCGAAAACTACTTGACAGAGCGGCATGAAACTTTGAGAATATGTTGTGTGAATATTGGGGATGGTTTCTGACCAGAAATTCTAATAGGGAGGCTGATAATAATTATTTATTAATCATTTCACAGACCTATATTATCGAAATATTCGGCCGAGCGGCTACCGAAGAACGGAAAGAAGATCATGATTCAAGATCATATTGTGATTATATGATTTAGCATCGAGAGTTACCAGCTGTATAATAAACACGTCACCCTATGATAAATTGCGTACTGGTATTAAAACGGTAGTTTGGAGTTGAAGTTAGTGTAGTTGATTGGTAAAGCTGTAGATAATTGTTCCTTAGAAGACCTTTACAAATAATTATCACTCCTATCATTGAGAAACTAGAAAATGTTGAAAAAAAAATATTCTCCTCATGGAAGAAAGATGTTCATATTGCACTCATCAATTACTGAGGAATGACAGACTCATTCACAGTTTTTAAATTCAGCTTAGCTTATATTCATCCTAAAATCGAAGATGGAAAGAATATGGAATTCTGTGTAGTTCATCGTACATCGCATATTTCCTGGACTATCTATTGACAATCAACAACATGGAAACATTAAATTCATCTTTGAAACACTGATTCAATCTATTTTTTTTTTTTTTTAGTTCAACACTTTACTGATAGATATTACTACCAATTGATTGAGAAGAATATGTTTTTTGGAATAATAAATGCTGCATGACTAAGCACATAGGAAGACCGTATTGAGATGTAAATGAAAATATTGATTGTCAGATAAATTCAATGATTCACCAAATAAAGTCAAGTGTGACATGAGATACACTGACTTTTTGGCGATACGTAGTTCGCCGGGTAAGCAAGTTATGTCTATAAACTTGAATAGTCTGACCTCAATAGTTAGTATAGAATAGATAAAACATCCAAGCAAATTATTTGCTTGTATTTTTCGGATTTCGCTCTAGTTGTATATTTGTTATGTTCTCGAGCATGGAATGCTCTTATATTCTAACGTTAGCTGATCTGATTTTATTCGATCTTGGCTGGTAGAGAATTCTCTCAATCTTCTGGGAAAAACGAACGTGATCTCACCATTTCCGCCATTGGCTTCGGGCCTATCCAATTACACTGTGATGGATCCAACGGAATATTTCCTCTATTCACATTTCTTGCTTTCTGAAATCTTGAGGGAACCTCATCTTCTTTCACCTTCCTCCATAGTAGTGCTATTGAGATAATTAGGCAGTTCAAATAATGAACTCGATTTTCCAAGGATTATGTAATGAATATAAAGAACACAGAATTTCTTTTTTGATTTTAATAATTTGAATGAAGTAAATGGTTCTTACATCTCGATTATCAAATCGAAAAAATGTTCCATTGAAAACCCGTTGAAAAATTATTCTCATGCAAACGTATACACCGGTGATCAAAGAACAATCCCTGGTAATTGAAACAAAACATTCATGATGATTATTATGATGCATATTCATCAACAATAACGACTTTCGTTCCCATGAATAGTGTTTATTTCCCTGAATATCAATATAATGTATAGATCAAGAATATTTCTTGCAATAACTATGATATTCATTATTAAATGAGACTTTTAGAACAAAGATGACAATGAAAAAAAATATTATGTTTTATTCAATTTCACTAACAATATTGGGAAGTTTCCTGTTCCGTTATTGAAATATATTATGTAGTAATAAGATAATCAGTATACTTGGATTTTATGTTTGTAGAATTCATTATGTTTGTAGGAGAGCAATCCATTCTACAGGGGCCTCTAGGAATAAAACTATTCTTGCAATTGCATTCCATGCCATAAACAATGGCATTGTTGACTGCTACTGCGGATATTCCAATCAATGACTGATGACTACAATAACCCAAATTGAGGCTGGCGGAACAATTTTTAATAAACGCATACCCTATCACTCAAGATGTCAACGCTTTTTTGCCATATTCGCCATTCTGCGAAAAAAGTTCGCGAGCAACAGAAGATTTAACAAGCGTCGCAATGACAGTTTTATGGAAGCGCCGTTGAGTTACGGCTCGGTTCACACATCATTACTAACTAGGACACACACTCTTGAGCTGTGCGTGTGGTGCAGGCGTGTGATACCACCCGCCACACACACAAGCTAGGCGGGTGGCATTTCATCCTTGCAAACCAGACCAACTAACTGCTCTACTCGTTTCCTAATCCGCCACCAAAAGAGCATCGCCATAGCTTCTTCTAATTGCTGTGTTCTCTCTAAGAACAGCCTCCTAACGAGGCCCTCTGCCTTCGCCTCCTTCTCAAATGAGATGAAATTGGCAACAACTGGTGGCTGCTGATGTGGAGCCAGTTAACTGCTTCTTCATGTGTCGAGATTAATGACATCCATCGAGTGAAATGTGAGGATATCCTCATTCACAATAAAGACAATCACAGAACATGGTATCTTTCGAAAAATATCAAAAAATTTGTGAGGGAAATTGTGAAAATTATCTATAGATCTAAGGTATTGGAAAGATGAATAATTCATAAATAATGATTCCTATAGATTTGTAGATCTCTGGATTTGTAGTGATAATGTAAGTGATCTAACAGCTCATGAATGGGAATTAATTATCCTGTTATTCTGGGAATTTGATAGAATAATATGTATTTCCAGCTTCAAATTATCTTGAATAACTCAATTCATTCAATGTGCTGTAATAACTGAGTTGTCTATACACGTTGTCTTTACATGTATTTGTTGATGACAAAAACAATTATTGATTTAAAAGTGATGTTTGGCCGTAATTTGGTGTTCTAAACCTTCTCAATAATTCAAAATCTCCAGCTCCTATACATGTTTTATGGACGAGAATTGGAATTGAATTTTAACACTAAATACATAACCTATTTTTGGTCATGTTATCAAAATTTGGGGGTAGAAATTGTTTTGGGCCAAGCCTGCTGTTCAATCCCAATCATATCCATAATATAATCTGTAATTGTATCTACAAATAAATGGATAAATTAATAATAACATATTATATTTGAAAGAAATACAACGAGCTTTATCGAAGGCGTTACAATGCTAGATAATACAGTCATTTTGTATGGTTTTATCAAATTGAAACCGATCTCTTAAAGGATAACTCAATAAAGCCGTGTATTATTCAATTTTATTGCAGGGGTTCTTAGAATTTCCATCAATATCATGAATACGAGAAATTGTACAAAATATTATCATATTTTTATTTTCATTGTTGTATTATTTTGCATATAATTGGTTCGGCAAGTATTGATTTAGCCAACGTTTAGTTTCATACTCCGGAGACATTAAATTACCAAATGGGAAAAACTTGAAAAATCACAACATCGACCAGTTCTACATCCAACTATTATAGACTATTCTTAGTGAGCGTCAAAATTAACACCATCCTTACGATTTTTTTCTCGTACATAATTGAGTAAAATTCAATATTCTAGAAACTCTTCTGTTTAGTTTTTTCTTCATTGTTGAGTATTTAAGTGGAAAAATATGGGGGTTTCCATATTAAATCTTGGATATTGATATGACTCTTGATAACAATAACCAAACAGAAGTTTGTACTCTATTGGAAATTCTCATTGATTATAATTGGCAAACTTGTCGACTACGCATTATCGCATTTTTAAGATGCGTACAGACTTATGGGCCACGAACACGAGCATTTTACTTTTCATCAGTTCATGCTATGCTTCTTATGTATTTGTACAGGAACAGTAAGATAATATACATAGAATTAGCTTATAAAAAATGAAATGTGCGTCTTCGCGACGCGTAGGTCTGAATGCACCTTTAGATTCTTTTGAATGAGATAAGAAACTCACATAATATTCATTTCCTTTCTTCAAAATACTGTATTTGAACTGAAAGAGATGGATCATCTGGGATTTTCCCTACAAAAGTGCAAATGGATGTAAAAACAATACAATTTACTGAATTGAGGATGGATGTGAGGTGGAAAGGTCAAAGCTGAGAGGTTTTTACGGTGTTCAGTCCTCGCCTTATCTCCATCTTCACGCTTGGTAGGCTCTCCATTTTTGTTCAGAGATTTACTGTTTACCTGTGGTGCATTCCACATGGATGCTCCCTCAAATTGATACTACTCTCAATCCCCATAAGGCACATTTTGGAGAGAATCTCAAATAATGAAATTTTTTCCATCTATTTTTCCATCTTTTATCACTACGAAGAAAATTGAGATCATAATAAGGTTGACGATGATAAATTAACTCATTTCTTCATATTAAGTTATATTAAAGCGACCATCTTCTTCTATCGTTGCTTTTGGAATTCGTCCTATCTTTCAACAAACGTAACATGTCTAAAAGGTGCCCAAAAACGGTTAGCTACGAGAAAAATAGATATTTTTAGGAACAAATATCATAGTCTTCTTCTTCTTCTTCTTCTTACAAACAAGGATTAGGCTTTAACCTGTTCCGACTCACATCTAGCCAATTATTCAAATAAACATAAAAATCCTATTATTGCCACCGCTTGCGTGGTCTGCCAACATCTCTTTTGCCTACTGGCTGATAATTAAATAGACTTTAAATTGTATTCTTTCAGCTGACATGCTTTGAACATGCTCCCTCCATTGATGCCGATTCTCCGTAACTCTTTCATTCATGCTGCAGATTTTCAATTCTTTCCTAATATCTTCATTCCTGGAATTATCTCTTCTGTCACATCCCTTGGTTCTTCGGAGAAATCTCATCTCTGCTGCCTGCACTCTACTTTCAAGTGGCTTCGTAGTAACCCATGATTCACTACCATAGAAGAGGACTGGAGCGGCCATTACCTTATAAAATTCCATAATTGTATCTGTTCTAGCTTTTTTACCCAAAGTCCTGCTGATATTTCCACATATCATTTGGAACTTTCCTATTTTTTCTCAATATCCAATTCATCTTTGTAACTAATGTCACTTCCTAGATATGTATATTGAGAAACTTGTTCCAACACTGTATTATTAATAACAATTTTCGATCTGACCGGATATTTGCCTCTGAATGCCATAGTTTTTGTTTTCTTAGTTGATATTTTTAAATTATATTTCTGACCTATTTCATTGAGGATATGGACTGATCTTTGGAGGTCATTTTCATTGTCCTGCACTATCCAGAAATCATCAGCAAATAACAATGCATTCAGGTGAACGTTCTTTTCAAGTTCTATTCCTAAACCTACTCTACATTTCCATTTTTGGGAAATGTGGTCAAGATATATATTGAATAAAGTGGGTGATAAACTACACCCTTGTTTCACTCCTTGGTTGACTACCATTTCGTCCAGTCGTTCATCACCTGTATTGATTATTATTTGTGTATCATGGTACAGTGATATTATAGCATTTAATATCATGGTAATTATCATATCTCAATGACGGCCGGGTATGTGGTTACGGGACAAAACTGTGATCGGAAAGAACCCATTCTCTGTACACTTTGAGTTTCGGAGCACTTATCAAAAACAGTTGACTTTCTAATTTTGCCAAACCTGTGATTCCATGCGAGCCTCGTTACGTGAAATACTTTTGTCTTTTTTCTTTAGGGCTACTCTTGAATATCAATATTTCTATATTAAATATATATTTCAATATTTTTTGCCTCACAATCAATGACTAATATGCAAATGAGTGGAGAATAAAAAAAATGGGTACGAAACCAAAGCTCACCCCTATAACCTTTATTTGAAGTACAGATACTGTATGAACAGTTTCACACAGAGTTGGTGAGAATTGAGGAAGTGGATCAACTTTTTCTTCATAGGAGAGCATGTTTTATTGGGGATCCTATTCGACTAATTAAAATAACTACTTATCTGTTGCTTTTGTCTGCCATCTTGGATCCGCGATTTTGAATCCAACTCCATTTTCCTCAATTTGTAGGTGGTAATGCGACTGTATGTATTATTTTGCTCCAGAATTTGAAGAGAAAATAAATGGCGTCAACACACATCAATAACTCTAACCTCCTCAAAGATATTCTCATTCAAAGTTAATAATAGATCATACAATCAAAACTAACTTTTAATTCCATTTCCAATTTCCATTATCTCATAGGATGAAGGACAGTTAGTACCGGTATACCAGAACTACTGAATGATGAATAACTATGAAAACTCGACTTACCTACTCGTTATAAAATTTATAAATTTATAAGTTCGCTGGGAAGGTAATAGGGTACCGCTACCCTTGGGGGCTAAACAAATACTCCATTATGATCTCTTAGATCAGCCGCATATAATTCAGCCACTAATGGTTAATTTATCACCTTGGGCGATGCAATAGAGAGCAAAAATTAAATTAAGGATTGAATCTGATCTTCATTTTTTCAAACATGAAATTTCTCATTAGTAATCCCGAGTTTGGAGGAATAATAAGAGCCTTTTCGAGGAGGAACAAAAAATTGTTTATCCGAAGGTAAGAATTATTGGCTCCATATATCAAGCTGAATAGAAGTCCAGTGTTATTCGCCCTTAATGAACTATATTGGGGTGAAACAAGCATTGAGGATTATTCTGAGCTGGAGAAAAATGCTTTTGCGGATTACAATAATGGAGGTGCTTCGTCCCTCGTTTGTTTCGGGACAATATCCTTTCATTTTTAGAAGTAGAAATATACAGTTGCCCACAACTGCCACCCCACCTCCAACCGCACTGCTACCCATCATCACTCCAAATTGCGCTGTGATGCGTTCTAGCCGAAGGTATGAAACAGGCAAGTGGACTTCAAGCGTGAAAATGATCAACCGATTGAATAATTGATCGGAGATGATAAAATCATCCTGGAAGCCCAGAACAAAAATGTAACCTCGACAACCCACCAAAAAATTAATCACATTCATTTCATTACCATAAAATTAACAGATATCTCATTTTGATATTTATGCCAATTATAAAATACTCGATAGAAATGTTTGAAACTTGAAATTCGTTTTTCCATAGATTCATTAATGATTTTTGAAGATCATATAATCATTTGCATCTTCAAATTCGTATAAATGATATAGGCCTAGGTATACATATACTTCATCAAACTTATCATCAACCCTAATCAGTGAAACTCCACATCTTTGCTTGTATTGATTCTCCAGTCTACAGACCCATTCCGTTTTTGCTCAATTATTTCCAAACCAAGCAACACATATCCCAACAATAAAATGCCGTGCTGTGGAATCACACTTTGAAAAGATTTTTATAAGAGTTCACTCCCAATACTAACTTTTTCGATTATTCTTATTCTACCTTCCATGATGTATTCTCCGATTATAGTTTTACATTCTCGAAGCAACATTATATGTCATCTTTATACAACGACAACAATAGTGGGTTTTCATATTCAGATATTAATTTGATGCAATCACCGTCATTTTTGAAGATGATTTCAAACATTATAATCAATTATTAATCCTGTCAACTCTGCTATCAAAGTATCAAAGAAGCTTTCATATTGCTGTTTGTATGAAAGCTCTAAATAATAACTCCTGAATTTGAAATTCCACTGTCTTTTTTGGTTCATCTGGGAAATATCCATCATTGTCTCTCAAGTCAGTTATAATTTATTATGGAGATATCATCTAATTCATGATTATATAACAAAAAGTCTTCATAACAGAAGATCATAGCAAATCTTTTGTACGTATGATAAATTATTTTAACTCTCATCATTATTATTCCTTCATAATATTAATTAAGATAGCCCTGAATGTTTGACTGAAAAAATAGGGACAGAATTGAGGTTAAGAGAGCATCCCATGAGAACATGTGAACATGTGATATGATTGAAAAAACTGATGTGTTTTACGGAATCACAGCATAGTACAAGCCGAGGTCAGCCCATGTCCTGCTGATGTCAAGGACAATCCGTGTTTTGACAGCTGCTGTTGATCTCACACAGATAATTAGACATGTCGTTAAGTGACGTCACACAGCTGCCACAGGAATTTCCAATTAGTTCACTTGAGTGCACACCCTTCGGGGGGTGTGGCGCTGATTGAGCACTCTCTTTGCACTTTCTATTTGCTCGCGACCACATCAATATCACAACCTCTACCGGTCAATATTATGATAATGGAAGCAGCCATGTAGATTCGCTTTTGCCAGGGCTAGGTACATTTTCCAAGAAATTGAGTATGTCTGTAGCCTTTTACAGAGACTAGTATTAAAGCATGACAACAACCACATCAAGACAAGGTTGATGTCTATAAAGACAAATGAATTGAATTTACACACTGTCATTTGAAATTCGATATGGTTACTGACATTGGAGTAGAAAGGGCAGCTTCTGTTAGAATAAGGGAGTTCAATTATTAAAAAATGTAGTCGTGGAGCAAGTAGTATTATTTATCCAACTGTAATTTATTTTTCGGCTTCAAGTAACTTATGATTTTTCTGACAAGCTTAATAAATTTATTTTTATTCTGTTATCATTTAATTGCATGTGTGTAAACTTCTACTTTGAAATTTTTAGTAGATGGAAATGAAATGTATACAGTATATGAAATGATACCGACTCCTGGCAGAAAACCTTTCGGGTTATGTCAAAACTTTTGTCTTGTGTTACATTCCTCATATTGCAATCATTTTCTTTCGCTTACATTTATAATTTGTCGAGTTTTAAGACATGATTGTAGTGTATGATTTTATTGTTTTATTGCTCGAATAAAGGCATTTTCAATTCAATTCAAGATTGGAGTGGAATCTCCTTCTGAGAACTGTATTTATAACACAAAACCCTGAAACTGGGATATATGAGGTCTGACAACCAATGTGGAGGAAATTGTCCGCCATTTTCACCATATATTTGGAAAAGAAACTTGAATTCCACAAGACTTATCTCATTGACCCTTGAATGTGAGAAAGTTGAAAAGATTTTGAAATGTTGTACTTCTCATATTTCCTTTGTATTTGTACCAGCAGATATGAAGCTACTTTGTTATTATCAATTTACCTGAAAAATTAGATTGAAGAATTCGAATCTTTAGGAGAAGCTTCCACACAGGACAGCACTATTCCTAAAAGAATAATTTCAATATCAGAGACGTACATTTGAACTTTTCGTTTGTGTAAATATGGAATGAGATGAATCCGATGATACGCAAAGTTCACCACGCAATCAGTCATTCATTATTCATACGCTATAATTTTGAGTGAGGTCGGCTGCAAAATCTCATCAGAGGGACAAAGAACGATGAACGAGATGCTGTGCGGTAATTCTGAGAATACAAAAGCGGTGTAACAGTGATGATATTTTTCATTTGAGTTGGAGCTTGATATTTTGTGGTCAAATACAAGTGAAGAGGCACCGGCTGAATCAAGATGGGAGCAGAGCTGCGTTGTCGGGCCGAGCATTAGCAAGTATAAATTAGAGCCACGACTGGAGTGTGCGTTATCAGTATAAGAGTGGCCATATGCTCTTAGATTAATGTAGCCTTGCCTCCGTCCACGGGGTTAAACTGATGAATGGACCCTTCACACTGCTATACCAAACATGTGTGCAAAATCACTCTGGTTTTGCTGATTTCCCCGCATTTCAAACAGATAAGCGCTCACTTCGACATCAAGTCCCAGTGAAATGTGTTGATTCATTGTTACTCGTCACTATCGTTTTCATAACTGATTATGATGATATTATTACGGAAGAAATAATGGAAATAATACGACCTTCCCATTAAAATCATGTTGAATGTAAAAAAATTGTCTGAAACCATGTTAGAAAATACAATTATTATGTGTGGTAGGTCTAATATATGATCTATCCACTGTATTATCGAAAATCAGGGTAAAACCACCTAATAGAATGTGAAGCGTTGAGCTGACATTGAAATTCACCAAAATTTTTAATTTGATCAAGTAATCGCTGACAAGAGAATCAATTATTTGAATGATATTTTCCAGCTATAAATTGATCTTTTTACGAATATATCAAGAAAAATGTAATCAATCTATTTCATTCGTATAGTCAAATCCAACTAATGACATTCAGAGACCATCAAATTAATGTGAATCGGATCAAATGAGATTTTAAATTCATGTATGCATGCAAGTGTGATGTTCCGACTGATGTAAACGTTTACTATTCCAGCACCAAAAATTAAGTTGTTGATCTCAGGAATTCTAATAAAGAATACTATTTCAGAATCATAAACAATTCTCTGGTGGGGCTCGAATTCCAGATTTTTTGGTGTAAAAGTCTCATTACCTGGATTGAGCTGGTGCTATGCGCATTTCTTGAAAGCTGGAACCAAAATACTAATAAAGTAGAATGCACTTATTGCAGCTACGCCCACACTCCCCAGCTGTCAATCACAAAATTCACAATGTTTATGAATAAGTTCAGACTAGTTGTTACAACATTATTCAAACTCAAATCTTAAGACCTTCATAGAGAAGTTTGAAAGTTTGTGAGTTTTGCAAAATCATAACAATAAGTATCTGCTCGCTCGTCTGCAGCTGTAGTGTGCAAGTTGGAGAGTCCCAAGTAATGCTGAGCTGTTTGTGGCGAAAGATTAGCTTCTCCATCCATCTCTGTCTTCTTCAGTAGTGTGGAGGGAGAAATGAAACACGTGTCTCCTGCTTGTCAAACAGTTATGGATGATCGTCAAGAACGGACGACCTTGCGCCAATAATCTCGTACACAGTAGAGAAACACGGCAAAAGGTGCCACGCAACCAAAAATAGTATATAGATATATATAGTATATAGCTATATACTATCCTTGCCACGCAACGACGAATGTTTATATTTTGTCGGATGGAGACAATGCTTTTCAATCAATCAAATGAAGCTACGGAATATAGATTTCCTCAACCGGAATATTTTCGAGACAGAACGTCATTTGTATGGATTGGGAGTTTTTTCCAATCATGAGCACTGCCATTGGTATCGTTGAGCAGATAATCATGAATAATTAGATGATTCAATAGGATAAAGACGTCTATTACAAAGAAATAGACCTTCAATATTCGACTTTTAACCTTTTAGTGCTTTTCCTCCGTGCTCTAAATTATTTGATTGAAAGTTGAATTTTTTCACTTGGAATTAGCACTATAGTAAGGTCCACGTTATAATGGCAGTGTTTGATTGGCAATGGTATTGCTATCCTTGTTTATCATTCAACACAGAGGATAGCGCTATCCCTTTCTCACTTTGCTCTGTTGCCAGATCGTCTTATAACAATGTAGAATTAATAATTAATTAACAAAATATTTCTTTCTCAGTTATGAAAATTCATAATGAAATTATTTAATAATATTATTTCTTGCTTAATAAAATATAATTGACTATCTTAAACGAGAATGAAGCGTTAATATTACATCAATAAACCTGTATCAGTTACCGTCTATAGAAGGCATTGACAAGACAGAGGATCGGCAACGTTTTTCTCCTATCTTTCTCCACTGCCATTATAACGTGGACCTTACTATAGCCCTCATGACTATAGAGTGGTCCAGGTTATAACCCTCGTGACTATAGCGAGGTCCACGTTATAATGGCAGTTTTTGATTAACATTAGTGTTGCTATCCTTGTCTATCATTCCACAAAGCAGATAGCACTATCCTTTTCCAGCTCCGCAATGTTGCCAAATCTTTTCCAAACAATGAATAAATATAATTAATCAAGGCAGAGAATCAGCAACGCTGTTCTCCCATCTTATCCACTGCAATTATAACTGGACCTCACTATAGTTCAACCAACCATCCTGTTTCTGACATCCCCTCCCCATGCCACTTCCAACTCCACCCCGTTCCACGGTTAAACTGACAGCGTCGATTGTAGGAGTATCTCTGTAAACCCGTAATTCCACTGCGAAACATCAGGCGTGTCCTGAAAACTGGTAAAACTTTTCGTTTTCCCTTCCATAATTTTGTGTTTTCCATTTAAGATAAAATCACTTCACTTGAATGGGCTCCTCAATTCAAATTAATAAAAACAATATGAAAACTTGTAGTACCCTTTACTAAAAACTTTGAAATATTTTAACGACCAGTTTCGACCATTGGTCATTCTCAATTTAAAAAAAATGTTAGTTTTTAATAAAGGGTACTACAAGTTTTTATATTGTTTTTATTAATTACATTAAAGATGGACATTTGGAGCAATTTTTCTTTCATAAAATTGATTCTTATAAGGAGAATGAAAAAGCTTCTATAGAGTGTTTAGAAAGAGGAAGCCAATTGAGAATTGAAACCAAACTTAATTCCGTACAAAATAATTTTCGACTTGGTGGAATATGCAGCGCAGAGAAATGTAGGGAGATCAGCCAACTACTGTGATGGATTGACTCATAGATAGAAGCGCAGTTGCCTATTGGTCGATTAGTCAGTCGACTGAAGGCTTTCAGAGAGGAAACTCCTTAAGTTTAACATGAGCACTTGAATAGTCATTAGAAATAAAATTAGAGATTGCTGTCCGGTTCGAAACGGCAACATCACCGCAATTGAATCCCCACCTCTGCATGCCTTCTCTGCTGCGTATGTCCCTCCCAAGTCAGAAGTAATTTTGTACGGAGTATAGTGCATTTTTGTAATACCAGTACCACACTCTTGCAAAGTGCGTAAAAATGATGAGGAGCACGAGAGTGTGGATAGCTTCTATGCCAGCGCCCATCATCACTTACCTTCGCTATGATTTTTGTCAATAAGAGACGAGCGCAGGCCAACCAAGCGGAGGAGAGTGGCGATCTGAGCATCCCACTCACACTTTCGTCAAACATTGCGTACTCGGCAAGCAGCTTGACAAGAGTGTGGCCTAGGTATAAGACTGCTATTTGAAGAAAGTGACGGAAATGATCGTGATAAGGCTCTAACTGATACATTGATTCAGTGCCAGAAAAACAGAGAAGAGAGATACTCTGAATAACATTAATTACAAAGGTATAGTAGACAATCGATTCACCTGGAGGAAACCTCCGCTTTTTAGCTATGATAAGTAACGATTATTGTCTTAGCTAGAAAAGAGCCTAGTATATGATAAAGTACAGTTCAATCATCATCATCATCATCATCTTACGTGAAAGGATTAGGCTATTGCCTGTTCCGAATTATAAACAGCTTATACAGTAGTTATTTGAATTCAAAATAGTTAAACAAATTACTTTCATACATAAAATTTATTGCCCTCTCTTAGGTGGCCTTCTAATATTGATCTTTCAACTTCTGGTCTATAATTTCAAACCTGCGGGAGAAGTCTTCCTGCACACATTCTTTTTATATGATCCTCCCATTGAATTCGGTATCCTACAACTTTTCAATTAGGTTGAATCCCAGCTCAGATCGGATATCTTCATTTCTAAAATTATCTCTCTGATCGCAGCCCTTAGTTGCGATCTGCCAGTTTAATTATGACAAAAATTACAAGGGACATGTTTTTATGCACGTGGTACCACAAATTCAAGCCTTGATTGATTGTCTCTGATGGTACTCAAAGGAAGAAGTCAGCTTCACGTTGAGAATGATGAACTATTACTTGATTTTATTGAGCTCTATCTAATCTCAGAGAAGAATTCATATCTCTTCTATCTTCTACTAGTTCTATATCTGTGGAATGAATTTTCAAAATTTCAAAGGTATGAAGATAGTACTCATGATGTTTAGTGTGATTTGCGATGATTGTCATGAAGTAGAGGAATTTCGCCCCAAAAATACAGACTCGTAAGCACGACGAAAGCTGTTTGTTGGCGAGGAATTCACTTTATTTTCGCGTTCCAAGTTGATATGAAATTCTCGGTTACGGCTTAGGGATGAGCTTGGAACTGCGAGTTTGTGCGTGTGTGTGCGAGAGTGAGTGAGAAAGATCACCGTAGAAACATTGTGGAATGGAAAATAGGATCGGGAAGCAAACGCACGTCTGCACATAGCAATGTATTGCTTTGCAAGTAGTTGGTACTCGGTGGCTGTCGCGAGATTTATACCCAGCACGGAGCTCTTAACCAAATTAGTTTTCTTCTTAACACGACTTCTACTCCGTCGTCTGCTAGCACGTCTCCAAGTTATCGGCTGCTTATTACGAGGGATGGTCTCCCTCAGCAGCAGCAAGCAGCCCCCAAGTTGCGACCGCACAACTCCCCATATGTCATTGCCTCATCTGGACCATCCTGGCCCGGCAGCACAAAACCAGAGTTATCCAACATTTGTTGTTGTTACACTACTTAGATTCAACACGCTGAACTTAAGCTTCGCTCTACCGCTGCTAACAAAAACAATTGTTTCCTAGTTTGAGCTCTGCAACTGTTTCCTCGACTCGTGCAAGTTGGATGTTGCGTCAATCCACCAGCCTGTGATCTTCTGCGTGCTGAATTCAAGTGTTAGTTCCAACTTCCATCACACCTGCTACCAGAGAGTGTTCCTATATCAACAATGGAATAAAACAGGATTCAGCAACAACAAAACTTATTAGTCAAATGGGATTGAAGATTATGTGACGGGGGTAAAATCGACAACTACAAGATGAAAGCGACAACTACAAGAGAAGTGTACAAATGCTTACCAGAAAAAAACATATTGCACAATATAAGAGGTGATTGAAAATCACTTCACTTACTTATATTGGCTACTTTTGTTCAAATTAATAGAAACAATATAAAAGCTTGTAGTAGGGTACCCTTCATTAAGAACTTTAGAATATTTTAACGACTAGTTTCGACCATAGGTCAATTTGACTTGAATAATCATATTTTTGATAAAATTAAAAGTACATTAAATGATCAAAATTTAATAACTTCATCCAAAAAAATAATGAATAATAAATTAATTAATCATATGAAAATAAGCATCTATACTTATAAAATTCTTATTTCACTGACTCATTGACTCACTGATCACGATTTCTGGAAAACTACTGGATAAATTGCAAAAAAACTTAGAATATAGCTTCCTTATACGTCCTAGGTGCTCACTAAGAAATCTTTTGGCGATATTTCAACTCTAAGGGTGGTTTTTGAGGGTTCAAAGTTCGTCTTTTAGCATGTATATTCTTCTCCCAATCTCTTAATATATAATTGAAATGTCCATATCATATGCTACTATAGAACTATAATCAAGAGAGAGTACCTATTCGAAACAGTTGATAACTGGCGACCAATTAATAATTTTGTCGTGTTGGCATTAAGTTAAGATTATTTCATTAGGTTGGCACCAAGTTGAAGAATCAATTGAAATGCATTTATCGAGAACAAATTGATTGGGCACTGCTGCTTCAATCAGAGCTACTGTATCCCTGGGAGTAAAGATAATTTTTATTTTTCATAAAACAATCTTTTATGACGGGAGTTGCTTCTATCAATTGATCCAATTCTATCAAGATTAAATTTGTTTGTATATCCGACAGATCGCGAAAACTGCTTGAAGGGGTATTTTAAAAACTTCAGAAGTGTCCGTTGTGGAATCTGTTTGTAAAGAGTGAGGAAATTCGGCCAAAATTTAACTTGGGCGGAAGAAAGTGGTTATTTATTAAAACGGCCAAATAGCTGTTGTTGCTTCTCCCAATGTGAAAATATTTTGCATAGAAGTAAGGCGCTTTTCCCATGAATCAATTATTCCCAAACATTGATTGTTTTATCAAAGGAAATATAAGGTAGCTTTCGATAAAAATGTTGGAGAATATGTATAACAGTTCGTTGACTGTCAGTATTCCTCATTAATAGCATCAATGCTCCCCTTTCAAAAAATGCTGACACATGGATGTGAATCTAGCTACAATCTGGTTATTTTAGATCAGATGAAGAAAATATTGTTGACTAGCCGTCAGGCTCGCTTCGCTCGCCATATCCGTCTAGCCAGGGGGCTCCGCCCCCTAGACACCCGACTGGATCGTCCAAGAATGAGATCAGCAGGCTCGCTTCGCTCGCCTGCATTTTTCATTTGAGCATTTTTATCATATGTTAGAGCAATCCAGTCGGGGGTCCAGACTAAACGTCTGGCTAAACGGATATGGCGAGCGAAGCGAGCCTGACGGCTAGTAATCTAATATTCCCAGGATTGAAGTAGGAATGCCCAATCAATTTTTCTGCGATAAATGCATTTAAATCTTCAACTTGGTGCCAACCTAATATAGTCAACTCAACTTAATACCAACCTGACAAAATTATTAATTTAGTTGCCAGTTAACAACTGTTTCGAAGAGGTACTCTATCTAGATTATAGTTCTATAGTAACATATGATATGGAAATTTCAATTATAATTAAGAGATTGGGAGAAGAAGAATATACATGCTAAAAGACGAACTTTAAACCCTTAAAAACAACCCTTAAAGTTAAAATATTGCCAAAAGATTTCTTAGTGCGCCTCTAAAGGGCCAACTGAACATACCTACCAAATTTGAACGTTTTTGGTCAGGTAGATTTTTAGTTATGCGAGTGAGTGAGTGAGTGAGTGAGTGAGTGAGTGAGTCAGTCAGTGAGTGAGTGCCATTTCGCTTTTATATATATAGATGAAGATGATTGCTACTGTTACAATTTCAATCATGTTTGACATTTCTGCTTTTGATGTCAGCTGTTATTATTATGTGAAAGAAGCTCTATTTGAATGAAATCATAATCATTGAAGTCAATAATTATACTAAGAAAGCAATTTGTTTGAATATGTGTGTTTGTGGATATATGGCTCTAACGATTTTGATTAAATCAGGAATATATTATGCTTGCGACAAAAAACATTATTTTGGAACAGGTCTCAACTCTGGAAAAATTCGTTGAACTACCAAGAGAAAGGATTATTTGTCCCTCAAGTAGCAGCTGATCAGAAAAAAGTTTTCCATGGTCTGTTGAAAACGTAAGAAAGTGTGAGCAAATAAAAAACATTATAATAGCTGTAGTTGAGTTACTAAATTTGGCGACCTTATTTTAAAACATTGCAGTATTCATGGAACATCTGGAAGAATAGGTTCAGAAAGTGACCAGATGATAGCGAAAGAAATTTAAAATCGATCTCTCCAAACATAAATGGTAGTTGAATGTAATGTTCATTGTGAGGTGATAGAAATGCGACTAATTTCTTCAGCTTCTGTTGTATTCGTTCCTCTGTTGCTCTATGTTTGTACGCATCCATGGCCTTGAGAAAGACAGTTGCACTATCTGTTAATTCATAATCCGGACTAAATACCACGAGAACCAATCAGAGAAGCCTTCTATTAAAAATAAACCCTGCTCTGATTAATTCTCATGAGATTTAATCCTGATTGAAATTGAACATGCTTTTGTACTACTGGGCCTGATATTTTCATGTTCCAAAATCAGCTAAAAACTAAATCGAAAAAAACATAATATTCCATCAGCTGCTCCTATTTCCTTTAATGATGTTATTACGACACAAGACAAACCTATCGATATTGATAGATAACAAGTAAATTCTAAAGTTGTCAATTTAGATAGAAATTAAATTGAGTTACATGTTAGTTTACATCCAAATTTTCATCCCTAACTCTTGGTTTCAAGCTAAGATCAAAGAAAGAAATCATATAATTGTAGTCTATAATCAAAGCGATTGAATAAACTCTATTCAGATTTATGCAAATTCACATAAAAATGATCCCACTTTAATATTTATGATTGTAGAGTTTAGGACATGTGGAATCAGCTGCCATAAATGTTATACTATTATGAATGGACTCTTATGTATGAATGGACTTCCATGGAAGAAAGAATCAGTGGATTGGCTGTTTTTACACTTTTGAATAAGTGAAACAAAAAGTAAGCGACAGGTTATGCCAGAAATTCCAGAATAAGCAAGAGATCTATGGATACCAGAGTCATCAAATTCCGAATGAACCTAATTTGGAATTTAATCTTCAATTGCCAAAGCAAAAATAACATGATCACTGCTAATTTGATAACTGTCAACGGGAAATATTAATTGCCAATGAAAAGTTGAGGGTGACACTTAAGCCCTGCCCCATATCCTACAAGATTCGCTGCAATTAGATTACTCTTCTACAGAGCACTTCCAACACATCAATTAATTATTTGAATGATTTGACTTAATAATTTTCATGTCAAGCTGTGGCCTAATCTTAAAAACGATTATAACAATTTTGGTAGGATTTAGATTATAAATAGTTCACAAAAATAATTTAATATTTTAATTCCCGTAGCGAAGCACGGGTGCCCTGCTAGTATGTTTATAATACATTATCTATATCAATTTGTTTATTTCTTACATTTTAACATGAAAATGACCTATGGTCAAACTAGTCGTAAAAATATTCTGAAGTTTTCAATAAAGAGTACTACAAGTTTTTATATTGTTTTTATCAATTTGAGGTGATTGAAGTTTTTTGGAAATGCATTACAGAAATTATATGTAAAATTGTAATGGAATTTCAGATTGTCTCCATTTTCCAACATTTTCATATTCGACAGTGTTGTCGAAGTTTACTTTTTTTATTCAACGATAGATTGCTATCTAGTCTAGGAACTAATGAGCAACTTTTTTCTGTCCTATAATACTATTAAATACTTCATACAAGAGAATCCTTCATAGGGTCTCCTATTCAAATTCTAATATTATCTATTAGTACACTGCTTATGACTGTACTACACAGGTGGATTTCACTCATTTCCACTGCTCTGCTTTTCACTGGGCACAAGACACTTGAATCAGCACTAGACCAGTTCAAATGGCTTCTTCCTTTTCAGCCTCCTCATCAAAACTTCATTTTCCAGCAGCTGGATTGCTTGGATGTTGTAGTGTTGGTGGAGTCGGGCCTCGTGTTTCTCTGTATGCCTCTGGATTTCGCTGCATACAGGTCAACTTGCAGGTCTCTGTGTAGGTCGCTGTTTCTGACGTACCAAGGAGCATCAGCAATGTTTCTCAGCACCTTGTTTTGGAAGCGTGTACGATGTTACTGTCTTTGGTACACCCCCAAAGTTGTATACCATAAAATGTTTACTCGGTTCATTCTCAATGCAACATGTGACCACATGTCTATGTTATAATATTAGTATACTTATTATTATCAAATTATAATGTGCGCTACGCACATTGTAGATGTGCACTAAATGTAGATGTGCGCTACATAGATCCATATACTTTCTGAGAAGATATTTCTCACGCAATTTTAAATAAAATTGGGAAACTAATGATTAGTTATTGATTTGTTAAAGCGATCATAAATACTAATGAAAATTGGGTCATGATTTGAGAATCTCAACTAGAGTTATTTCATTCAGTGTCTCCTGCTAGTCTCATCTTTTTATTATTTTGTTGAATCTATTCATTCTTCCTTGAAACGAATTTGTTCGACATCGAAATCATACAACATGTACTCTCAACTATTCATAGTAATTTTCTCAGTATTACATTTGGTGAAATGTTGAATATTCATCGCCAATATCAGTCTTTATTGCAATCTTATCACTAATAGTATAATAGTATTCACTTTTCCTCATTTTTATTCTCATTTGAGGCTCGCTACTCATGTGATCCGATTTAATAGACACATCTCCATCTCCAACTGCAAGGACATCCATTTTCATTCTGAGATCTGAATAAAACATGAAAGGATTCCACGAATTTTTCCTTGAATGCTACTTGATGCTTTGAAATATATATCAGTACATTTTTTCCAGGAAATCGTAATGAGAATGTTAAGTTAAATAGCGCACTTTTTGTCGATTCGTTAGCCGCAGTTTCTTTGATTATGTGAGTGAAAAAGGGCGTCCAATTTGCAAAGGGTGTGAAACAAGGATGGCATATGCGTATTGCAGTTAGTTGCGGTGTAAAGCCGGCGGACGGTGTTAGGGCGGACGGTGACAAACTGGCTGTAACCGTGAACAGGCAGTGAGCTGACACTGCATTTGACACTCATATAATATGCCATTCCATCACGACAACCGTCAAGCCCTGTGATACTACAGCCATCCACCCAGTAACAAGAAGTATCATTGCAGCAGAGAGCCTCTACACTAAATGTAATGGAAGAAAACATGCAACGCTTTGCTCCCGCAGCCGCACGCTCGCTTTGCATGCTGTGCAAAAATCTGTTTGAACTTTGCTAAACGTTCGGTCGCACACAGGCGGCCATAAACGCTGCAAATCAGTCAAGCCTCACAAAATGCATCCCTCAAAAACGATTATTTTCATTCCTGCTGCGCTGACGTTCATGTACATCCAGTAGCTTAAAATTTTTATACCGATCGATATTTCCTACATTCACTATAAATACTTGTGGCAGAATCCTTCTTTCTCTACAATAACAACCAAAAACTTCATGAAAAATATGAAATTCCTAAATAAAAGCAATTCGTATGGTTTTTGTTGGTGGGGAGTCCCTTGCGGGAAGGTCTCACCTCATCTGAATTATATAGTTTAAGCTTTGGGCTTAAAATGCTAAAGGGCCTTACAACTGTCATACTTCAGCCGGGACCGACAATTTAACGTGTCTATCCGATAACACTAGAATTCTGTAGATATTTTCTGATTAGACATTACAAGATTAGTAAAGTATATTCATAGTCTTCATATTCTAAATGAGCTGTGTTGATAATTTTGGAAAGAATATTCGTGAGTAATTATTCTCAAATCGTCTATGGGTTTATGGGATGAGTTAAAACCCTGTAAACCATATTCAATGAGATAGAACCAGCAAACTCCATAAAGCTTAGTACAAACTTAGCTATAACATTATTAGAATTGGACAATATTCCAAAATGACGCTATTTTCTTATTTTCTCCTCCTAATGCCGGGTTAGCTTCTTCTCATAACATGTTAACCTGAGCAAGTGGCTTTCAATTTAATAAAAATATCTGCCGTATTATCAGCTAGGTAATTAAGATTCCTTGATGTAATTACTTGCGGGTCATTAGGCGCTCTCACTTCCTCCTCTCTAGATCTTCATTAGTAAACTTTTCACAAAAACCACCAGTCTGCTTCTCAAAGCCGTAAATAAGAAAGTATCCCTGAAATGCCAATGACTCGGCTAGTAAACCAGGCTATTAAAATTATTGGATGAGCGCCAGCTCTCTGGATAAAACAAACTCAGTAAGAACGAACCGTGTGAGAGCCTGCACATTAATTCATCTTCGAGGATTCCAAGTCTCTTTTTTCTTGGTGGTCGGAAAGAAAAATAGGTACTGCTACTGTTGAGCCTCTTCTACCATTCTGTATTGATTTTAGTTGTAGTGTCTCAGTGTCTCGCTTTTCCACGAGGAGCCAAACAATTTAAAACCAGCATTTAGAGCAAATACTCTTCCATTTCCATGTTCAATCTCATAATGAACAAACAGTGCTGTCTATCGGAAAGAAAAATCAAGTTACTGTAGATTCAAAAAGTAACTATGGAGTATATTCAACTTTTTTATATCCTTCGTGATAATATTGTATTCATGGCAGATGAACAATTTGAATCTGAATATCGTTGAATCAAATAGAAGGTACTTGATTTTGGAAAATCAATTATTTTTATATTTTTCTCAATTTTCCAAGTTATTCTATCAAAGTGAAAAAACAAGTGATATCATTGTGTAAAACAATGTTTTCTCATAGATTTCATTCAATCTTTCCACATCTATTAGAATGTCTGGAAAATATTTCTAATGCGATTTCCTTCTAATAGAGAGGACTCGATTTCTAAATAATGAGGAAATATCGAATAGAACGAAGAGGGAATGAAGAATATTGAGGAGCCAACCACATTTAAATTATACACAAGAAAACAGGAATAGGTCGAGAAGCATAGGTATATAATAGCGTATTATGTAATAGCTTATATTATAGCTTATTATCTTACATAATACCTCATGTACAGTCATAACAGTCGTGAGGCCCATATACGACTTGAATTGTATATTACTTGTAGTTCAGAGAACAGTAGAATTCGCTACACTCACTAAAATCACTACTCACACACGCCCGCCTATTCACACACAATACAAATTGGATTTAGAGTATGATGTTATAAATGCAATAGGATCGGTGGAGGACGCTGAGAAATAGAAGTTCTTTACATCTTTTGAGCAAGGATGCACGGTTAAAGAGATAAAAAATCTGAAACTTAAAATGTGGCTCTTGGGTGTTGGGGGGGGGTCTAATGATCGAATTATAAAAAATCTGGTGTGGCGCACTCACATAACTTTCCTTGCCGTTATGAAAATTGATCACCTGACGCTAGTGCTCCCGCGCATCTAAAGTCTACTATTCAAATATTTGAGCCAGCTGGTGACAGGGTAATAACGCTAGAGACACACATGAGGTCCTGCTATCTCTTCATAGTGAATGATTTAATAGAATCAACATTAATTTGCAATTGAATAATCACATTTTCTCGAATTTAAAGCTTATTTTCAATTTTAGGTGAAAATGTTACTGAACATCAATTGTAGAGATTTTCATGCTCAATCTACTCCACTTGATTTTCTTTGTTTCAATTGTATCTGAAGCATGATAATTGGGAATCTATCTGCATTGATGAGGCGGAGCTCCTGAAATTTTTACAGATATGGGACTTGTGGCAGTTGATAGAGCTTATCGATGACTATTTTAGGTATGAATTTGATCAAAATCGTTGGAGCCGCTTCCGAGAAAATCACGGAAACCCTGTTTTTGACAACATTTTCGCCATTTTAGCCGCCATCTTGAATTGCATTTGATCGAAATTGTTCGTGTCGGATCCTTATAGTGAAAGGACCTTCAGTTCCAAATTTCAAGTCATTCCGTTAATTGGGAGTACACAGACGCACATACACTCATACACACACACACACACACACCACACACACACACACCACACACACACACACACCACACACACACACACACACACCACACACACACACCACACACACACACAACACACACACACACACACCACACACACACACCACACACCACACACACACACACACACACACACCACACACACACACACCACACACACCACACACACACACACATACAGACCAATACCCAAAAACCAGTTTTTTGGACTCAGGGGACCTTCAAACGTATAGAAATTGGGGTACCTTAATTTTTTTCGGAAAACAATACTTTCCTTACCTATGGTAATAGGGCAAGGAAAGTAAAAATTCTAAATTTTCAACATGTGATGTATGAAATAAGACAACCTTGTAGCGCTGAAGAATAAAGGTCCTTTACACTTTTGAGCTCGGAAGCACGGTTGAAAAGATAAAAAATCTGAAGCTTGCTGGATTGGGACTTTGAAAAATTCCAAAAATTATAAAATTTTCAATATGTTATACATGAAATAATACCGCTTTGAAGCGCTGAGAAGAATGAGCTCAATTTGAACCTGATCTGATAAAGTATTGAAAAGCTAGGTTGATTTTTACGGTAAAATTTCCGAATAAAAGGCCGCCATCTTGAAACGGGGATAAATTTCAAACTGTTAATATTTAATAGTATTGGAGAAGTAAGAAAACGGACAGCAGGATGCTGGTCCTGCTGCTGCCACTGAAAAAATAAATATCCAATAAAAGCTCTTGAATATCACGTGATGATATTAAGATCAATCTTTATAGCACTATGGTAGCTCAGATTGGCATCTCTTGCTGTTCCACCCATCCACCTCATTTCTTATAAACGTTAAGTTTCACTATCTCAGTTAATCTGGAATTTAACTCGTGTTAATTATCTCCTACTCAAAGCTGGAATCTACCTTCATCTGCAAACATGCTTCTACTCTCTTGTTTGAATACTTAATATTATAATAATGAAACGATTTTGACTCACCCTACATTATGCTTTGGATTATTTGGAGGAAGCAGCTGAGTAGCGACATTGAGCTCCCGCATCAGTCAATTTTTATAAATTTCCAGCATCTTGTTGAAAGTTTTTCAGAAACTTACCTTTCACAGAACTAGGGTGAAGAGATAACCCTCTCCAGAAATCTCGTCTCACGAAAGAGAAATGAGTGAATCTTAGGTCAAATGACTTATTCTAGAAAGTTCAAGGAGACAGGTTAATTAATGTTCAACCAACTCCAACAATTAAGTGACTGCTATTGCAGACAACGTTCAAGTTTTGTAGCAAAACTTGTCTCAACTCTGATAACGGAAGCGCATTCAGATAATGAAATTCGTCTCGACGTAGGACTCACGAGCTCAACAGATCTCATTCAACCTCAACACCAAGGTTTTTCATCTTATGCACTTCAGTTTACTTCAGACAGATTTGGATTTATATTCACGAGTATCAACTGGGTTACTGATAATTACTATCCCTTGAGAATCTGTCACGTCATTAATGGAATAATAATATTAGTTGTCTAATATTAGTACAACATTTTATGAATCTGACTAATTCATCATAGATACATCTGACATCATCATAGATTTGACATCGCTCTCTTAATGTGCCACAAGAATTAGTTAAGAGAGCTTAATGAATTAAGGTGCCACAAGAACGATTTTGCTCTGAAATTATGGAAAACATTTTAATGTCATCCTGGTGAACGGAAATCGAGACTTAACCGTACTTTTCATGCGCATACTTTTCACTCGTATGCTTCACAATGTGTTTGTATTACATGAAGGTCGATAGCGATCGTAACTCACACTGAAAGCTGAATATCGACCAGACCGGTAAGAGCTACATATATGATATAATAATAGTTGGCTCAATAAATTATTGTCCAGCCTTAGCAAGCATATCTGTATATCATTCGATTGATCTGATTATATTTATCGACCTTGACATGTGTCTAATAATTGATGCTTCCTCACTTTCAGTTCAGTTCTTTGTACTTTATATTTACAGATGAGAAATTTACTTACCATCTAAGACTATCTACTATAATCTGTAGTAGACGTCTCATGCCATCTAGTCATCTTCAACCTTGAACCATTTGTGACGGACCTTGCATTCAAAGTAAACTGTAGAGCTGTTGATTGAATCGCCTCCTATATGAAACAAGCAATCAAGCTGATCACCTCATGCAATCAAGTGATTTCAAATATCGAATAAGCCTACTTCAATAATTCACATTTAAAAATTTTATCAACTACTACATAAAAAAACTAAATAAAAATTATGAAATTACTTGATAAAGTACATATTGGTCTACGCTTGATGATATTCAACAATAGCTTGAGAAAATAATGGGATTTGATAAAATGTTTATCTATCAGACTTTTGCTCTGATTAACAATTGGGTTTGTTGATATATCTTTCTGCCACATAATTGGACGGTGAAAGTGAAACAATTATTGTGGAAGACTCCCTGTTTGCCATGGACAATCCATTGATTAATTAATTGATGGAGGTGTCGGTGACTCGAAGTGCACGCCGTGGTGGCTTTTAATCTTTTTGGCGGCAGTGTGAAGAGATGGATGTTTGAGAAAATGAAAGTCGGCGAGTATAATGGAGAAGTGATAACAGATGAGAGCGCTGGCACCAAAAAGGACCAATTTCAGCGGCATGTGATTAAAGGGCGGCAATATTTCAGCACATTCCACATAACCCGGTGCCCTGAATCGCATTTTCGGGGTCTGCAGATAGCCGAGATATTTGCGTTGCGCTCACGGTTAATGTGTGTGAGCCAGGTCTGATACTGAAGTAATGTCTGCCATTAGAATGTCAACACCCACAATGTGCTGTATCGGTCTATTGTCTTCGCAAATACAATCGCAACAATATATTCCTCCTGCCGACTCTAGTCCAATTTCGATCAAACAATGCACTATATTGCCTAGTTGTCCTACTCCCATCCACCAGATTATACTCACTCTAACTAACAATATACCTGAAATAGGCTCAGCCAGAGATTCCTGGAATGCATATTCCAGAAGCGACATTAATTTGTACATAATATATCCACTTATTAGTGGCTTCTATGAACAGTACCAGTGACCATTACCAGAGAGGAAACATGGTATAAGCTTAGCATACGCTAAAACATAGAAGAGTATATCATAAGAGTAAACATAAGAGTATATCTTATGTCATCTTTTATTCATGTAAACAGTACCCTGTTGCTTTCTCCTCAAGTGATGTTCCACACTACTTGACATTCTTGAAGTTTAAAACATCCTATTATATCAAGCGAGCAATTTCTGTATTTTTATATACGGTTATTTATATTTATAATAATATACTGTACTAGCTGGTCCGGCGAACTTTGTACCGCCAAATAGTTGATGCATCTTATGACAAACTTTAGCTGGATGCACACCTGATCCTGAGGAGGCGCGATGCGGCCTTCTGCATCCAGGTGCTTCTTGCATTGGTGCAAAATCATTGGTTTGAATTTGAATGGAAGCACTCAAACACACATATACTGAATCGGGCATGGTGTGGAACGGTGTGATAAGGCAATCTCCATAAGATTAACACTTTGTATCACCAAGCCGCGCCTCCTCAGATGTACTTCCTCTTAGCTTAATCTGATGCATCACTATATATTTATGAAAATTATCCAACAATCAGTATTTACATTTATATCTCAATTTATGGACTTCCTAAGTGCTTAGTGAGTTGTACAGCGGTTTGTATTTTTTCATTACTTCTTATTTGGAAAGTGATTCTCTTCTCCTCGAACATTGAGGGCCGGTTTCCGAGTTCGGGATTTAGCTAAGTTCTAGACTTTAACTGGCTTTAAACTTTGGATTCAGAAAATTGGGTTTCCGAGTCAGAACGTTAACGTAGTCGAGGACTTAAATAGACTCTGGAGTTTAGTGATCACGTTAGACCCTGGAGTTTATAATTTCGCTTTCTGAGTGAAGGGCTTATAAGTCCAGGACTTGAATTAGATTCTCACCTCTTTCCGAGTTGAGGATTTATCAAAAAACGTTAAGTACAGAACTTGAAACAGTGTAATAATTTTGAACCCTCAACTGGAGTAGGGTTTAAATTTGAGTTCTAGACTGAAGTGAGCAAACACAATTCAGTTATTGTTTTGGAGTAGATGAAAAGCCAAATAGATGTCATAGAATACCTAAATTATTATTTGGATTAGTCCATCTGAATTCATCTATGTAAATAAAAATCGAGCCTGAAATTTTGACATCCAAAAACTTATATGTGTGCACCGTATTTGATGATTTTTTTTATTGGTGTTCGTTATGTTCAGGACCAGGTTTATGGCCTATCAAATTTATGATCCGACTTCAGAACTGTTTCCTACGTCCTTCAAAGTTTACATGTGTGGATGGTTTATGTTCCTTAACATTCTGACTTTTCACTGTAGATTATGAGGTTAAAAACCGGGTAATTCCAGCGAATTCAAAAATTCAACCTGAGGTTGCACTGCTGGATGGTTACACACAGGAGACATGACAGTCATTTTGTTTTTAGTCGGGGCGTTTAGAATAAAATACATGGGCGGTTATAGAGCATCACACACTCTTGTCTACTATCAACCGACGGCTGTTGGATGATGTAATGATTATAACAGCTGATTTTTATTTCTGTGTGTGTACAGCTCACAAATCTCCTCCCATAAGGATTACATGTAAACTTTGAAGGACTGTAGGAAAGAGTCCTGAAGTCGGATTATGACTTTGATACGACATACACCTGGTCCTGAACATAACGAACACAACTAAAAAAAATCATTTTATTCGGTGGACACATAAAAAAGTTATTGAATGTCAAGATTTGAGGCTCGATTTTTATATTTATTGATGGTTATTTGTGTTCAACGGATCTCGAAAACGTAGGTTTATGATATAAAAATTCGTTTGCACTAGGTTTCATCCCTGGGAAAACTCGCTGAAGGACATGAAAAGGATAATAATTATCCATCCTTGGAAAAACAGATGATAATTTCGTCGTCTGTCGATAACAGAAGATGCGTGTGCCTATGTGGGAGATCAGCTGTATAATCAATAATCTTACCGTATCTCACTAGAAATTAATATGATCTTTAAATTTTAATCGACTTGATAAAAAAAATCTGATTTGTTGACATGACAAGGTATATCATTCTAAATTAGAGTATATAATGATTTTCAAAGTTAATAATTATTTTACAGCTTCAAGCGTTCAGTGAGTATTATTTTGTTATTCAATTTGGTTTGTAAGCAATCTTAATTAGAACTTTTCTTTTTTCAAATGTTTGGACTGAAAATTTGACCTGAATTCAAGTGTATGGAACATAACCTACTTTTTGGAATATTTATAGAGTATGAATCAAAATTCGGGGAAGAAACAGTTTTGGGCTGTGCCTGTTAGTCTCCAATCATTTCAAAGAATTATACTCTGTTTATCAATAAATGAATAACAAGCACAGCTCGGTGCCCCGATATTTACTATTATTGGCAAACATTGTCGAATTAATGAAACGTGAGTTTTTTTGATTCCAAAATATTTTTTATAAATTTATTCTTCACTCCTCCATCTTCTTCTCCAACCCGTTCGACTGATTTTACTCCTATTATACATGAAATACAATAAAAAAGCAGGGAGAGGTGTAGGCCTACCCGGTCACAGTAGTTCTAATAATTGTATCCTCTCTCACCAAGAATTACGTAAACTGTTACTTTGAAGTAAATAAAGTGTTCAACGTTTCCACTCAGATGTAGTAAGCTCTCTGGATAATATAAATTTATCTTATCATATATTCACTTGTGTAAGAATACACTAGTATGGATTATTTCCTCAGAACTATTTGAGAACGTGAAGAGGTTGACATCAATATCCCATTAGATACTGTGAAGACGGTAACTCATAATTAAATTTTAATAATACTAGAAAAATATTGTTTTTGCTTGAATTCTCCTTATAACAATTTAATATCTTCATTAATATGACAATAGACGGAATGTTCCTCGGTAAGGAATATGATCATTTGAATGACGCTTGTAAGCTGTCAAAATTATTGAGAGCTAGTTCTCCCAGAGAAGAGATGTACAATCTGCAGATTGGATGTAAATGATTACCAATACATTTCATCCGGAAGGAATTGCAATAGGGATTTGATGAATGACATAACAAGAAGTCACTATCCATTAATCTTCTGTTTAATGATTGTCAATAACCCGTGATTAATGTATGAAAAGCCGAGACAGTTCATCATGCGGTGTCGTTCAATCTATCTTCATCACTAAGTTGCAGGCGTTTTCCAAGACTCACAAGCCAGCTCTCAGTCGACCGGCTCCAACAGAACTCTCATTGATTCCCATCGATCTTCATTTCAGCTGTTTACCGCTGATAATATCACAGGTATTTTGGGAATGTGCTGACATGATTACAGCGCCCCAGCACCACCTTTGCACAAACATGAAACAAACTTCCTCGCCCACTCTGGTGATGAAAAACAATATGCCGCTGATCAAAGTTATGCTTATTTGATCATGTACTAGAACATCTAACTGTTAAACTATCAGCCTTGTTAGCAAAAACAAAACTCAATCTCGCCATTTTTTTAGGAATTTTCAATCCATCAATCCATATAGACTGGAAAACAGTGTAATATTTCTCTCACATCTCAAACGAAAAACATTCAGGAAGGATAATAATCTAGTGTCCGAGGCAAGTATTTCTCCTCAAAGAGGATCAAAGTTGGAAAATTCCTCTTTCGGTAATAGAAGAGCACAGATTTATTTATTCTTCCTCTGTCATATGAACCAGAGTCATGTATGTATCTCTATCAGAGATATGATCTTATTCCATGTATTATCATTGAGGATGAAGCTCTAAAACAACGCTGGTAAATCTAATTAGAAGTCGCAGAGACTTCTAGATAAAGCATACTTGAACAATAAGTGGAATTATTGGTTCATTATAATGTGTCTCTAATTGCATATATTACGAATCTTTAAGCATATTTTCAGTTGGAGGCATGTAGAGACGTAGAATGTGTATGGTCGAGTTTCCAGTCTCTGTTGTATATAATACAGTGGAGGATCAGAACCGTCTCTAGTTCAAGAGCGAAAAATCGCCTCGGCCATTTTCGTGACAGTTGGAGCCGACAGCAACTACTTTGTATTCGAGGAATTGACCGCTCCCTGGAGCCGGTGCACTTTTTCAGGTGGCAAGGTATGAACGAGCGCGCGCCTCCAAGAATTGAAGTTTGATAAGATCAGGGAGAAAGAAGAGCGTCCAGCTCAGCTGGATGGTCGAATGGAAAATTGCTTTCACTTTGTCTCTGCTGCCCCAGGGGCTTATGGTCCCAAGCTTACTGGTGCAAAACTCGACGCGTTTGTCTATCACCCCTATGAAAAAGCGCAGTGTCATTGATCCTACAAATCCTCATTACATTCCTCTCCATAGAAATACTCTATCAAAACGACGAGCAAACAAAACACTCACAGTGCCTGTGAAATTGGTTGCAGCACAAGTGTGACTGGTGGCTGAATACACTTTTTAATCCCCTCGAGGCAGACTCTGGGAACAATGGTGGTTCAAGAATGAGTCAACGAAATGAATGAGACAACGTCATGATTTGTATCACAAGGAGTATGAACTTTTGATTGCAGAGAATAGATACTTTTCAACTCTATACTAAAAAAGAAACATCTTGTGATAATAACCTTGTTCAATAATACTCTGTATAGATAAAGTATTTTTTCAAAGGTTGATAATAATTTCAAGAATATCTTCTGAATAATAATAATTATTATGGAGTGACCTCCCTGGCTCAGGTCTGGTGTCAGAGTTTTCAGGTTGAAAATTATCAATTTTAGGGCTCTGACATTACCTAACGACTGTTTTTTATCGTGTCCATCACGGGAATTATCAAAACGGGAATTATCAGGGATGGCCCAAGAAGAATATTTAGCTCAGGCCGGAATTCGAACCCGTGTCTCTGAATTGAGAAACCAGCATCCAATCCAATGTATCTAGAATAGAGTATATTCTAGGTACATTGATCTAATCCACTCGACTACTTCACTCCCGTAGTTTTTATATTGTTTTTTCAAGTAGAAAGTGTTTCATGATGTGAAAAGGGTACTTATTATTTTTATTCTATCACTAAAGAAGTAGCCCTGTATATTCAAAATGAGTCAATCATGAGTACACAAGCGAACTTGAAATCCATCAAAAATTACAAATAATAGTAAATTATATTAACTGAGAATTCTTCAACGTGAAAAAAATATACTCTTAATGGTACATATTTTTTAGTAAGATGGATTCTTATCCCTATTGGTGCATTGATTTGTGAAAGATTAAACATTAGAGAGAGTTATAGACAAATTGATCAATACAATTCACACTATCGATGATATTATACTTACATGAAAATTGATCACTCCACAATATTATGCTGTATGTTGGTGAATACTATCCATTGCTCCTTTAAGGGAGTTGACTGATTATGAATACAGTATACCGTTTATTATTATTTCATTAATTTAAAAAAATTTTGAAATGATTGAGGGAGGAAAGACAGGCTCTCAAAGAAAAGATCAATAACAGATCAAAATAAGGTTGAGTCCATTTTCCATCACGATTCACTATCGAAAAACATTTGTATTTAGAGTGCCTAATTATTTGAATAAATAGAATGAAGAATAAACATTTAGAGTGAAGGACTACTTGATATATATGCCACCATCAAAAAGGCACAAATAATGGTATTGAATTGTGAATTTTCAATATAGAAAGAATACTCACAATATTGGCTCATTATTAGCAAGGCTAATCTCACTATCCTGAGTAAGAGCTACCAGTTTATCGCCTATAACGTTCCACCTGATGATATTCATGTGCCTCGACTCTTATCGATCGGTTATTAACACTAAAATAGCATTATCCAACGTTATTCCAATTCAGTAGAGCTCAAATCTCATTTTGAGGCTTAATGCGATAGATACGTTTCTACAGAAAAATGAGCTTTCAATTAGAGTTGAGCTTAAAAAATCGTAGAAACTATTCCATTGTGGCAGAAAGTGAACTACAAAACGTGCTTATCCAGAACATGGCACGCATTAGCCGTTTGGACGTGATTCGAATAAGCGAAAGTTTTTTCTTCTCCTTCACGAATTTCTTCTCTCTAAAAACCAGCTTCAAGACCAGGCAAAAAGCTGCAATTTCGCGAGACATGTTTAATCAGCTTGTACTCCCAGAGTTCCTGCTGGAATTGACAAATACAAATTCGGGATACGCTTACTGCGTAACAAACCCTTTGAATGCCTTTAAAATTACAGCGAGAAACTCAGTTTCATTCCTGACATTATCTGAATCATTATAGTTACCTCGTATTCGCTTTTTCCTCACACTTGCTCCGATACAGTACACACAAAAACACCCACACACACTTCACCTACATTCACTTCATCTGCTCGGACTTGACAACAATACAACTGTGATTGATGATTGATCTCTAATCAACGTCGGATTTTATACGATATATTACCATACATATTTATTGATCTAAAAATGAAAATCGAGATGGTACTTTGAGTAAGGTCGAAAAAAGTAAATGAATTAAGCCTCTCGAAAGCAACCAGGTCACCTATCAAAATAACGATTTTGTCGGACCTTCTCTTTCGTTGATGAAGCAGAGTCATCCCAATGATGGAGTCATCCCAATTCAAAAGCTATCTATTACTTTTACAGGAACAATCTGAATGATTTGATTTGACCTGGGATGAATCGTTAGTCATGAAGTTAATTGATTGATTTCATTGACGTACAATGGGACATAGTAAACTATTTCCGATATAAAAATGTAACTTGAAACACCATTCTTTATCCTAGATAGATTCATGTAAGAACCCCCATTCGGAACAAAGCTTGTGATTTCTACCATACTTCTTCTCGAGTCTTTGGAGATTGATGAGTGATAATGCTAGTTCAATTTAGTAAATAATTCTAGTAGTAAGTAATTCTAGTAAATTGTTTACTGGAAACCATAGATGCTGCAGAAGTAAGATGGATTATTAAGATTGTTCACTAACAAATAGCTGGGAGAATATGGGTTTGTAGTGGAATGGTGCCGTAGTCAGTAATGGAGACAGAGACCGAGAGCTACATCTGCTTGTGATAGGTGAGATATGCCAAGAAGGGAGCAAACCCTCTAAGAATAGTGGTGGCGCGGACCCACCGATGCCCGATGAACTTCTTCCATTGTTGTTTCGGAGCTCACTTGCAAGCAAGTTTAAGTAGCGATTAGTGCTCGACCGGGAGTTCATACCTTGGGCCAGGAAGTGGTTGGTTATGAATGCGCAGATAACGGCCCAGCAAGTTGCATCCCCGACTATACTAATGCGAGTCCCGCTCCTGCGATTCGAAACTTGCCGCCCAGCTTCGTTAATCCAGTTGCAAGGGCTTCCTTCTCTCTTCTCTTCCGCAACTTGTCATTGTCTCCCGAATTTATTAAGGCCTGTACACACGCGCACGCTCGCTCTCCGCCACAACTTTTCATGAATATCCAATGGCTGCTGCTCATTATCATCCTCATCTTCAACAGCATCCTGCATGAGCAGTGCATTAGTCATGATTGATGAACAAAGTTGCCAAAGTATTGTGTCAGTCATCCTTCAGAAACAAAGGCCTCCTAGACAATGGGTCGAGTTTCATTCAATAAAATATAATGCAAGTTCGATAAAAAAGAATGCCTTCAATCAGATTGAGCTCTATTACACCATATTCAACTGTTGAAAATCTATCCAAATAGGGAAGCTGGGTCAATTCAATGCAATTTTTTATTTCCTCTTCAATGATTCATATTCATATTATAATTATGGTAATAAATGAGATATTGTAATAGCGATTATAATGTAGTGATAGTGAGTAGAGATATCTAGTGAAACATTAAGACAAGGCTTTTTCACATCCGATCGAGTATGCTTTTGGTCAGGAAACCCACGTGAACATTGCAGATCTTTAGGTGGATAATGAGTCAATAGTTCGAGTCATGATCAATAACCATTGCTAAGAATAGATGAGCATCCTGCTCCGTAGTCCGTACACTCTTACTGCAATGGTGTCCTAATGCAATTACCAAAAATCACTTCTCGGTCGTTCGCAATCAACCTTAAATTATCATCACAGGTGGGTATCATCCTTGAAAACAATTATGAGTCAGCAATTCACTAGTCAATGCTACCTTTAAAGAGAACAAAACGAATTTGTTCAAGGCAGTTTCAATTTTATTGTATACTAGCCGGCCCGGCGAACTTCGTACCGCCAAATAGTTTCATGACAAACTTTAGCTGGATGCACACCTGAGGAGGCGCGTTGCGGCATTTTATTTACATAGATAATTTTCCAACTGCAAAATAAATAATTAATTTATTGAAAATCAATTAATTCTGAACACCGAAGACAGCACAATTATTCGAAACAAAGCAATAGTCTTTAGAGCATGTAAGTCTTCAACTTGAGGCCGCAATGCTGGATGGTTACACACAGAACTGTCATTTTGTTTCTAGTCGAGGCGTTCAGAATAAAATATTATGGCGGTTATGGAGCAGCACCCACTTGTCTTCTATCTACTGTGGTGGTTATACCTGTCTCCTGTCGTATTAGGCTTCATTATTTGGCTCGCGATTTAATAATTAATAACTCCCTTTTAACTGAGACTTGGTAATCAAATTAAATTCTAACGTTACGGGAACTCTACATTTATTGAATTCAGCACTCTTACATAAATTTAACAATGGAACATTTAAAACGACAAAAAATAACAAATAGGAGTTACAAACGACTCTCCATTAGCGTGCTCAGTTAATCTCTCTCTCTTCCTTCTTCTCCGAAATTGAGAAGCTAGGTTTGGGGAAGAAAAGGTCACATGACCAATCACTGGTCAGAAAAACAAATCTACCAATAGGATGGCTACAAATGAAGAAAATGTGCTCAGGTGTGCCATATAGAATAAAAAATTTTACAAATAAAAACGAGAAAATAAGCAAAACAAATATAGGGGAACAATGAGCAGATTTTTCGGCAGGTCAGAGTGTACAATAAACAATATAATAAAATTGAAAATCGAAGCAAGTAGTCACAACCAGAAACAGACATGCCGGTTATCAGCTGACTGATAAGGTAGCTGGCTCAGTTTGCATTGAGAAACTAACCCTTATTGTAAACAAACATTCATTATGCTGTTATAGGTTATTCGAAAACCATTTACAACTGTTTGTGGATCTGGATCTTAATAAATGAATATATCATAGATTTTGTTGTTATTTCAACAGCCAATAAAGGTGGGTAGTCGTAATTTTTAGCTTATCAGTATAGAAAGTTGCTTATCAAAGCTGTTTGGCGAATCTCACTCAGACACTACCGACGGCTGTTTTAGGACGCAATGATTATAGCAGCTGATTATTATTTCTGTGTGTGGCCAGCTCAAAAATCTTCTCCCATAAGGATTACATGTAAACTTTGAAAGACCTTAGGAAAGTGTCGTGAAGTCAGACTATGAATTTGATAGGCCATAAACCTGATCCTGAACTTAACGTACACAACTAAAAAAATCATCAAACTCGGTGCACACATAAAAAAGTTATTGAATGTCAAAATTTGAGGCTCGATTTTTATTTAAATAGATTTTTCACTTTTTCAATTTCTAAATCAAACTGTTGCATATTGGACTGATGGAATAATTCAATTTCAATTTTATGCTATTCAATATAGAGATCTTCATGAATAGCTTCTACATTTCTGATTCGCCAAGGACCAAGCTCTCACTTTTCAATTGATATTCATTTTATAATACTCTAACGTTCATCAACACTACTTGAGAAGAAGGTCAGATATAATAGATGGACAACTAATCCCTTCCTTAGTAGCCTCTTCATACTTGAGGTGCTCCGACAAACTATCATGTCAGCCACAATCATCCCGGTGAACTGGAGAAGTTTGTTGAGAAATTGGCTGCTATTGCCAGAGTGCTGCTGGAAAGGTGGTCTGAAGCGGGGCAGTGGGGTAACATCGACCTGCAATATTGCGGCGACCGAGTCACACTGCACGGCTACAAAGTGTGGTTAGACGGTCATTTGCTATTGTACTGGACATAGGCCGGCTCCACATGACGGTCATGGCCGGCTCCACATGTGCAGCGACACTCACCGAGCCACCTATGTGCAGCTCGTATCTTTCCACCGCCTGTGTTAATGAGTGGCAACGTGATTCAGCCCCAAATGGAGAGCCAGCTCAGCTAGCTAGCTAGCCAACCAACACAAAACTCCATTAAAATTTCCCATTTGAAAAACGCAAACAGCTCCCAGAATGCTGAACTTTCTTTCTTCTAATTAAATTGAATGTTTCCAGTTTCAATTTTTTCGTCGCTCTCAACTTTTAAAGCCCTTTTAATAGCTCCCTTGCAACAGCGTCATGGAAATCATTTCACAGCCACGTCACGGAGACTTCAAACGCTCCTCACTCAACCCGTTGCCAACGCCACAGGCTGAACTACAAACTGTCAGCATTGATTCTTTCTAAAAAATTATGATAGTTCACAATGAATATCGTAAATACAAAAAATAAGAGAATATATTATAACGTAGAATGTTTTGATGAATCTCAAAAGATGCTGATAAGCATCAGCGACATGGTTGAGTCCAGAAATATAGATTTAAGCCTATATCAAACTCAATATAAATCACAACTGTTGTAACACATTCAATAGAAATATAGGACTGTCTTGTTTGAAACTATATGAATAAGAAATTGAATTACACGTAATTATTTTATGTTAATTTTCAGTTTTCTGTTCAATATTATTGTTAAAAAGATCTGATAAATTATTGATTACTTGAATCAATGTGCAATTATTATATTCTATCTGGAATGATTCCCACACACGTTTTTTTCTAGTGCGTGGGTGATTGGTCAAATATTGATCGAACGTCATTGTGTACCAACGGGATTTGAACCCACAACACTCTGCATCGCATAGGCAGAGCGTAGCAAGCTAGAAATTCCTACAACCAGACCACTAAACCGCGTCGGCCAGACAATATTGTAGACAAACAAATAATGTTGAATTATGAAATACTTTTCCTCTTGCGAGTGAAAACTTCATATAATTCAGCACACGAGTATCAGTGAATATTATTCCTTGATTTAATTTTCATTCATACAATGTGTGGGTATCGATTAGCAAACATGAAATCCTTCATGATTTTGCAGATAGACCACGAGGCTATTACTCTTGAGATACTGGAAAAGCTTTTTCAAATATCAACAAGTTCAATTATAATTAGTATAGCTCCAGACAAATGGTCTGACAACAGTAGATTTTAATCAATAATTCAATATCTAACTGATTTTCCGACATAAGTACATAGCTTTCATCACTATTATTACTTTGTACATGATGTCCTGCAGCTATGTAAGGCTAGCTGACATGACCATTCAATTAAAGCGAAAGTTGGATGGAATTCCAATTACGGGAACGCACTGTGGAAATGACTGCAAATATTGACAGATTTCCATAACGTAGGCCGGTATAATCAAGGGGATAGAACATGCAATTAATAGGGGCACCATCTGCGGCTGACAGGTCTGTGATAAGACAAAGCTGTAGTGACTCTGTAGCCCAACTGGGTCTGTAGTGACTGCTAACTGCTGAACTGCCTATTTCCTTCCAGCACTATATCACCTTTCCAACATCATTGCTCTACCCTCTGCAATCAAAATTATACACGTCCTCATGATTTTCATAATGTTTTTTTTAAGATACAAGATTTGAAAATCACCTCGTGGTACCTATCATGGATCTTGTGAATCTACATGGACTAGCTTATACTTCAGCTTGAACCTAGCATACTATATTGAATAATACCTAACAACGTAATTCAATTGGGAGTTCACACTCTCTCTTAGATTCACCTGAAGTGGTCTAGTCTTGATTGAAAGGCAGATTCAATTCAATTGTCTCAGAATTTTCTAGGCGACGATTTGGTAATGGTTCAATTTTGATTAACAGCCTCCTGCTTTTTGAATGTGAGAGGAAATGAGTAGAAAGCCTACTGCAACCCTTGTTTCATTGATTAGTTATCTACTGTAAATCAATAACATTATGTATAACAATGATATATTTCATTACAGAGAAGACTATGTTGGGCGGATCATTTTTCAATAGAAAACTATGAGGGATCAGCGATAATCCAAAATTATCATCGACAACTTTCATTCAAGCAGTGGAATTTTGAATAGGTAGATTTCTTGAAAATTTCTATTGACAATAATTATGGACTTGCGATGGAAAATGTAGAGCTACATCTAGATAATTCGAGATTAACCAACTCTTTCCTGTACTCCTTTGATAAATCAAGCACATTGATAAAAATAACAGTCCAAGAAAATGAGTGTGTGTGTGTGTCGCTTGACACTACTTGTAACAGAACTATTACTGATACTTATTACGGGTACGATTATCATACTCAATATTGGAAGATTATAGGGGAGAAATTTTCAAACTTTCTAGTGGATGGTATGCAATTCGATTGATCCACACGTATCAAAAATGGAAACCGCTCTCATGAATGTTAGCTTTCCCTAAACATGGTTTCTCCACGGAACCAGAACCATAAGAACAAAATCAAGAGCTATTATAATAGTAGATCACTAGGGTGAGTGAATCGATTCGATTTTTGAATTATCGGTACTTGAGCAAAGGCTCAAATTTGTAAGGAGATCGACACTTTAGCTTGAAAATGCTAGGAACGGATTACTTAATATTGGCGAAAGTTAAATTGGCTCAGAGCTCATCTTGGAGCGACCTCATGCATAGATAAACAAAGAGAGGCTTGCTCACCGTAGTCTCCTTGCTAGCGTTCATATTCTCCTCTTTCGATGAGCGACGAATAACTCGTCCGCTCGCTCTCAACTTGGTCAAAGTTATTCCAGGGGCTCATTTCATGTCTATATAACTATTCCTTACTTCACTGGAGCATTTCGATAGATAGGATACTCCTTCTAAATCAACAGGGTAGCTCTGTGTAATTCAAACTTAATTAAACGCTTGGTTGAATGAGAAATTATGAGTGTTTTTTATCTCAACATTGGATGAAGAGCGAGTCAAATAATTGAACAAGAATGTAAAATCAACAGAATTCTTAGCTGAGGCTCACAACGGCTGACTAGACTTGTTCTAATGGTACTTGGAATCAGAAACTGGTTAAATGTGGAGTAGCGAATGAATGCTTTTAAATTGCAAATTTGTGTAAAATTTTGAGATATTATTTCTTCCTATTGGATCATGATTTTCATCTCTAAATGTGAGATGAAGAATTCTGTTGATGTCAGATTGATAGTTTTGATACAAACATTATCCAACTGCGTGATATATAATGACAAAATCAATTGATCGCAAACAATTGATATAATGGTTATTAGATTTAATCGCGATCGGAGAAATCATTTTAGAAAATGAAGATATCCGATCTGAGCTGGGAATATTCAATTCCATACCGGAATATACTGGCCATTCAATATGAATACCGAATACAATGGAAGGATCATATAAAAAGAATGTCTACAGAAAAGCTTTCCCTTCAAGTATTAAATTATAGACCAGAAGGTACAAAAAGATCAATTGGAAGGCCACGTAAGAGATGGTAATAAATGACATGTTATATATGAATGTAAATTTTAAATTTTGAACTCAAAAAACTACTATATAAGATGTTTGTAAGTCGGAACAGGCAATAGTATTTGCACGTAGAATGATGTTGGTGATGATGAGATCTAATCTCAATAATTGAAATTGTTATTGAATGTAAGAACTGAATGAGGAAATATTAACGAAGAACAATAGAACTTCTATCATCTATTATCTATTATTATCATCAAATACTTTTTTGTTCATTGACGAGCTTGTTCAGATGCAGATACAAAATTTGGAAAAATATAATGTAAACATTCGTAAGCAATTCATATCCCCGATACCTTTTCCAATTTCTCGAACCATTTCTAAATGAAGGTGGATTTGAGAGTGAATCGCCTTCAAAGTCTTCTCCGCAATCTTGACAACGATTGAAATATGTCTATTTCTCATGCATGTGATCATTTGATTTACGTGATTCTAATAGAGATTGATTGATTGATTGAGTACTTTATTTATGTAGATTACAATATATACTGGCTTATACACTTATATACAATAGCTTACAATACAGCAAAATTAAAGATGAATTTACATAATATAGACTAAGAAAATAATAATTGAATTGTATATGATATGAAAAAGCAATTTGTAATATAATAACTATAGATAATTATATTGTTATGCATCTGCATGAATTGGCGGAGCTTTGGACATATCAATGTCCATTCTTCGGAAAGAATATTAAAAATATCCTCCTCACTAACTTTCTACCAAAAGAGAAGGAGATAAATAGTTCTAGTAACACTTTTTCAAGTCGCATATCAATGCTTTATTATCTATTATTCGCACTTTTCATTTTTTACATTTCAGAACAGCGCTCGAAGAGATGCCACTGTCAAAATAATGTGTCGAGAGACAAGAAACTATAATTTTTCCATGGTGTGAACATCAGACAGACATTCATGGCAAACTTTACTGTGTATTTCTGACAATTCCTTATGTAGCATATTGTCCATATTTGCGTTGACATCTAAACCTTCGATACTTCTTATACACTTTCTTATTTCGATCCATAATTTCGGTAAATTTTTGAGAATTCAGAAGAATTGGTACCATAACCTTATTCATACTGGCTCATAACTATCCAAATAAGGGAGAGGAATAGTCTTGGATTAATTCTGTTGTTTCTTTCCCAATCATTATTTTGATTTTGTGCATGTGTGAATGGAAATGTGATGATAAATGATTAATTATGATGATTGTAGCCTTTTCTAGGCTGTGAAGATTGGTTTAGAAAAATATTGGCTTTCCTACTTGCAAGTTATCCTTGCAAAGATATGAATGAGAAATTCCTAAATATTCATGTAGGATTCCATACGATAATTTGTAAAAACGTAACTGGGCCTACAGTGCACAGGAAAGAAAAACTTTTCTGAGAAATCTGGGGAAATGAGGTGCACTGGCCAAATTGGAAAATGGCTTTCAAGAGACATGAAATATTCAATTTACCGTTTCTATCAGGTTGGAAATTGGTAACGAAGTTGATACGTGTAAGGGTGATCTAATTTTCGTCCACCGAGCTTCGCTATTCTTTGCTCGAAGCTCCACGTTCTTACACTTCCAAGATTGCTATCGATTTTTCAAACTGTATTCCGCAGTCTGCCTGCAATTCTTCATTGACTTTTTTCGAGATTCATTGAAAAAACGTATAACCAATCACCACTCAGGGTATGAGTAATTACTAAGGAACTTCTACTGTTGAGAACTCTTTCACAATTCTTAAAGAAAAAGTACAGTCTTAGTACAGTGTTTCGCTTTGTGTGTTTATTTTAACTTTCTGGGCCACTGTTTACATCTCAAGGATTCCTTTCCTCTGAAGTATATTATGAATTAATTCCTCTCCATCTAATCTGGAAGCCCCTTGATTTCTCATAACTCGAATATTAATAGTGATTATGATTCCTGAATTACCATACATGTGACTATTTTCCAAAAACTTTCCGAAACTTACCGGTAGAAAAATGTAGTAATTTTAGTTTTTTGTTTCTATAAGAGTCATCTTATTAAGTATCAATAGGAGTCTCTCAAAATATGCGTGAAAATTATACATGAGATAAGTAATACCTATTATACAGTTTGTGTGAGGTCATAATATAATGAGGAAGCGTTCATTGCAGAGTGTTTACACGCAATTTCTGAGAATAGGTACTAGTTTTTTGAAGCTTTATTTCGAATATCTTCATACTTTACAAATAATAACATCCATAACTTAACTTTACACATATTTCCACATCAGAGACTATTGATGGAAAATTCAAAATGAACTATTAATACTCAGAATGGATAACCTATTAAGGTAAGAAACACTCTAATTCTACATAATATTCTGTCATCTTAATATAACATGAAGATCAAGAATGCATACATTTTGCGTTGTACATTATTATTGGATCTTTTCTGTTTAGGGCTACTTATTGTAATAGGAAATATAAATCTAAGTACCATTTTTTTATTATTTCATCACAAGATGTTTCAGACATTCATGCCATTTTCAAACAAAATTTAAAATTGTATGAATTTCTGAAACATGTTGTGATAAAATAACTCGAAAAGGGTAATGAGATTTGTATTTATATTTATATTATTATTGAATTATTGAGTTCTCAGATATTGGACGTCATCATTATATATCTGATCGATTGGAACATGAATAGTTAGCTCATGAAAGATCTGTCTGTTTATACAAATCCTTTAGGATCAATTCATAATTTATTCCAAACAGTATATTCTTCAAGAAGATCGAGAGCTATTTGTTCAGTGATGGATTGAAAGTGTGAAGTACTGAAGTGTGAGTGAGAGAGAGTGAGAGGAGAGTTTCCATTCGCTGTGCCGCTGCGTCAATATTCTTCTCTCCAAAGTCAATTGGAAAAGTAATTCGAAACTCCAAGCTACTCGACCAACAATTCCTTCTGGCAGGAGGCGAATACACAACAGGTGTCTGCACTCAGATTCTCTTCATTTTATTTTGTTGGACAGAAACTCTATGAACTTTCCCGGAGTTTGCACGCTGGCAACCTCATCTGGCTCTTGCATTTAAATAACAAGTTTATTAGTTTAGTTACCAAGGTTTTATTATTCATGTAATTTCCATGATTTTAGTATATCTCACCCTAAGATAAGAGGTAAGATAAATCTGAGTCGTTAGTTTCCAAGACGAATAATAGCATAAGGAATTGCTTTTGAGGATTTATATCACCTTGAAGGGCTTATATCAGCATGAGCTGATAATATCCTCTTGATTAACCAAGCAGAAAGTAGTTTCAAACTTGAAGTTTCGTTTGAAAGTTTAAAAATAATATTTTTCCATTATTGAATGGATATGAACTTCGACTTTGCAATATTCATTCCAATAATATAAGATTTTCCAATCTGCTTAGACAGGGAGAAAGTACCAGGAAAATAAATATTCAGTCTTTTTCTCGATTCTTTTTTTTCAACTATATTTATATTTGTATCAGTCTGTATTACTATTTATTTTCTATGACAATACGTGATTGATTTTTCGAATTGTGAAATATTATAGTGTAGTCTCTCATATGCGGGTATTTTGTCGATTTTCCAGGAGGAGAATGTTTATAAGATTGGATATACTTGTGTTTCTATGGGAATTATTTATTCAAGTCTCTGGATAACTGATGAATCTTGTATTTTTCATTCATACTTCTCTAGTGGAATAAGTAACTTATGATTCTATCTAGGTTTAAACTCAATCGCTTCAAAAATTTACTATTACTTACTTTCTGGGTGATGGTAGAAATTGGTTTCGGTAATCAATGCTTGAAAATAAAAGAGCAGACCCAGAAGTGCCTTATTCAACGTAATAATAAATCACAGTATATTGATAAATCAGCTATACACGCAATCAACTAGAGTATGAAGCGCTATGAACTGTTCCCTCATTTGTTACTCGCATGACAACAGATTTGTTGAAATTACTCATGATATACTTGGAGCACAAAACTCATATTCGTCGTTGGTCAAGCCTCCAATCTTGTCAAGGCAAAATTCATCGAGATTAACTTTTTAACAACATTTTTGTAATAAAGTATTGTGAGCAGTGATGAAGCATGACAAAATGGGCAGGATGGCGTGTGTTGCTCAAATAATGGCAAGTAAGTTTGTCTGCATACAAAATAGGAACCTGATTAGTGTGTTGACATGATAGCTATGCACTTCTCATGCTCACTATAACCGGCTGCCTAATCACACTCACATTCAGCTACATTTGACTACGCTTCATCATGTCTGCTTTTATCACGAATCATGTTAAGTTGAAGTTCCTCATTTATTCGAATTATATTCCGAATGCATTCAGTTTGAAAAAAACCGATGAAATACAGATTTACTTGAAATAATATATAATATTATTAATCAGGGTGATGCCCACATAAGCTCTTAGGCTTGTGCGTGGGAGACGGAAATGAATGTGTCTCTTTATTTCGGTTCATAAATTATAACACTGCTAAGAGAAAAAGACGTGGAGAATAATATTATATCTCTCTGCACTATTGAATCCTTCACCCGAAATTATAATTTGTTGGAGCTCTAAATTATATAGCCTACTTTGAATTAGTACTATTACTGTGCATTACAATGATAAGCATAATAATAATAATTTTATTAATGGAGACAACAGGATAAACCCATTTTTCCTCCTTCACACATTACAATATTTTCAACACATTATACAATTTGAAATACAATGGCATAAAATCATGTCATGAAACCTTCCATTGGAATCATATAAAACTGTCAAATAACCAGGAATGAAGGCAGATGTCATTATTATTTAAAAATACATTGTAAAATTGACTATACTCTCTCAAGTGCATTTCGACTGAATTTAATGATTTTGTCACGGTACAGCTTCAAACAATCTTATTATCCAATCAACCATATTCCTCTAATCCAAACAACACCATCTACTGAAACTGACACAAGAATGTATAGAATGTGAGTGTAACACTAAAGACACTAAATTCACCAGAGGTGAACGTGTGGGAAATTTTAACATTCAGTTCCACACTGCACAGTGATGATCTCATATCATGTGAGCAAATATCTATGAATCACTAAAGCTGTATCAGTGTGGAAAGGGTACGGAATCCAATAATATAATAACTGTTATTTTTATGTTCCATACTGAATGGTAAACAAGCTGTTGCCATGTAAATGTGAAGTGGAATATCTTTATGAACCTTTTGTATTCACTACTTCACAGATATTATCTCAATGAATAAATAGGAGTCATTCCAAGTATTGAGAGTGTGGAGCGATTCTAGAGATTGGCGAGGGAGGCGTTGGGATGAGATGCTGGAATAATATCCACCGTATAATGCTTGAGGAAAGGAAGCACCCTGGCATCTCTTCTCGAAATGCCAGCGCACATAGACGCAAAGCGAGCGCACCCACTCACATGCACACACGCTCAGCGTACGCAGAACGGTATACATGGATATACACGATCACTATTGCCGCTGTTCGGGTGAGCAAACACACAAGCCCAGTCATGCCAGGCATCTAAACCATCCGCAAAAAGGTTGCGAGAGAGGGGTATAAAACGTCAATTCCCAGAAAAATCCTCTTCTTGCTATTGTACACCCTTGAATCGAGTATTCCATAATTTACAATCTCTCGAAAATAACTTGAGGACTTTATATGGAGATTTGGAGCGCTGTATTCTACTCTTACCTGAGTCGCACTTCTCTTATGTAATAATATGAGGGATGATGCGACACAATACGATACTATCTATTCATATCAATGTTATTTTGAGTTAGAATGGTTATCAACCCTCGCAACTTATCGATTTGAGTGCGGAAGTGGAGTGAGATGATTGAGTCTAGAGACTTATCAATAGTAGAGAGAACAGACTAGAGTTGCGCCAACAGATGAAAATATTCTTTATAATAAAATAATCTTTTCTCAAAAATGTCAAAAAGAGCCAAAGCTTTTCACTTTATCGAATAAATTCTAATGTATGTTATTTTAGGTGATGTGAACCGACTGGTCTACTTGTCACTCATGATTCTCTTGAGCTCGGGTTTCTGGTATTCAATTATTATTGAATTCTCTCGCAGAAAATATTTGTTTTTTATATTCGTGGCAGACACTATTCCATTTCAATGTAATCAAGTAGGTATAGTACATGTTCTAGCAATGACGTCATACAATCCTCTTGCTGTTAGTATTATTCTCATTCGCGTACTACGTGGTTTTCAGCTTTTGCGACCATAAATGCCAGGGACGATGGTGGAAGATTGGCCGACCTATGTGGAGGGATTCTACCAGCACGTTAAGCAGCACCCAATTGGCGTCAGCAACATTCAGTCAACTGGGATTTTAGTGGATGTCGGATTTTCATGCGCCAAGCCTGGCATTAGATTGTTGTATCATTAACTTCTACCGAGTGGAAGTCGCTGTCTCGATTCGAGAGGGAAATTTATGTGTGTAATCTATATTTATAAGCGAGATAGATTAGAGCGACCGCAAAGCGGGTGCTGCGTTCGGAAAACATTTCTGGACGGGTGCTTCACGGTGGAAATGATCGGAAGAGTGGAGCACTGGTCGAACGACGCTAATCTGGCTCGGACCGCGGCAAATGCCTCTTGCTTCACTGCCTCACTACCTCATCTTGCCTCACTGCCACCACACGCCTCGTTAGAGCCGTAATCCCAGCCTCCCCTCTAGCCTCCATGCCACACGTTTAATTGCAAACAAGAGGCACAACGATCGTCTTTAAACTTTGCTCCATCAATTTGCTCATGTTTCCATCCTCCCCAGTTATTGTATCATATTTCCAGCGTGGGCGACCAATGGATGAGTGTTGCTGATGGGTAGGATTTTTGGGAATGGATGTATCACTTATTGTTAACTACTAATGATGCGTAATCACAAATAACAATTATAATCCATGTATTTTCTCCACCATCGAATCATTGAAGATTACACCATACGCGCACCCATGTTTGATATTTACATGGCATCGCTTGTAAAGTCATTTACATGGTTCTACATGGAAGCGATTCTCGGAACTGGAGTGTTGTTTAAATACCGTACTCCAGCAAAGAGCGAGAATGAGGAGAAATTTCACTGCAATATCCGTGATGGTGGTACTCACATACGAATTCTGCGTATAATTCCGTACCAGTACAGGATCTAACTATATAAAATGTATTATATATTTGAGATTGTATGAAAATTAGTTAGTTCATCCTTAGTATCAATTTTTCCTTCACCTTTGTGGTTTATGACCAAAGGAAGTTTTTATATTAATTTTCACTTATCATAAATTATAAGATATATGTATAATCATAATGTTAAATTTGACTGGTTTGTTCTATCAAGTCGTTTATTGGCTATAATTGTTTTACATTTTGATTTTTTAGTATTATTTTGTGTGATGAAACTTTTGAATAAATCTTATGAAAGGAGAGGATTAGCTAGGAAAATTGTAATTACCCTTATAGAATGAAAGATCTGCCAAACGAATAGTTAGCACCCGAGCGATAAGGCTTCCTTATCAACAGCTGAGTATCAGATAAGAATACCGTTCTGTGCTACGTATTTTTTCCAGAGAATTATTTAATAAAGTTATAATCATTTTGCAAATTGAGTACAAACCATTTATGAATTGCTCATTGAATTTTTGAAGGTTACACTTTTGTTTACTATTGATCAGATGTTTTGTAGCAGTTCAGACACAGCTGACTGATTCAATATATTATAAAATTTCATGCCAGGTTTCCATGCAAACTGTAATATTATTTCTAAAATTAAAAACTTTTGATAAAGGATCAAGAATTCCAAATATAAAAATAAAATGTATGTATTATTGTTAAAATTATTTATTATTCACAAAATCACATTATAATGTCAAACGTTATTGTAACTAACTAGGTCATAGCATGAATATTATTGATACGAGTAGCAGAAATTAATTATAACAGTTTCAAACATAATAAGAATTGTATAGAAATATTAAATTATAAATTATTGATTCAACTGAGCCACATGGTGAATGAATGTCTTTGGCAAGTCTAAGCCAATCATATGTCATAGAAATAGCACCAAAAGGGATGATCATTTGGAAACATCATATTTTAATCTGTTATCAGACAGCAAACCTGCCTTATCATATACTAGCCGTCAGGCTCGCTTCGGTCGCCATATCCGTCTAGCCAGGGGGCTCCGCCCCCTGGACCCCCGACTGGATCGTCCAAGAATGGGATCAGCAGGCTCGCTTCGCTCGCCTGCATTTTTCATTCCAGCATTTTTATCATATGATAGAACAATCCAGTCGGGGTCCAGACTAAACGTCTGGCTAAATGGATATGGCGAGCGAAGCGAGCCTGACGGCTAGTAATATAATATTCCCAGGATTGAAGTGCCCAATCAATTTTTCCGCGATAAATGCATTTAAATCTTCAACTTGGTGCCAACCTAACAAAGTCAACTCAACTTAATGCCAACCTGACAAAATTATTAATTTAGTTGCCAGTTAACAACTGTTTCGAAGAGGTACTCTATCTAGATTATAGTTCTATAGTAACATATGATATGGAAATTTCAATTATAATTAAGAGATTGGGAGAAGAAGAATATACATGCTAAAAGACGAACTTTAAACCCTTAAAAACAACCCTTAGAGTTAAAATATTGCCAAAAGATTTCTTAGTGCGCCTCTAAAGGGCCAACTGAGCATACCTACCAAATTTGAACGTTTTTGGTCCGGTAGATTTTTAGTTATGCGAGTGAGTGAGTGAGTGAGTGAGTGAGTGAGTGAGTGAGTCAGTCAGTGAGTGAGTGCCATTTCGCTTTTATATATATAGATAGAAGATATGCAAGTGCATGTACACTGTATAGAGGAACTATGTCTAGAGAATTAAGCAATTTAAAAAGTTAACAAATTAAGTTATTATTGTAATTAAAAGAATTATATTTTACTGCTTGCCACTGACGTCATGCCTACGTCATAATCATTCTACCAATGGCAAATTTTCATGCAAATTAATTACACAGAGATTCTCAGAGAAAAGGTTCTAGCCCAAGGCTTAGAAGAAGACACTTCACTTTCCTTTTAAAATCCTCACCGTTAAGACTTGTTGAAAGTTACCAAAGACCCATAAGTGAAATTTTGTTCGATTTTATTTATGTTTTATCTGTGAGCCAATATTTTAGGCTAATTTATCTATTATTAGTAAATTTATTTCATCAATCGATAATTCGAGAATTTCAACTTTAATTATTCCCTAATTATTTTGGTGAAGGAGATATTAAATTAAAATTCCACACGTGCTGAAACCGAAGCCTGGACCGGCCATCGATCAAACAAATTTGATCTAAAGGAACCACGACCACCAAGGAGCTTCACGTGAGTTTTAAAATTTGGGGCCCCAATCTTTGCTTCGAAAGAAATAACAGTGCAGAAAATATAAAAATTTTCTTCGTTAAATTAATGGCCACGCCGACAAGCGCTTATAACCATTAAGATCTTAGATTTTATTTGATATAGAATTTATAAGAACTTGTAGTTGATTAACTATCCTCCGCTGCCAGAACCACGACACCAGGCAATTTTTAAAATCTTTTATAATTTATTTTTACTATTTCTCAAAAAAACTGTTAAATTCATCAATCATAAAATTCTGTTGAATCATGCATGGGGTCATGCAAGTACAAGAAAACTTCTAATCATTTTTGTTAATGTTAAACTATTTCCAATCTGTAATCCAAGCTTTATATCTGCACTGTCAAACTATATATTTTAATATATTATATTTCAATTTTGTCAATTCGTCTTCTCAGTTCGATTCTTTCTTAAGCCTGTCAATTATTGTGTCAGACACGTTCTATATTATCAAGAACCGATCAAGTACGATCATTGAAATAATTGAATCAACCTGGATATTGGAACAGATCTAAGTGGATGTAGTGTGTGGGGTCAGATCGAGATTATCTATTCTCTGTCCTTACCTGCTCATATATCAGCTTTTATCTGTTACCAACTTCGACTTAGGAGCGAATTCGTCGACTGTATAGCAGATTCAGCTGGAGATCGTATAATTTCCTACAATAGAGCATTAAACCCGACAAGACTCTTTTCTCGAAATATATTCCGAACGATATCTGGTCCTAGTACCCTATTTTAATCCTTCGGAACTTATTAGAGACGCAGTCCCGTAAATTATCTACATCGGGATTTTTGCTCGACCTGTATTATTTTGTATGTGGTTCCATCACAGGTAATAGTTTTAAGATATCCGTATTCAGTGTTTAGCAACCGCTACACTACTTATAAAATTTTTATCATTATACAATCTGTCATAAGAAGAATCAAGGGTGAGCGAGTGTTTATGCCTCCCGCGATTCAGACGATTGTCTCGAATCTTGTAGTGACTCACTCAATCAGTCTGGTATTCACTTAGCGTCCACGCACGCAGTTTCAAAATTTATAACCTCAATACTGGTGACTCAGTGCAAGATTCATTATACGTGTATCGACCTATCCTTGGAGGCGAGAGTAACTCCCCCAGGAAGATCTTTACACTTCTTATAAGTTCTTCTTCCAAACAGAATTCAAATGTAAATTCATTTACATTTGATGAATTTTAAGATACACAACATAATACTACATAACAGATATATTGTAGAACTATATTATACAGAGAAAGCCAAGTTAGTCTCATTGAGGAACTTCACAGATGGCATTAAATATGGTGAAGCTGGATTGATAGAGGTATTACTCAACATCTCTCTTCAATGGTCTGCAATTGAGTTCATAAGGCGATGGAGCACGGAGATAACGGCTCATTTCCCGACTTGCACTTCGAAAATGGTATGAATTGAGCATGAACTGTATCAGACGCATGCAGCACCTTGGGCTGCCATGAATAAATTAAGAGTCTTCTATTGTGAGAGAGCACTGTCCTCATGAAGATAATGGATAAGAGCCGAAGCAGTGGAGGGAGCAAGAGAGCCAGCGAGTGAGGTGGAGCCGCCTGCGTGCTCTTAGAGTCAATATTGCAGTAGCCGGAGAGAGAGCAGAGTAGAGCTTTCAGCATTTGATTAAGGTGAGATGTTGAATAAGTGAGTTCTACCACTCTATTTAAGGAACAATAGATGGTCCAGGCGGCCACAAAGCGGTCGAAATGTAGCTCATAATAGGACATCGTTGATCTCTGTATTGGTTTAGCCTTTATAGGGCATTGTTCGAGTACTGAGCTGCGTCCCAACCTTGCTGGCACAGTGGCACAGCTTCCACTCCATCTCCCTCCACAATTACAATGATTACTGTCTAGTTAGGCCAAATCAATCTTCATCGCAACATACCTTAATCTGCTTCCCCATTCCCATCCACAAAATCTCCTGTTAACTAGAATTTTATAATCTTCATTGACTATTGTCTGTGACACCATCGATGAAACAATAATCGACTTGGTTCTGCCTGGATTCGATCTAGCGGGGATAAACAATGTCTCGGGAATTGTTATGAGAATTTACAAAATCCTTCAAAATGCTTCATATTATTGATCATCATTGCAAGATGATTATTCAACAGCGACATGATTTTATCTCTGTTGAATAAAGAAATAAACTATTCATATAATTTATGATTGATGGAAGTGCTAGGTAAATTTTGACTATTGGGGGACAAATACATTCCTGAACCTCACTTATCAATGAGAATGACGACATGAGTATTAGGGTTCTAAATCATCGATTAAACTTGTATATTATCGATTTTCGGTGTGGAGACTTTTATATAAAGAGCTATATCCTATTATATTAAGCGAGCAATATCTGTATTTATATATCTGGTTATTTTTATATCAGGCTATTTTTATATCTGGCTATTTATGTTTCACGGATCTCGAAAACGGCTCTAACGATTCTTACGAAATTTGGAACATAGTAGGTTTATGATATAAAGATTCGATTGCACTAGGCCTCATTCTTTGCAAAACTCGATTAACGACATCAGAAGGATAATTCATCCTTGGAAAACAGATGATAATTTCGTCGTCTCTCGATAACAGAAGATGCGTGTGCCTGAGAATGGGAGAGAGACAGAATTATTTCCAGCTGTGTAATCATAATCAGCGAGAAATTTTATCTAGCTAGACAATTTTTAATCGATTTGATCAACATAATCTGTTTTGTTGACATGACATGATAATCCTCCTAAACTAGAGTACGGTATATCATCATTTTCAAAGTTGATCATTATTTGACAATTTCAAGTCATTAGTGAGTTTTATTTTGTTATTCAATTTGGTTTGTATATAATCTGAATTATACATTTTTTGTTTTCAAATGTTTGAACAGTACATTGAGCCTGAGTTCAAGTGTATGGAACATAACCTACTTTCTGGACTATTTATAGTGTATAAATCAAAATTTGGGAAAGAAACAGTTTTGGGATGTGCCTGTTAGTAATTCACCTATCATTTTAAAGAATTATGTTCGGTTTTATCAAAAGTCAATAGATAAATAACGAGCGAAGCTCGGTGCCCTGATATTTCATATGAATGGAACAAAGGGCTATTTTTTTCAAAATCACTATTATTTTCAAAATAAACTAAGTTCAAAGTAGCACAATTTTACATGCATTCAACCTATAAGTAGCAGCCATAAGTAGCTAAGGTTAGGAAAAGCTCAGGTTAGGAAAAGCTTTAGGTTAGGGAAGCTTAGGTTAGGAAAAGCTTTGGGTTAGGAAAACTTAGATTGGGAATATCATAATTCGATGATTTCGATAATGAAAATGGCTGCTACTTGTAGGTTAAATGCATGTAAAATTGTTCTACTTTGAACTTAGTTTATTTTAAAAACAATAACCCAGTGTCCGCCGTTTAATTTTTGTGATTTTGTGCTCAAAATAACATACTAAATCGATCCCAACCATAAATTTGATGACAGGTATTTTGGCACTGAACGTACACTTACACCCAATTCCGATCATAATACTTTTGATTTTTGCCCGATTCCACTATCAATCAGAAAATACATGAAACAATCTTCCACCCTTACCAACAACTTCAAGAATAATCAACCACTAATAAATAACCACCAATCCGTGATTCATGACACCAATAATTAAAGTTACTAATAATATTGGCAGCTAACAACAGACTGACGTTACAATAATATCGAGATCGATGTCAATGAAATTACCAGATGAAGCCTTAGATCAAATTTTTCAACCTCAGAGAGAAATTATAAAATTATTCCCTGTAAAATTTCCATCTGGTAATGATAAAATAATAGAATTTAATTATGTTTCTCAACAGAAGGGAAAAGACAACGAGTTGTAAGAAAATTGCCGCTTAGAAACCTCCTAAAAGTCGCCTTAGGTGTTTCCCGTTCTTATCCATGTTCTTATCATTGGAGTAGAAGATGAAGAAGGTGAGCTTGTAATCATCCGCCCATTCTTCAACCGTTTTTGCTTTCTGGCTGTGACCGGACTAATTCAATTCCTTTACTTGTCACAAGCACATCTGAAGAAGGAGCATTACAATTGGAGAGCATTCCAGGCAAGTTTCTTGCTGAAGAAATGCGATAGTAGACACATTCCAAGATTGGAACACGGAGCAGGCCTCAGCAGTAAAGTAGCAGAACGCTTTCCAGGGAGTGATTTATATACGAGGTGATATTTATTCCATTTCGAATGATTCTCTCAGCGAGTGTCGGGCTTTTTCAACATTCATCAATCACTTCTCGTTCTTCAATGAACTCTCTCTCACTCGACATGGAACGGGCGAGTAGTTTGAACACTTATTCAGTACATATCATCAATTGAGTAATGATGCCTAACTGGATTTAATATGATGAGATCTGAATTCACTCAATTCAGGTATGGGTTTTTCTTCATGGGAAAAATAGATCTTTAGGATCTGAGCTTTGGCTGGACGAACTAATCCTAATAAATGCGAAAAGTGGTGAAATTAATTGAAAATTCAAAATGAGTTTCTTCTCATCTTGCATTATTAAACCTGTCTTTAAGTCGACATGGAATATAGATTTTTTCTCGTCTTCTTTGGCTACATAGGACCACTTGAGTCAATCAACTAAAATTGTCCTTGGTTCTGAAGCTGTCTGGCTCTTCGATCAGCCCAATATTTCTTCATGTCGTTTTTCTGCATCGGTGATTAGAATCTCCCTGTGCATTTTTGGCAAATTGAATATGTGCGTTTTAAGTAAATGGTTTATTTTCACTTTACCAATGGCATCCTCAACTTCCAAGCCTATTTCTTGAAGATCCTGTTTTAGCTCATCAATATACTTGCCACATTTTTTTTAAATCACGCATTACAAGCTATTTTAAGACTCGATTCTCAGGCATTCGCAGAACATGGAAAAAATGAGAAATTCTTTGTTTTTTCATTATACTGAGGATGGGCTCTACTTCCTTATAGACTGTCTCATTGGTTGCAATTCTCCAGACTCCATTCTTTTGATAACTTTTTCATTCTCATTTTCTTTATTCGGTTCTGCCATGTTCGGTTTTCTTTCAATCTGCAGTGAATAATTTCTCCCAAGTACTTGAAATGATCAACCACTTTTAACTCTTTACTATTGATTTTGATCTTGTTCACACAAAGAGGATCTATTGCCATAATTTCAGTTTTCTTATAAGATATGCTCAAACCAATCTCCTGTGAAGTTCTCTGGAAGCATTTCTTCATTCCATATGCTCACAAAATGTTTAAATGCAACTCTGTTAATGTATTTTGACTGCAATTCTTCCATAATTCCGCAAAAACCTGGTCCTCTCCACATGCCTTATAACTCTTCATCTCCTTTACTGCTTGCATACTTCATCGATAGAAGGTGGCTTTGCCTGCTCTGGTGTGGGCAATAACCCCTGTCTAGTTTCGATCAGGAGTAACTGTGAGCCATTCTTCCTTCCGAGCTCTTGAAAATTAGCGTTGGAGTTTCAAACCGTTTCAGACATCTTCCAAACACCTTGAAGTAGTCTCTTGACTTATTCATTTTGAAATTTTCATTATTTGCTATGAGCGGATTTACAAACCTTGAATGTGTAGATCCGAAAAAATACCTCTGGTTTACTGTGCGTCTGAGCATAAGTAGAATGCACAAAGGTAGTGCAATAATGATGACTAATAATTGAAGAATGATAGATAATAAGTTTCTTATTATCCGTATGTAAGGCTGATATTTGAATGTAACTATTGGAATGCTTAAAATTAATGTAGTTGTAATTAAAATAAAAAGAATTAGGAATGCACTCAAGTTGTTTATTGTACCTAGACTTTTGCTAGTACGTTTAAGAATACTGATACAATGTTTCAAAATGATGTTACCTCTGTGAGCGCAAAAGATTGAGTAATACAAAGATAAAGTTGGGATAATAATGTTAATGTTGAAATACACAAAGAGTATATTGATGCTGAAACTAATAATAGAATAATAATGACAATGAGTAAAGATTGAATTGAACGTACAAAATTTAGCAATGTTTAAAATGAATAAAAATTTAGAATACTTGAAAAATGATAGTAAATATGAGAATCTTAACCTGACTAATAAAGTCAGTCGAGAGACAAAAATCCTAGATAAAAGTCCTGCAAAATTCTTAGTAATCTTAAAGGTATGAAAATACAGAAATTATATGAATATGAACAATTACCTAATTTCACAAAAAATGAAAACTAGGAATTCAGTTTAGGTAGAATCCAATCGTACCTGAAGCTTTCAAGCTGTTGACTATGTAACACTGAAAGAGGACAAATATAGCAACTTGGCTATAAAGTAAGCAGAAGGAGCAGAAAGTCTGTCCAGAACTGAAGGTTCGATTAATAATTAAAAATAGAAAAGGTTGAAAAATACCAAATACAATATTGAAAGGAGACGAAGCTCAGCATATTGTATTACATAAGCGGGCTGGGAAATGACAGCTTAACGCATGTCAAGTTACATGGGGAATATTACTATATGTAGAACACATAAGTAATAATAATAGAAGATAAATAAAAAAAAATTGAATGATTGATAGTATTTAAATAGTTATTATTAAGGAATAAAAAGTTAATCAGGAACAAAATTGAATGGGATGAAGACTACCAGTAAACACAGTGCCTCTGAGCGGGTAAGTACAAAAATGTGAATAATAGAATAAGACTTCCCTGAATAATTAATGATGTGTTGCCAAAGTGATAGGCCTACGGTGACTCAAATTCCGAGGATGAAACTTGACTCCTGTCAAGTACATTGTAGTTGCAGACAGCTGCTGGGCTAATAGAAGTTGAACGATGAAGATATCTTGATTATATCCTGATAAACGATGACCGATGCGGAAGAGAACTTGACTTGAATACGTTGAGATATTGAGAGTTGAGACTGTTCCAATATTAAATTGATAATGAGTATAACGACGAATGGGCACTTCACAAATTGAATGAGTTTCACTGGTTGAATGTTAATTGGAAAAAGTTCCACCATGAGTTAAGTAGAATAATGTTTGAGGTTATGTCCTAAAGTTGATGTAATTGCAGTGAATAAATATTTGAAAAAACGAGATAAAATGTTCTTGATGAATGAAATCACTGGCATCAGTAGGAATTGAGATTGACAAAGTTCGACTAAATAACTGATGAGTAGCTAAGACTGAGTAGCTAAAAATGAGTAGCGGTTGACAATGAAAGGCAAACTGCACTTGCGCAAATTTCCTGAGTTGAAATGTTGAATAAGGTAAGCTGCACTTGCACAAGACTTCCCAAGTTGAAAAATGTATCTCCTATGAGCATACATGAAGAATGAATGTGACCGCTAAAAAATGTGTACTGATGCTCAGTAAAATTGAAGTGGTAAATAATAAATCAAAGGTTCATATTGAGGATTGTTGAAAGCTCATGTGGAATTCATGTTGAAATTACTTACAGTTCATAATAATAATATGATGAATAATTGAAAAACGTTGTACGCAGAAAGCATGGCGTGATTTGCAAAAAGGACGCTTAGTAGAAAAGTCCCGAAAGGTAAGTTAAATTCATAGAAAATATGGTTGAAAAACGTTCACTGATGAAAAATGCGTTGAATGGTTCTTGAATAAGCACACAAACTAGGACATAATGAATGATGAAAATGGATAAAGTTTTCCAAAGATGGACGCGTTAAAAACTGAGATGTTACATTGTATGACTGTACAAAGAGAGTGAGTCTTCTTGCCAAAAACTGGTTGAAGAGACAGGAACTGCCCAATAGCGGAAACATGACGTCCACGGCAGTCATGAGCACAAACTCAACGAATGAAGTGAAAATATAAAATCGATATTAAGCGAACTGAAGGTGTTGAGGTTGAAGTGACTGTTGAAGTATACCAAAGGAGGTTCAAAAACAATGAAAATACAATTCAAAATACTTATAGACGAATATTAAACTAGAAAACATTGAAAGAAGCAGACGACAACTAGCGCTACTATCGATCAAGCGATCAATGAAACCGTGACGTCAGAGATCGCATGACACGTGAGAAAATTGTCTGCGGACTGTAGCAGCGGTAGATTCAAATGCTACAAAAACAAGATGGACGACCATAAGACTGGCTAAAATATGAGACGAAATCTAACAAGTATCTTCTGCTAATATTTTCAGTTTAGAATGAGGTTGTCTAAATTCTGAGTGCTTCCCACTTCTTCATCAGTTCTTCTCCTATATGCTTCGTTTCCTATCAGAGATGCTGGTTCCATTCTCCTCTTAACTCTCACAGGCGGCCTTCTTCTTCTGAATGGTGTAAGTTTGATTTTGATCTTGACAATGTAATGATCAGATCCAGAATCGGTTCCTCTCAATACCTTTACATTCTGAATCTCTCTATGAAAGTTCTTATCCATAAATACATGATCAATTTGCCACTCACCTTTTCTAAAATTAGGATGCTTCCATGTTTTCAGTTTATGTGGCAATCTTTTAAAGCAGGTTGATTTAGATATTAGACCATTATTCCTAAAGATTTCAATGGCATGAAGGCAATTCTTGTTTGTTCTTTTCTGTGTTATAGATTGAATAGATAATATAGATTATACTATTATTATTCTTCAAATCTAGGTTTTTCCGAACTGACTCAAAAAAGTAGAGAAGTGAACTTTGTGAATAATTGATAACTGAGGCAAAATAGGATGAGCAAAGATATTTCTATTAAGGCATTTAAAGATTCTATAAATTCTTTAACAGACGGCATATTCCTGATGACAATTCTCAGAGCAATATGGTAAAAATTGAAACAATCACTCATAAGTGGAAGAGGAATTATTGTATCACAATCGGTTTGCGCATATGTCATAGGATGAGTACAGCATACTTCATTCATTAAGTGAAAAACAGGAATACATTCAAGGATGGCGATGGCAGGAAGCAATTTTGTCACTGAAGGTACGCTTTTTATATTTAGACGGTACGGTTGCCGGCCTAATAGAAGCTGCACAGAAAAGTGATTTATCACCATGGGACTCAGATGTTTGCATGGGGCAGTGATTATTCACACCTTTGACGGCTAATTTAAACCGCTTCTACATTGAACTTTTTCATCAGCATTGGTTTGCGCTGACTACGCGCCTCACCATACTAATTAAAACAGAAATATTTCGGGAAGTTTCATATCGAACTTCTGTTCCTCATTTTTCTTGTAGGACAGGAAGGCAGCAGGCTACTACTTCCAACCAGCTAATTTTGGAGCAATCCACTTGGGATGCACTACACAAATCAAAAGTTGTCGCATGCGCAAAACAAAAAATATTATCTACATGGTCACAACTCCTGTAACATTCCATTTCCAAGGAGAAATTCAGGTATGTCGTTCTCTACATTTTTTACAGCCATAGGAGGATTTATGTATTCTTTCTATTATTATAAGCTGCCTAAAAAGCAGTCGTTAGGTCATATCAGAGGCCCTGAAATTGTTCAGTTGCGACCTGAAAACTCTGACACCAGACGTGAGCCAGGCAGGTCACTCGATATTATTATTATTAGCTGGTTGAATGTTATATTATACATCGATAATCACAGCGGTTTCAGGAAATGTAAACTGTACGAACAACAAATCTTCGTATTCTGTCATCATGTATAACTTTTCTAATGTCGAATTGGTACCGATAAGTTAATCTATTATACTAAGCTTCCACATAGCATGATGAAGATGTACTGAGGAATGCCTCCTATCCATACTTGGAAGCATAATATAGGAATTCTGATAAGCCTACGCAGCAAATTATGTTCAAGATTCATGTCTGTAACAATGTTCAAGTTGAGCCTACACTTAGTTAAAGTTGATGTATGTTTGAATATCATGGAAATTGATGGGCGCTGTGTATGTGTTATCAATCTCAAGTTTGTTATCGGCTTGCAAAACACCGATATCAAAGCCCGATTGCCTCGTCGAGAAGAGCCAGCCATCTTGACAATGTATGGAACGGGAAACTCCTAATTCACAAGATACGACGAAGGCTTGAGAGGGCTCCATAGGAATGCTGCCTGCTCTCGCGGCTTCAATACTCCTCCCACAGTTCAGGTATAGCTATGTTATAACAGCCATAATATATAAAAGCTATTGCTGCTTTATTCCGTGCATGTTGAGTTAACTGCCTGTCTCTTACAACTTGACATACAAAGCGAATGCGCTTCCATTACCAGATACTTGATATCCATATTCACTTCTGAGATTCTGTTACACAACAATTTATGGAACAATATGAGCGCATAGAAATTCATTGTAAGGTACCTGCCATCATTCAACACTTTGGCTTATTACCATCTTAGAAGTTCGTGTCTTGAAAGCTATAACTCCATATAATATTCATGCTCTATTCTAAAGTTCTTGAAAGTTGAGAACTCTCGATTTAATTTTAATGGGAAAATTGGAATGAGCTACTTAGTTCAAATGTATCAGTTGATTCTCTACAATAATTATTTGTAGTGAATGATTGAGATCAATCATTGGTTTAGATTTTTCATTCTACAACTGAACTCTATTTTTGGTAGTCAGTTGTATTTTTGGTACAACTGGTAACGTCTCATTGACATCTATAAGCTCAACAGATATATATGCTTCTGTACCTGTTTCCTGTGCACTTATTTTGAGTATATTGCAGTTAGTGTGTTTCTATTCATTTTCCAAAGAATAGTAGTTGTCAATATTGAACTGTTCATTGTATGATATTAAATAATTATGAATATAATATTATTCTATGTTATCTTATCAGCACCCCAGTCACTGATGGAGGGCAATCGTCTACATGAACATGCATCACGGTAGCCATCCACAGGCAACAGAATGTCATCCGGTCCTGCATTTGTGCGCTGTTGGTGGAGAAGCTGTGTGTTTCCAAGTAAATAATCAGCTTCAAAATCGACAAAGGAGAAAAAATACATGTTGTTGAATCTCTCGGGAAAGCTCCTATTGAAGATTATTTCTATACTTAAATAATTAATACTCATCAAAAAACAAATGCAATTTTTAATGTACTGAGCCAGTTTCTAAATTTTTATTTCATGTTCTCTTAAATATTGTGGGAATGATATTCAATATTATTCAATTGTCAAAACTTGGAGAGCACAAACGAAAAAATATTCATTTAAGGTTTTGAAAAAATCAATAATGGATTATTTTACCCAATAATCAATCGTGCTGTACTTTCATCAACTAAACATTTTCCAAGGAATCATAGAATCCTAGAGTAAACATATCGTTTAAATACGAAGATAACCAAGATAACCCGTGAAGATACCTAGATTATACCATACCACCTATAAACCATAGAATCGTAGAGTAAAGTTACCGTTTAAATATGAAGATAACCTAGATAACCCGTGAAGATACCTAGATTATACCATACCACCTATAAACCATAGAATCCTAGAGTGAAGATATCGTTTAAATACGAAGATAACCAAGATAACCCGTGAAGATACCTAGATTATACCATACCACCTATAAACCATAGAATCATAGAGTAAAGTTACCGTTTAAATATGAAGATAACCTAGATAACCCGTGAAGATACCTAGATTATACCATACCACCTATAAACCATAGAATCATAGAGTAAAGTTACCGTTTAAATATGAAGATAACCTTGATAACACGTGAAGATACCTAGATTATACCATACCACCTATAAACCATAGAATCATAGAGTAAAGATACCGTTTAAATATGAAGATAACCTTGATAACACGTGAAGATACCTAGATTATACCATACCACCTATAAACCATAGAATCATAGAGTAAAGATACCGTTTAAATATGAAGATAACCTAGATAACCCGTGAAGATACCTAGATTATACCATACCACCTATAAACCATAGAGTCATAGAGTAAAGATACCGTTCAAATATGAAGATAACCTAGATAACCCGTGAAGATACCTAGATTATTTGTCTCTGATAGTAGGAAGTGGAAAACATTGAATACCCAATACACACGGTTCGTGTAATTTGTGACTCGACAAATGACAAAAATTCTCTTGAATTATATGACAACCTAAACTAGTAGTTCTGTGAACAGTAGACCTCACGCATTTTTCTCATCTACAAACAAGTATCTGATGTCACCTGTTCAAGTTGATTCAGTTGAATCACCATTCACAGTTGAATCATAATTTACACTTAAAAACTGTTATTTGTTTCCTCCAAGATCAAAAACTCACTTATGTTAATAAACTCAGTTCACGTTTGAATTTGTATCCCATATGATGATTTTATCCAGTTTCGTGATAATCTTTCCATCTGATAAGAATTTCTCAATATTATTTTTAAATTAATTTTTTTCAATCAAGAATATCATAATTTCTTCGGCATTACTCAGTTCAATTTACCATTTTTTATTTTATTTTCAATCACCTATCAAATTTGTTTCTTAAATGTGAGAATATTGATACTGATGGGCACGCATTATAAAAAATATCGAAACCCTACCTTATAGAAATAGACACGGCCAGACATCTGTGTGATGCATGCAATGAATAATCCACTTGTCAGCTGATTGATTATGAATAATTCTATAGTCTGATTGATCCTATATTCAAAGTAGATGATATATATAGTGATATTAGAGTATGGAGGAATTCCTTCTCTTCTCATTACTATCCTTAAAATGCAAAATTTCAAAAAATCGTGTGTATACATCGACGCGCAGTTGAAAAAGGAATATTCCTGCCAAATCTCATCGGATTCTAACAACGCGTTTGGCCGTAATCGCGTTACATACAGACAGACAAAATCTAGTTGAAACATAGACCTCACTACGTTCGGTCGATGAATGAGGATCCCTACAATTTCCTCACATTCACTTTGGGTTTCATCAACATAAATATTAATCGAATATGAGATTTATGAGAATGAATTGTATTTTTATCATCTCCTCTTGATGTCCGTATACATATATCCTAAAATAATACAATCTGTAGAAGGAACTCAAAATTTGCGTAATGTCTCGACTCAACATTTTTTTAATTTCCTTCTTCGATCCTTTTGAGTTCTTTCTATGATTGGCAGTTCACAATCCAGTTTTTTAAAATAGATTCTGGTGAATTTAGAGAACGTTGTGATGAGTACGCGTTAGCTGAAAGAAAGCATTAACGCTCAAACCTAGTTTGGCATGTACAGCAGATCAATAAAGAGGCTCCTGTCGAACGTTGAGCATTGAGTGTTGAGCAGTGCTGTTGTGGAGGTATGAGAAATGCTTTCATTTCCACAAAACCGCTGAACGGTAGCGGAAATGAGAAACAATATACTAGAAAGAGACATCACAGATCGACGCGCTTGGAAAGCAGTTTCTAGAACAATGGCTGGCCTGCCTCCTCTTTGCTGCTGCTACAGAACTAAGTTGAAGTTAGGCAACACGAGGTCATTCAGAATATGACATCTCTCTCCCTCCAACACGCTTCCCCTAAATTCTGTTCCCAACAAAACTTGAACATCCTTTGTGCAGCTGAAATAATGATATTCTGCTTAAATATTGCAACTGGAGTTAACCAGACATTTTGCCACAACTCTCTTTAACGTCGTGCCAGTCAAGCTGATGCCTATGTTCTGCTCAGTTTAGGATCACCATGAGACTCTGGACCACATCAATGGATCTCACATAATCTCACAGATATTAAATTCATTGAGGGTCGCTTATTTATCCATTAATTGATTTTCCAATCCAAGATTATGTTGTTTCATTAACATTAAAAATGACAGCCCTTGAAATAATGAACCGATACTTTAAATTAATAATTGATGTAATACATCGCTCTAATGGGAAGCTTCTTCCCATTATAGGAGGAACGAATTAATTCGACTCAGAGTTCAACGAAATAGCTGATGAGTGGAAGTTATAGCTTTAATCCTTCATCACTTTATCATTGGCAATCATAAATATAAATTTTGAAATTAATCAATGATTGAATCATTGAATAGTAATAATACATGAGCATCAGTATCAGCTTTATGTTATTTGCGAGAAGCTTCCGGAAGTATTTTTCTAATATTTCTACCTAATTTCATCACTATTCGATCAATATCAGCTTCGTGTTATCTGTGAGAAGCTTCCGGAAGTATTTTTCTGATAGTTCTACCTAATTTCATTTCATCACTATTTCACTGAGGCACTGAAAAAATATTCAAACATAATGAAAGAGAAGAGTTGGTGGAAATTGATGAAATATTCAAGTTGGTAAAGTACTAGAGTTAGTTGAATAATGTTACTAACTATTCGTAACAGCTCCCACTCCCACACTTTTAAAGACTATTGAGAGCTGATTGCGGGACTCATCCCATCTCTTTCTAACCCACGCAATCACTAGTTCACTTGTTCTAGTGAAACCCATACTCTATTCATTGGCTGCGATGCTCATATTTGTGAGGCTTATGGATACGCAAGCTTCTTCCCATTATAGAAGGAGCGAATTAATTCGACCTAGAGTTCAACGAAATAGCTGATGAGTGGAAGTTATAGCTTTAATTCGAGCTACACCACATCCTTCATAGGTCACGAACTCTCTCGCTCCTTTGTCGGGATCATTTGTCACATCATGAACCAGAGTCTATGCGTGGGTCTGAATAGAGTGACAGATTAACTCGAATGAGCTCTTGACATTGAAATTCTCCAGATAAAAGCTACATAAATGAAGATGTTCTTTCTGAACTTGGAGTAATCTGCGATCTCTATAGAGCTACAGAATGTGAAAAATATGCTTAATACACATTCTTCCTACTCCTACTCACGACAATGGTGTTCATCTTCCCTCAGGGAAAACGTAGAAATTGCTGCTCTTGTAAATTGGAAAATTATGACGTGAGTCAGCTTGAAGCTGGTTTCCCACATATCAGTATCAGTTCACGTGTCCGGTACAGTGGAAATATTATTCTCATGAGTTCTAATGGAACAATTCCCTCTCAGCCCTGACATGCGAGTATAATCTCTAGAGATTACATCTTATTCATCTCTTTTCTGTATAGGGCTACTTTTTATAGAAATAGAAATAAAAATGAAAATCTCAGTACCCTTATTGAATATTTAATCACAACATGTTTCAGAAATTGATGCCATTTTCAAGTGATATAGAATAAATAAATAAATACTGCTGGAAGATTCTTATTTTGATCATATGATAGTGTATTCATATGATTTTATGAACTAAAACTGTAAATTGTGGATTTAAATTTGCATGATTCTATCAAAGATGTGGTTATTGGTGTCTAATTGGATTAAGTTTATTATTTTATCACTGTTTAATTTTGCCGCTCTATAAATATGAAATTCTTTAATATTCAGTTTTCCACTTTTATTACCATATTTTAGTATGGGGTAATTCATCTCAACAAAATATGGACAGGGTGTTTAAGATTCAAAAGAAGGCACTCAGATGTATAGAGAAATTGAATAGGTTAGACTCTTGTAGGCCTTTATTTAAAAAGCTTGGTCTATTAACTGTGCCATCTTTGTATGTATATGACGTTGTAATGCATGTGAAAACGAGTGGTGTGATCCAGAATTCAGATGTTCATGAGTATAATACGCGAAACAAAGCAGATTATCATATAATGGGTCACAATAGTAGGTTATTTGAACAAAAACCAGATTATATTGGTAGGAAATTTTATAACAAGCTACCTCAAATCTTGAAAAGTAATGATGATTTGAAGATTTTCAAAAAACAAATTAAAAAATATTTAGTTGATAGAGCTTTTTATAGTGTACAAGAATTCCTTTCAAACCTAAACTAGGTTGAACTACTTAGTGTTAGAATTATTATGAAATAACATGACTTGTCTTATACTCCATGACTGGAGTCTTTAGGACGTAATCTTAAAAAAAAAAAAAATTAGTATTTTCATATTGGAATTTATATCTGTAAAATTATGGCCTGAATCTATCAAGTGTTCAGCGAATGCCGACTTTTGTGTATAATTTTTAGATTTTAGTGCTTGGATATGTTCTCGAAACCTGATATGGAAATTTTTACCCATTTGTCCGATATAGAATTTGTCGCAATCACTACATTTAAGTTCATAGATTCCAGATTTTTTAAACTTATCCTGCTGTACATTTAAATTTGATATCTTTTTTATCAGTTCGAATGCATCATTTGTTGTCCTATAACCTAAAATGAATTTATTTTTTGTAAAGGTTTTTCTTATAGCTTTATTAAATATTGTGTTATATGGAACACAAATATATTCTTTATTTCCTACATTTCATTGATTATTTTGAGTTCTATTCTGAATTACTTTTCCTTTTTGTTTGTAAATCATTCTATCAATAGTTTTGGTATTATATCCATTTGTTATTGCCATATACTGTATTATTTTCTTCTCTTTTCTGTAATTATCTTTTAACATGGGAATATTTATTAGCCTGTATATCATTGAATTGGAAGTTGAAATTTTTTGTTGCCAAGGATCATTTGAATCTCTAGGAATTATACAATCTGTATGTCCGGAACATGTTGTGATTAAATATTCAAAAAGGGTACTGAGGTTTTCATTTTCCTTCCTATTTCTCTAGAAATTACATTGTTTTTCACTGTACCGGAGATGTTCACTGATAATGTTAGTTGAGAATCCAGATTTTATAGGGAAAGAGTGATAGTGAAATGCATCACTAACTTGTTAATAAGTTTGCTTGAAATTATTTAAAATGCGATAATCGTTTTCATTCAACCAATTCAAACATTAGTGAAGTTTGAAATTACTTGAACCCCTTACAAGAAATAGATGTGAATTCATGCATGAAATCTGGAAATATAATTCCATCATCGAAAATAATAAATTCAGTATAAACATGAGACTATTGGTTGATTTTATTGAAATATGAAATAATTATGTTTAAATTATTTTGTTCATAAATTATTGATCAATGCTTTGAGAATACAGTTGAATCTTCAAATATTATAAGAATAATAAAAGGAATATTTTTGTGGAAAAGTGTTGAAAACAGCTCTACAAACTGTAAATAACTTTATTTGGAGGCATCTACGACACTGAGTCTGGAGCACCAATAAAGAATCAATTTTCTGATCTCTCTGACCCCGTGATAAATTTGATAGGCTTGAAGAACTGCTGAACTTCTCAGATTTAATCAGTTCACGCTCCAACTCTTCCACCTTGCATCCTTTGAAAGAAATACTTTCTTCTCGTTCAAAGTGCGTTGAATATCGTGACGAAAACTCCTGTAGATGAATTTCCTCTTCTCTGAATTCTTTTTTGAGACAAGAAACTTGGAAGAAAACTTAGTTAATAACTTGGATTTTTCATCAAACGCAAGTGACATTTACGTTCTCAGAATTTTCAAAGATTCAATAGTGTCTAGAATCATCACGTCTTATTATTGTATCATCACATACCGTGTATATCACTATAATATTTAAAGTCAAACATTATGATCCGTATATTACTACTTGACTTCGAAGTTAAGAGTGCTAAGATATTCTCCATTTCAACCTTACAAGTTTTTCAATTCCAAATCAATTCAAATCTCTCAAATAAGACCTATTAATTCATAATGTGTATACAAATATACACTATTCTTCGTATGATATTATTTTTTGTCAATCATTTTTTTCGAATTTGCTCTTTTACAACCTACTGACAAAATCTTGAAGATGTACATTTTGCATTCAAGATCAACTTGAAAATTATTAATGGAGAAATTTCAGACTCTCTGTGCCTAAAATGAGGATAAACAGGCATTTTCAATCAACAAACCCATCTACAATGAATCTGGATGAGTTTTTCTCTCAAGCATATTAAAGTGTACTTGGTCTCCACTTCATTTTTTTGTTTGAAATTGTCCATACACATTTGAATCCACGTATTAAAACGTCAGATTGCGATGAGGGTATAGGGATATAACGATATGAATATTTCAATTCACAAAATTCTTCATGATGTGAAATTGTCTTCTTATTCTTCTAGTGCGTCGCCTATCGGAGGTTCGCTATCAGCACAGCAATCAGGATCTTATTCACTGCCGCTCGAAACAAGTCTTTGCTGCTGCAGTCAAACCAATCCCTCAAATTTTTAAGCCAGGAAACACGTCGCCTTTCAGCATTCCTTTTTCCGCTGATTTTTCCTTGAACTATATTCTGCAGAGTTATATATTTGTGGCTTCTCATTAGATGACCAAGATACAGGAGTTTTCTCTTTTTTATGGTGTAACAATAATCACAATTATTTCACATTGTTTCATCATTTTCCCTAGGACTTCCATGTTCGTGACTCTATCCGTCCACGGTATCCGCCACATCCTGCGGTAGCACCACATCTCAAAGGCTTCCAACTTATCCATATGGCTCTTTTTGAGGGTCCATGATTCCATCCCATACAAGAGAGTTGTAACACGAAAACACGTAACAGCGTAACATCCTCATTTTCAATTCTATATTTATGTCCCGGCTCATGAACAATTTTTTCATTTTTACAAATGTCGATCTGGCCATCTCAATCCTTTTTCTTATCTCTCCCGTTGAATCCCCACTTTCCTCTACCCACGTCCCCACATATCTATACCTATGGACCCTCTCTATGACTGTACCGTCCACCATGAGGGATTGTACAAAAGTATTATTCGACTAATAATTCAAAAGGATAACACATCACTTAAAACCTAGCTTCAACCACTCTATTCATGTTTATTCATTAATTTTACTTTTATCAACTCCAGCCAGATTTTGAACTTGTTATTAAAGTCACTCATATTCGAACCCAACATCGGTTTAATGGAAGTATGCCAAAGAATGAAAAAATGATAGTTGTGCTAGACAAACCAGTGAAGCATGTCGACAAGCCACAAATGGAATCCACTCCCTTTTCGAATTGGAAATGATGATGCCCTTGTTAGAGTGACATATATTTGTGTAAGAGCACGCTCACAGAGCATCACAGCTCGTGTTGTATCGAGAGAGTGTTTCGTTCGGTAGCAATTTGATGAAGGATATCGGGTGTCGATAAAGAGACTGAATATTAATTTGATGGAAACGGTTGTGGTGCTGGTGCAGTAATGAGAGTTCTAGCAGCGACTGCTGGCTTGCCAGAGGGTGTCGAACGCGAACGTGGTCATTAGAAGAGCATTTTGAATTGTCTGTGCGGTCAACCACATACGCTCTCCGCGGTCCTATTAGTTCACCATTCGTCCGCTTTTGCTTGTCCATGATTGGCTGGCTGCAACGCCTCTCCACTTCCCCTTACCAGACATCTCCCCTTTATTTATTTGATTGTACAATCATACCACAGCCTCGATTCGAAAGCCGATTCTATGCAACATCATTGTGTCCCCTCTTATCCCGATAATAGTTGGGGCGAATATAGTAACTGATTTGACAATTCCAGTTTTGATTATATGCTTCTAAGTAGACATCCAATAACAGCCAACGCAGCTGGTTCATGTTAACAACGTAATTAGGATTCAAAGATGACTAATTAGTGGTTTCGAATTTGAACTAGTTCAATCGAATTGACTGAAATGTTTGTGTACAATAGAATCGAAGCTCTGCTGACTTATGATTTTGGTTTTGTACAATAATAAGATTATGAGAGCTGTAACGTATTATTCTATTTGGAATTGCTTGATATGAAAGAATAAAAAATTGAAGAATTCTGGAATTTCTGTTTATTTTCAATAATTTTTGGAAGCAGAAACTCCCGATATAATTGTATAGCAGAGGAGAGATCGAAGCATGATTGTATCAATGTTATTGAGAGTCTTCATGAATAATGGTCATCAGTTTTACTGATCATCATCGTTTTAGACCAAAACCATAGATCTATGCAACTGATAATCATAGTTTTCACTTAATATCTCATAGTTCAATCACCACTTCCTATAATAATCATCATGGAATAGTTTATCATTATATTTGACCGAGCAAAGTGAGGTCAATGATTGAAGTCGACGGTTTTGTATTTCTCTTTGTGTTTGAATGTTTGCTTTGATGTATGTTTATATTTTTGTCTGCATATACAACGGGACGCAGCAATAGATTTTCATGAAATTTGACAGGTATGATTTTTTTTGGATTGCGCGTCGACGTATATTATAAAATTTTGCATTTCAAGGATAATATAAAAGGGAGAGGAATTTCCTCTATAGTTCAATATTACTGTGAAGACTATGGAAAGATATGTAAAGACTAACTATTCATCACTGATCAGCTTTCGAGTGGATTATTAATTGCATGCAACTAATAACTCAAAGTAGCATCGTATTTTCTCTCGACCCCTCTCTGCTTTCAACTTGGGCTGACCAGTTGACAGTCTGTCTTGTAGGAAATTAGCTTTTGGTGATAGTTGTTCAAAACAGATGATTAGCTTTGTCGTTACGTCAACTTACCGATAACCTTACCGACACGACATGAAAAGACAGAAAAATTTACTCTGATGGACAGTATAAGAGGAGGCTCTGGTTTATAACTACGCGAAGTCTACTATTCACAAAACTACTAATATAATAATCATCATCATACGGTGAGATTCCCTTCCTATATTTCCTAAAGGATACAGTTTTATCACAAAACACAAAATTAGATACATATTACAGCGGACAAATTTTTATCAGTTTGAATGGAAAAGTTGATTAGAGTAAGACGCATTGGAAACTTAATCCTGTTTATTACACTCGTACCAGGAAATTCATCACCTGTGATACTTTTCTATGTGGAGAAGTTGATACCGTTTTACTGTTTCCATTGTGTTGGGGAATATCAAACTCAGAAGAGAGTTCAAGAGAGCTCTTGCTGAATGGAGTTCGAGCCTGTTGTTTACAAACGAAGCTTGCAAAGAACGCTGAAAAGCATTATTTTCAGGTCATGGGAGAGGATTGTTGTGAAATGAGTTCATACAGTTGGATGATTGTTCGGAGAAGGGAAAGAAAGCTGAGATTTGAGGAGTTATTGAGCGTGTCATTGCGAGATATACTCGAGAGTCGGAGGGTTGAAATCAGTGATGTGTACAGACAAACAAGTACGTGGGGTGTTCTTGCGAGGCTGCGGTTCTCGAGTACTGCTCCCCAACGATAAACTGAGACCCCTCCCTACCCCTCCCACTCATCATCCTGCTAGCAACTGAGAAGCGTGGGTCTTTCCCTCTACTAATTTGTTCCTAATTAATTAATGGCTCGTGACAGTCGACGACAGAGCTAGGTGTGCTTGTGTGTGTGTGCCTTTTCTTTAATACCCAGTTGGTTTCTGCACCCGCTCCAAAGGGTTCTTGCTTATTTCAATTCGAGCGGTCCCTAGAAAAAGATTATTATCAATGCGATTATTCTACAATCTACAGTATACCCTGTTTGAAGCGAGAATCTTCAATTTCCAAAGTTTCTCATGATACCTATCTCCATCGAAATATTTCGTAGATTATAACCAACGAAAAATATATCATTATGAATGGGATTATACGATCTACAGTACAGTACAGTACAGTACAAACCCTGTTTGGAGGAATATCTTCATTTTTTGATGTTTCATATGATACATCATATCTCCGACGAAACATCACAAAGATTATGAGTAATGGGTAATTATGATCATGAACAATAACACTATGGAAGAATAGAAATAGCTTGATGTAGTAAATTATAATCAGTGATCTATCATCAATCTCAAACAAGATTGCCTAGAGAGGTTTTTTCAAGCATGATTTTGAGCAAAAGTTCTATAAGACAACCAGTTCTCATAATTACATATGAGACATAATCTAAAGTGTTTGAGACAGTAGGAAAGTTATTATTTCTCATGATGGCAAACAAAAAATATACAGTAAAAATCATGAAGTTACGTGATATTTGACATCATTTTTCGTATTTCATTATGAATAAGTATCACTATATCTCGACTAACACTGGGGCAAAGGTATAATTTTCCATTCTAAAAGAGATGCTGACTACGTTCAAAGTATTCCCTCCATCAAATTACACATGCGTACAATAAATTGATCATATTGTTTTCTTGGGTTGAAATGCCGTATACATTATTGATTTTGTAATGAGATAAGCGAATATTTGGAGATGTGATGTGAGGCGCCCAATAGTAGTTGTTAGCATACCAGCATAGTTGCTGCACTTCTGTCCCTCTTCTCGTTCTACAAACTAGTGAATTTCCCATTCAAACTTGAGAGAACTTGGCATTGTTCTATTATTAGTCGGAATCTCGGTTTTGGATTGGAGGTTGAGCATTTAGCATACTGCTCACTAGCTTGATAGCTGCCATAAATATGGAAGTATGAGCACATTTCCCACACATCCCATTGATTGTTCTTTAGTACAATTGAATTTGGGGCTGGAACCATGTGAAGAGTTGAGCTATGATGAAAATATAGAATAAGCAAGTCCTAGAATGTAAGTAATATTGAGTGAAAATTGTACCTTGCTTGCTTCAAATACTTGATGTCCTGAAAAAAAATCACTGATTTTCAAACTGTGGGCGGCTTCAATCAAGAGGTAAGATGGCTCGAATTTCAACCATTTACTGAGAGAAGAGGAAAACACAAATAAATATATTTGACTTCAAGAAAATCTTGAAATTCATGAACCATAAAAATAATGGAATATAATAATATAAGAAATAGCACAAGGATCACCTTATTTTAATATCAATGTTATTTACATCAGTGTCATTTGTATAGAATAGAACAAATATTTGCCTGACTATTAGACAGATATTAGAGAGATTTCAAAATCGAGACACTGAAATCAACCTACTCTGAATTGTGAGGTTGGAAAACTGAAATTTTTATGATGATAATGTGGCGTGTAAGGATGTGGGTTGCAGTTGCAGGACACAACTCTAGTGGTCGTGCGTCACAAGAATAATGGACGCAGGATGAAGAGGTTAGAAACGTTGATCGGTTCGTTAAACTCGCACAGCCTGTTCGATTCCTCTTTTGTTCGAAGGGTAAGATGATATATGGCGCTGGTGGAAGACGAAAATTAGGTGGAATGAGAAGGACGGCAGAGGAGCAGGAAACTAAGAATCAGGCTCAATGGAGCGAGAGAAAATCAGACATTACAAGGAACATTTGTATTACTCTTCAGGCCTGCTGAACAGAAGCAGTTGATTATCAACTTTATAGCCTATCACCATCAGAGCATCGCATTGACAAAATAATTTCATAATTTTCACTCACTAGACATCTTACTTCACATTGATTTATTACAATTTCTTCAACTTGAATGTTCTTTTTGATACCTGTGAATATCCTCGCTTTATATCTTTGAAATAGATGATTGCTAGTCTAGATCTAGTCTACTCTTTTCTTAACAGATGAAAACTAGATCGATGATGGCCCAACTGTTAAAGCGCGATTGTCTTGACTCATTAGATGGTAGCATAAAGTCAAGTTTGACAACATAACAGTCAAAAGGGGTTTATCAGTACGCCGAGCTATTCAATAGTGTAGTAGGCCTAACATCATCTCTTGAATATTCAAGGATGACTCAATTGATCCTTGAACTACGGTGGAAGCATAAATGATACAAATGAGCTGAAACTTATGATGGTTGGGTTGTTACTTTTTCAATAATAATAAGCATTTGGATGAACATTATAAAGTTTATTAAATAAATTTGTGACAGTCTCAACTATAAGAAACAATGCAACCAACAATTACTTCCTCGATAGAATAGATTTCACAAAGTTCGTATATACATAAACAATATTTAACATTATGCATTACATCAATTATAGACTTTATTCACATCGCTGAGAATCTACATGGATCAAAATAAGAATAGCCTAACTCTTCTATATACAATTTGCGGTCTATTAATTTCTCTGTTATTCGATGTCAGAAAATTCGAGTTACAGGAGTAGCAAGATGTAAGAAAAATAATATTTAATGCTACTATTAAATATATTCGATAATTTATTATATACAAGGAAGCATTATGTCAAATGTACAGGGTATGATGATTATATTATTTTCATTTTAGCACTCGTTTCCTCGTGTTGCAGAAAATTATAATTATTCACAATAATAATTTATACTCGTCACCTCTCAGGTCATCGATTCATCTTTAATATTTCATAGTCCAGATATCGTTCGAATTGGATTGATAATGATTCAATTTTTGTGATATTTTTGCTCCAGTATGATTCTTAGAACGATATTTCGAGGATTAGGCGACAGACATCAAGGCTATGTACACACATTCGCGCATTAGGATGAAAGAAAAACGGTCCAATCGTAATTCGAATTCAACTTTGGATTCAAATATGAGTTTTGAATTATTACTTTCTTGATACAGTTGTAAATTATTGTATTTAAATTTTTAGAAGGCTTATAAAACTTCCAATGTTTGGAAATTAAATTGAAAAAAAAATTCAAATCAGTTATGAACTATAAGTGGTTACAACAGCTTCAGTATTCAGTCAAAATGCTGACGGAATGTTGAGTAAAATCAGACCAACCAAATATGGAAAGAGTGATAGATCAGTATTGATTTCTTGACTAATAAAAGTTTGATTGTCGCTAATATCAATGAAACGAAATATTACTATTAGGCCTGCTTACGGGCTCGTTGTGAATTATTTTCAATAATCGTAACTATAAATGGAAGAGTTCTGTATTCGAATGAGCATCATCTGTGATAAGTTATATATGATAGATCTACCCATGCGCTAGATGGATAGCAATATCAAGAGTAAGTTAATATCATTTCCAACTTCCAACAATCAAATCGCTTGTTGAGTGAATTGGACTCTCAAGGATGGATCGAATTCATTCCATATAATTTGAGACTCAATGATTTGTACTTCAACTGTATAAACACTTCATTCAAGGGAATTGCTTGAATAATTATTATGATCCGAGCAACACTATTTCACAGTCGATAAATGCATGCAGCTTGCCTTCTTAGATAATTATTTTTGTCCCAAATCACATAGACTTCATACACATAGAATGTCATAATATAAAATTGAGTTTAGGATGAATATTAGCCTACACGAATGGAAGAAGACACCAGATCCAACTTTCTCGACAGGCGAATCCAAGTACTCTGGAGACAACTAAATAATAGAGTTGATACGTTGAGAAGGCCAATGCACATTGTTCTCATGAGGAACTTTCAAAACTTCGAACCTAGCTCAGAGCTTTATTACCTCCCGCAAATTAGAGATTATCCTTCACAGCTCATGATTCATTTGCTGACATCCACTGCAGAGAACTGCTACCTTCCATTCACCAGCAACAGACTTGTCAGCAGAAGTAAATGGACTTTCATTGAAGAGCAGCGGTCAGCACTCCCTGAAAATAAGACAAAAAGTTATAATCTGAAGTTCATCAAATTGAGAAATAGTCTTTGTTCAGTTTTACAGTCAGACAACCGTGTATTTGTTTTTTAAGCCCGTCTTAATTCCCGGAGTACCACATAATATTATTACCAGCTATGGATTATATCCAAATACAGTAAAACAATATTATAATGTTGACAAGAATGTTGTCTACTCATGTGAAAATAAGCCATCCGTAGCATCAATACAACAAGTTATTTGTGAAGGAGGGTTTTCGTTAGTGCGTGATAGCCGTTGACAACCAGGACAGGGGGAAAATCTCAGATTGACTAGATTTCAATTTACGTAGATAACCTAAAAGTCTTTGTTCAATAATATTCTAAAGGTAGAAAAGGTTTCTACTTTATTTTTAAATTATTGGAAATGTTTTGATAATTTTTGTAGATAGACCTGATAACACAAAATATGAAAAGTTTTTGATTAGCTGTTTATAGAACATTATTTTGAAATTCAGCCATTTCAATGTCACCCGACAATAATGCCTGTCGTTTACGTCGACGATTTAGCCACAAACGAAAATCACCTTTTAGTCCAGTCACTATATACATTGGTGCATGCAATTTATATTTTAGTTCTGATTTTTTAATATATTATTTGGGTACATAAGAGAAGTCCAGAACTAATCTCTTCATGCAAAATTTCCTTGTGCTAGATACAGAATGGCCCAAAAACCTCGTATTTTCGGCTCATTCTCCAACTTTCAGCTATTTCTGCCAAATCTAGTGATCGGACAGAAAAATTTGCTTGAAAAATCATTTGGAACACTTTATCTCCAATGAGTACTGAGTTATGACTTTTCAAAAATGAGTGAAATTATAAGAAAAAATCAATTTTGATGAATTCTATTTCTGATCTCCCGATTGTTACCATTTAGATGGATGATTAAAAATCCATCTGGGCGTATTTTTGTGCTCTACAATCTGAAATCAGTTAGAACGCTCCATCTCATATAGATTTCCAGGTACACCTGACAACAATGCTCCTTTTATTGTGAAAAACACCTAATTTTCAGTTTCAACCATCATCACCAACTAAATTGACGTCAAATTGATATTTCGCACAATGACATGAGTTCATAAGATCATGTTATATGAGAATCACCCGTTAGATGCACTTCATTTCAGTATTTCCTAGTGGAGAGGCGCGCTTAAGGACACCTCAAGGATCAAAATTTCAAACACTTATAACTTTTGACACAATGCTCAGATTTCATCGTACTACACTTCAATCTTCTCGGCTCGTCAAGGCAATCCAAAATCATGCATCATAAGTCAAATTCGGTCAAAAAATGGAAAATTTATTGTTGAGTGTACTTAAGCCCATATTCAAATAAACAAAAAATGGCCAATTTCTATATTCAAAGTTATGTATCTCGGTAACCCCTCATTTTAAAAATCATTACTTGATCTTGAAATGTACAATAGAATTTTTTCTTTCATCTGATGTAAACTATTTATAAAAAATATGTACGTAAAGTAAGATTTGATTGTTGAAAAAAATCCGGGAATTGTAGATATTTTTTTTTATATTAACGGTTTCGGCAGTTCTATGATAGGTAAAAGTAATGCAAGATGGATTTAGGCATCTGAGCTCGTAGAGTATGAATTTATCTACAATTTGGAATCAATCGTGAGTTTCTTTGATGTATCAGACTCGTTTTAAGAACTCTTGATCAACAGTAAAATCACGAAAAAAGTGTAAAAACTGAAATCGCCATTTTTAAAATCTTCTGTAACTTTCGAATTGTAATGGAATTGAAAGCATTATTCATGAAATTTGTAGAGGGGGACAATTTCCACATCCTCACTAGATTTGGAAATTTTATCAGGAGTATTTTACAAGACATGCAGCTTTGAATATAGAAATTGGTCATTTTTTGTATATTGGAATATAGGCTTAAGTACACTCAACAATAAATTTTCCATTTTTGATCGAATTTGACTTATGATGCATGATTTTGGATCGCCTTGACGAGCCGAGAAGATTGAAGTGTAGTACGATGAAATCTGAGCATTGTGTCAAATGTTATAAGTGTTTGAAATTTTGATCCTTGAGGTGTCCTTAAGCGCGCCTCTCCACTAGGAAATACTGAAATGAAGTGCATCTAACGGGTGATTCTCATATAACATGATCTTATGAACTCATGTCATTGTGCGAAATATCAATGTGACGTCAATTTAGTTGGTGATGATGGTTGAAACTGAAAATTAGGTGTTTTTCACAATAAAAGGAGCATTGTTGTCAGGTGTACCTGGAAATCTATATGAGATGGAGCGTTCTAACTGATTTCAGATTGTAGAGCACAAAAATATGCCCAGAGAGATTTTGAATTATCTTTCTAAATGGTAACAATCGGGAAATATTGTTGATCAAAAACTAGAACTCATCAAAATTGATTTTTTCTTAAAATTTCACTCATTTTTGAAAAATCATAACTCAGTACTCATTGGAGATAGAGTGTTCCAAATGATCCCATTTCATTCAGAATTTTAAAATCTACAAAAAATGCGGGAGCAAATTTTTCTGTCCGATCACTAGATTTGACAGAAATAGCTGAAAGTTGGAAAATGAGCCGAAAATATGAGGTTTTTGGGCCACCCTGTATCTAGCACAAGGAAATTTTGCATGAAGAAATTGGTTCTGGACTTCTCTTATGTACCCAAATAATATATTAAGAAATCAGAACTACAATATAAATTGCAAGCACACCCCCTTTTCTATGTCTATATTGACTGGACTATTTATGGTGAATCGACTAAAATCGATTTATGGTGATTGATTGAGTGGTTGGAATCGATTGCTATAAATTATCTTATATTCTGGGAATAAAGCATTCCAGCCAAGATTGAGCTCAAAAATTTCCATTACATCATTAACCGAGTAGGCTACAACATTGCTAACTACCGAGTTATTGAGAAAAATACTACTTTCTACAATCTATTGTGGCCGATGTTAAGCTTGAAAAGCTGGTGTCGTCATTACTTACAATACACAGAGATTCACTCTGTGGGGAAGTTTCTAGGCCCCAAGTTTTGCAACCCTATTCAAAGTTGAAAGTATTCTTGAAATGCGAGAATGAAAGAAAGAAGGAATGAGTGGAGGAGGAAAGAAGTGGATACAATCCTTTTGCAAGAGTGTATTGAAAGGGAAAGGCCGGCACCGGGATCACGAACAAGCCGAGCCAAGTTTTACAGAATGCGAACATTAAAAACAAAGGCCGCTCCTTCCTCCTTCTTCTTTCCCTTCAACTGATTTTTTTAGAATTCCAACTTGGTGCCGAGCTCTCTGTACAATACTTTGAATTGGTGAAGGCTGTAAAGTTCCCCTCTATAATGGCTATTCCTTCATAAATCTTTGAAATCGTGAATAGCCGCATAGAATATAAAATTATTTTGAAAAGAGGGTGGTCGTGAGAAATATAGCCCATAAGAGAAGAATAGTACTGGAAGAGGGGGAAGGGATGAAATTGGGAATCGCTTCGTCATCAACTTCCATGTTTTATAGCAGCCATACTGATTAGCTGAATGGTTGGACTCCACCATAGCTTAAATTTGAAGACCATCCCGTTCAATCACTTGTTTATCGTCTTCGTTTGATAGCGGTAACCATTCGACTATAATATACTATTTATTCGACTATTTTATGTTTTTCGAGTTGATTTACGTTATTATGGGGGCTAAAATTATTCTGAAATGAGATGATAAGGATACTTGAAGTCATGTACCGTTCAGCAGTTTGAATATTACAAGTACAATTTATTCCAAATAGTTAGGTTTGTATATTCGATTCGTTTTCATTGGTGAAGATCAATAGTATCGTATATTGTAACAATAGTAGTAGAAAGGCCACCAAAATGTATCTTATCATTCGAGACATGGCTGAATAACATTTTCCTCACAAACATGTTAAGTTGCTCATCCCATTCATGTGGAAAATTCTATAACATCATATCTATAGTGGTCTATATATAATTTGGTACATAGTATATATAATCTATAATATAATAATTATATATTATGTTACAGTAGTTTGAAATATTATTCTCTACTTTCCGATCATTCTTTATCATTTTGTTGATTCATTTTATTCACATTATTTTTCAATTTAGTATTACACATATTAATTTTAATGAATAAAAATCAATTTGAAATAAATTAATTCTTAATAAGAATTAATGAATGAATATTAATTTATTCAGTATGAATAATGATTCAATGTTTCGTCTTGAACTTGAAACAGAGAAGCAATTTAAATAATTTCCAAAACGAACGTTGATCTGTACAGGTAAAGGGCCTTTTCGGTAATCGGTCGAAGACAAATTCAACTGCTTGATTAAACCCAGAGTAGAACGCATCATGATAAGCAATATCACCATAAACGTAGATGGCGTAATTGTATATGATTACAGTAATTTGTTCATAATTGGAATATAACCAAGCAAAGCGTTTGATAGTTGAATTTGCAAAGAAATTACAATATCGTCTCTAAACTAAGAACTGATCAAACTTTCAATTGAATGAATGGATTATTTAAGAAGTAGCTTTCAAGAAGCACTGCGACGAGATTTTTTTGGTTTTCGGGTTTCTTCGTAAAAAATCTGGTGTGGTACACTCACACAACTTTCCTTGCTCATATTTGAAACTACGATCAGACTTCTGTATATGTGTATATATAATTGTTTTCAAAGTACTTTTTCTTTGTGTGAATAATTGTGAAATTCGATGATTTTTTTAGTCGTCATTTTTTTAAAGTCGTCAAAACAGCTGTTCTACAGATGAAATATCTCGACTATGTGTTCTTTTTATGAACTGCGCTACCTACCTACTTCATGTACGAGAAGGAGGTTACTAAGTCCATTTCCCAAGGATGGGGTGGACCCCCCATAGTTTTCCCAGAAAAGAGACTAATGCCAGTTGATAGAGCTGATAAATAACTATCCATGGTTTAAATTTGAAGAAAATCGTTAAAGCCGTTTTCGAGAAAACCGTGAAAAACATGGATTTTTAGTCATTATCCGCCATTTTTCTCAAGAATATTACGGAGCTCATGGAATTTTCCCAGAAATGAGACTCATGCCAGTTGATAGTGCTTATGAATATCTATCCATGGTATGAATTTGAAGAAAATCGTTAGAGCCGTTTTCGAGAAAACGGTGAAAAACATGGATTTTTAGTCATTATCCGCCATTTTTCTCAAGAATATTACGGAGCTCCTGAAATTTTCTCAGGAATGAGACTCATGCCAGTTGATAGGGCTTATAAATAGCTATCCATGGTATAAATTCGAAGGGAATCGTTAAAGCCGTTTTCGAGAAAACCGTGAAAAACATTGATTTTTTGTCATTATCCGCCATTTTTCTCAAGAATATTACGGAGCTCCTGAAATTTTCTCAGAAATGAGACTCATGTCAGTTGATAGGGCTTATGAATCCATGGTATAAATTTGAAAAAAAATCGTTAGAGCCGTTTTCGAGAAAAACGTGAAAAACATGGTTTTTTAGTAATTATCCGCCATTTTTTCCGCCATCTTGAATTGGATTCTATTGAATTTCTTATTATCGGATCCTCATGGTATAAGGACCTTAAGTTTGAAATTTCAAGTCAATCGGTTAATTAGGAATTGAGTTATCGTGTTCACAGACATACACACACACACACACATACACACACACATACACACACATACACATACACACACACAGACCAACACCCAAAAATCATTTTTTTGGACTCAGGGGACCTTGAAACGTATAGAAAACATGAAATTAGGGTACCTTAATTTTTTTTGGAAAGCAATGAATGAATATGAATGAATATGAATTTTATTACCAAATACAAAAAATATTCTTACAAACAAAATATTCATTAAATTACAATAGTTTTTGGCGTGACTGGAAGAAGAAGCCTTGAGCTCCAGCCACGAGTTCTAAAAATATGAAATACATTTTTTAACTAATAACAGCAGTTAAAATGCTACAATTGTAACAAATGATACAATTCTGTTGATATATGGTAAATAATCTATGGATGTTGAATTTTATCAATAGTCAAGTACTTGATAAACAAAATATAGATACACAGAAAAATAATATAAAAATTGTCAAGTTCTAATAATTTTTATACAATTAATATTCCAAAAATTGTTGATTTAGCCAACTCAATTCTCAATTTTAAAATAATAGTTCTGTTTTACCCAAGATCTTATTAATCTCAATTTGGTTTTTGTTATTTTATCCTTAATAAAGTCTTCCGGAATTTTATTTATTAGTTTATTACTCTGATATTCAAATTGGTGTTTACTAGATGTTAATGAAGTAAAGTTAATAATGAAAGCATTTACTACAGTTGGCCGTATATTATAAGGGATTGTGCGACGGGTAAATTGATGTGTATTTTTATTAATAAAAATAATTAAATTTGTCACATAAGTTTGACGTAACGTTGGTAGATCTATCTCTTCAAATATTAATCTGCTGGGATAGAGTCTGGGTCTTCCAAGCGCAGCTCTAATAATATGCTTTTGTATTATAAAAAGTTTTTTAAAATGAGTGTCATACGCTGCTCCCCATACTTCTATATTATAATGGAAAAGTGAATGAGCATAAGCGTAGTAAATCGTTCTCAAAATATTCAAGTCTTTTAATTGGTTTATTCTGTAAAAAATTGTTATTAAATATTTCAGTTTGAAGCATAGATTCTGAATGTGAACGTCCCATTTAATATGCTGATCCACAGAAACACCTAAATATTTGATTGATTTAACTCTTTCTATTGTTGGACAAGTGCAGTTAATAGTGATGTTGTTATGACAGTGTATTATCAGCTCAAGCTCATCAGGAGGCTGACCACTTATGTTAGGGGAAAAAGATATGTATTTAGTTTTACTCGCATTTAGAGTTAAAATATGGCTGTTCAACCACGATTTAACTATTTCAAGACCACGATTAGCAGAGTTAAATGTTTCATTCCATGTTAAGCCTGAGAAGATTAGAGCAGTGTCATCGGCAAATGATAGTGTGACACCATTAGGAATATCAATTTTCAATAAGTCATTGACATAAATCAAAAAAAGTAGCGGCGATAGAACAGTTCCTTGTGGAAGTCCAAACTCTTTTATATTTTGAATGTCAGTTTTATCATTTATTGTTAAAATTTGGATTCGATCTGTCAAATAGCTTGCAAATATATCTTTTGTTGTTCCTCTTATTCCACAACACTCTAGCTTATGAAAAAGGATAGAATGTGGTATAGAATCAAAGGCCTTTGCCAAGTCCAAAAATATAGCAAGTGTTTTTCTATTACTATCAAAACTTTTATTTATTAAATTTGTCAAGTGTAAGACAGCATCTTTGGTGGATTTACCTTCTTGAAAACCATACTGGTTACTCGAAATGAAATTGTTTTTCCTAAGAAAGTCCATCAATCTAACTTTTATAATTTTTTCCATAATTTTTGATAAATTGGTTAATAAGCTAATAGGTCTATAGTTTTGAGGATTTGCAAGGTCCTTGGATTTAGGTATTGGTTTAATTAAAGCTATCTTGAATTTCTTTGGAAAATATCCTAATAAGAAACACCTATTAAAAATGATTTCCAGAGGGGAAACAATGAATTTTGAGATTTTTTTTAAACATATTCCACTAATGTTATCCACACCCGGAGACGAGTTTGGTTTCAGCTCATGTATAAATTTATTTATTTCCGCAGTATCGGTTGGTTTTAGGAAGAAGCTATTCAAAGGTCTCCAGGAGGTAGACTCTGGGATTTCAATTCGATTATTCTGTATCAAATTATTAGCATAAGACTGGCCAACTGTTGCAAAGTGCTTATTTAATACATTAGCTTCAATTTTGGGTTGAAAATCCCTATTTTTATTGTTTGTAATCTCCTTTATGCATTCCCATGTCTTCTTCATATTACCCTTATAAAATTGAAATTTTTCGTTGTAGTATTCTATTTTTGCATTTTTTATCACGTTGTTCAGAGTGTTTCTGTACCGTTTATATTCCTCCTTTAATCCATTATTGAATGGTTGCTTATTCAACTCTCTATGCCAACTCGTCATTTAGAGTTAAAATATGGCTGTTCAACCACGATTTAACTATTTCAAGACCACGATTAGCAGAGTTAAATGTTTCATTCCACACACACCAGAAACACCTAAATCCACAGAAACAATCAATCTTTCCAATACTTTCCTTACCTATGGTAATAGGGCAAGGAAAGTAAAAATACAAAAAAACTCACATTGAGCGTAAGACCGAATAACACCACTGCACCGGTGTATCCTCCTCTGGATACGCCCAAGCTTGTAATATTTACAACACATTTCCCAACTTGGTCAAATTGCAGCTAAAAAACTGGAAGTCTTCATAATGTAACATAATATCTCAATTTTATCATTGGGATCTTCATTATTTCCTGTGTAACAAATTGAAAATAGCTGAACCGGAAGATCGACTACGAGAGACCTAGTTTCAGTTTGCTCCTGTAGTTAATAATGGAACTATAGAACATAATCATATGATCATGGAAATTTGTTAAAGCTGGTTATGAATCCAGCTCAAAAACTCACACTACAGTGATATGGTATCACTGTGGTGGTATATACAATATGGTATATGGTATAATATCGAAGACTGTGATATTTACAATCCTAGATGAAATAATCGTGTTCATTAATACGTGGAAATTCGAGTTTTGAAATTTTGGTACACATTGTGATAAGTTCGATTAATGACTTAGAATCAACCTCACAAAGTTCAGGAAGGACTCTTATTTATCACTATTGGACTTCAACTTAGAAGCCCTTGAGTTGCACGGATCAAGTTCTTGCAAGAGGGAGGCACTCCAAACAAAAGCAAAGTTGCTCGTCGAGTGGGAATTCAACTATTCTTCTTGAACTTCTTGAAGCAGAAAATAAGTTGATATCCATAGCCAAGAACTCTCAAAGTACAATATGTCTGTAGAGTTTAAAAGTCAACTGGAGCGTATAAGCTTGCCGGACAAAACCAATTCACGGTTCAACTATTCTCTATAAATAATGTCATTTCTAATCTTCGTCCTGAGGTTTTTCTGTTATTCCCGGAAATTCAAGGAATTCAAAGTTTTAACCTCATTGTCACAATCTACTCAACTCTAAACACAGATTCAAAAATCAATATTACGGGAAAAGCACGCTTCAATAAGTGAGAAGGTTGGGATATCGCAGGAATTAGAACTGAACTAGTTGACTTCTCTTGAAGAATCACCAGCTTATTTGAATGATAAATAGCTTTATTATCATCTTCATTATTATTCATAGCATAACATACCTTCTCACTGTACTTCAAAATCACAGTGACATATCCAGTTCGAGCTAGGACAAAACTGGGATTTAAATGGAATATGCACTGCACATTCCCCCTCCTACACCCGTGTCCATGTTTGAATTTGCATTGAAAGTCTTCATTCATGTCTCTTTGAATAAGTCAACTGGAATGGCTGTGCTGCTGCGCTGTGCTGAAGCCCTCGAGTAATGAGAATGTATAAACATGCAGTACACAATAATTGATGCGGGCTGCGAAGCAGAGAACGAATGCTGTTCACTGATTCGAAAAGCACAGTTGCCCAATGCAAAATGTGTACTTGTCGGAATTCGGCTGTATTTTCAGCACGGCTCAGCACATTTTGAAGAGGATCGCTGGAGTTTGGGCACTTGTTGCTAGGTCTTTGAATATCTAATATTTCGAGTGAGGTATTCAGTAGCAGCATACTTGTTGCTCATTGTCCAATGTCCATGCTTGTCGAGGTGGCCTATCTCAATCCAAAATTATACCATTCATTCAATTCAATACTGAAATGACGACTTGCAGACTGAATGAATTGTGTAGAATATGAAATCTTTTACGACTGACTGGAGCAATTCATAATATTATTAATTCCTCTTACATAGATTTTTGCGTTACCATTGTTTGGTATTCTAACAATGGAAGATCGTTCTCCAAAAACTGACAAAAAGCAGAAAACGCCAATTTTGGGCGTATATCTTCGGCGAAATTTTGATGCCTATCCAAAACAAAATCTCTACCAAATTTGAACATCATCTGACATTTGCTCTTGATAAAATTGAGAAATGCAAATGAACGCTGAAAAAACGCATATTTTGGGCGTATCTTAAGCGTAATTTTCAAGTCCTTCACAAAAACACCTTATACAACAATGTACTCCTTAGCTGAATCTTGTTCTAGATTTCAATATTTTTTCTCAATTAGTTCTTGAAAATCTGAGAAAACATTAAAAATAAAAATAAAATGATACTTGACTATTATAACCTACATTTCGATTCAGCTCACGAATAATACGTTACTTGACAAAAGTTTGGTTTGAATGGTATCAATTTATTTCGAAAGGGACTGTTTTGGGCATAAATCTGTCCCGTGTTTTCATAAAATTATAGAAGTCCAATAATAAATTGTACATGATTGAATAAATTAATGAATGAATTATGAATACAGTCATTGACAAATATTTTGTTTGGATGGTATTGATAGGTTTTAACTGTATCACGAGAAGTTATTATACCTACTATACGTATATACTATAGAAATTGTTGAAAATGATCACAAATCTATTTATTATCAGTAATGAGGAGCACAAGATATCAATAATATCTGGGAGCCAATGGAATTGTTATACCATACATATGCTAGAAAAGAGTTACTACGACTACAACGATAAACAGAACACAAAATGAGGTAAGCGAGAAAAAATATAAATGAAATTGGGGGATGGAGAATAAATGGAAAAACTTATTACTGAATTAATGAAGATGTTCATACCATTTTCCGATTCCCTCGTGCCTAGAACAGAGGCCAGCCTCGGTCTCTCCTCGTCCAGAATCACTTCCTTCTTGGTCACCCTGATTGCATAGAGATCAGCCACGCATTGGATCCTCAGTCGTCCACTCTCGTTCAACATCATTTCCAGACCAGCTGTTGTCTCCACCAGCCCTTTGTCAGTTTTTCTCCGAGCTTGGAAACTTGAGTTCACCTGAAATTAAAAACAGTTACCCTATGATAACGAAGATGACTGTTTAAATTTCAGAGAGCTAAGAATCATTGACGAAAAATGGATTTATTGATAGGCCTGTGGCCTATATGTACTTGACTTTATCGAATATTGATAGTAGATTTTAAAATTTGGTTTGAAATTATAATTTAGTGTAATGCTTTAAAGTCGTTGTACCCGATAAAGGGTAGGATGATCCTTTTTCTCTATGCGTAGTGCAAACTTGTATTAGGATTCCAATATAACGTTAGATTCCAATGTGATGGAAATTAAAATGTAGATTGCAATGTTAATTCAATGTAATGGATTCCTACCCTTTACTGTGTACAATGACTTGAAAGCATAACACCAAATTATAATTTCAAACCAAATTTTAAAATCTACTATTAATATCCGTTGGTGAATGCTGATGTTAGGTTTTTAGTGGAGTGAAGATTTTTCAATTAATCCTTGACAATGATGGAAAATAATGAAATGAATGGACAATTCTGACAGTTTTAGACAATAATTGACAATCTCATGTCATCAAGCATGTGATTCTAGATTCCATTCATTATGGGAGTCGATTGATGCACTCAAAATCACAGGAGCCTATCAGAATAAAAAATCATCTTAAAGACTCTAGACAAGTTGAGTAAAAGATGTAGTTTGAACAAAATTGTGATTTGATCAGAATTTTGATATTATCAAAGAAAAAAGCTTCAAGTTATAATTTCCATACTTTATTTCTGTGTTAATCAATTGTATCACTATTAAGAAATCGAAACTTTAGTTTGTGTTCATAACTTGGTCTATTATCTGTTAAATTGTATTATAAGATTACTTTCGGAATGCTCATATGAAATCATGGATCGAAGGTTATCTGGGCGAATCTCCCCAAATTAAAATTAATTGATAATTAATTGATTAAATAATAAATTGCAATTCAGTTTTGAAAGGAGGTGAATAATTTTTCAAGTTTATGTTATATTTGCAATATGCTATCTGACAAGAATCGTTTCTTAGCTTCAATAATCACTTGTTAAAGGATGGAATTAAAATGTACTTACTTTGTGACCATTGACGAACCATGTGATGTTGGGTGGAGGTATTGAAGGAGGCGAAGTGCACGTTCCTCTGATAGTTTCTCCTGGAGCGTATCGATCCTTCTCCATGCTCAGCACTGGTTCCCCTTTCAGCTCCTCTGTAAAAAAACAATCAATTTATTGAACAATCTTTTCTCTTTTTGAGTTGATAATCGAAATACTGTATGTTCTTCCCTCATCAGAAGCTGGGACGAAATATTTCGTAGTATGGAAAGCATGCTATAACGTATGAGTCTTTTAAAATAGAACTGGAGGAGTACTTACTAGTTGATTCATTCAAAACATACATTAGAAAGCATACTTATTGAACTGGATAAGTGAACAAGGCGAATTCAAATAATCCTCCATCATTCTGTGTACGTCCTACTTGGATGGAATAGCGGGATTATTTTCTTGATCATTCCATATTTTCCATTCGATTGATAAAATTTGCAAGACTCGCCTTTCCAGTCTCATTTTCCACTCTACCCATTTACTCATAGTCGGTTCATTTATCCCTCATCATCGTCAACCATAATGATCATCTTAAGTTACACGCACATCAATTTTTAGACGTTCGATGTTTTGCCGTCCTTATAAATTCTTCTATTCGATTTTATTCTATGAATTCTATTCTATGACTCTATTCTCACGAATTCTTCTATTCGTCCTTATAATTTCTTATAGTTTAAACGGAACTTGAAAAACATCAACTGTTGGATCCAATAGGAATTTTTTCCGTGGGGACGGAAAAAATCGATGTGTGTGTTACTGGCTTAATGCGGGAGAATCATTTTCTCCTCATTCTCAACCGTGATAATCTAATTCAATACATGGATAACATTATCTTTATTCAATCTCAAAAGTATATCTTTTTCACATTTTCATATGGAACCATGTTCATCGGGAATTTAAAAGCAACCTCGTTTCTCAATCATTGATATTTCTTAGTGATTTGGTAGTCCGTACCATGATCTATTTTCTGTTTGTTGTATAATTCCCAAACTAATAACTCTCTGTTCTTATCGGTCTTCTCCGATCAATAATGCTAGTTTGGTACTTTGATAATAATTTCTGGTTCAATCATGCATTTGAATTTTGCTTGTGAACAATAAATGAAGAATAAATTCAAATTTCAATTTCAAACTTATAAATTACTGTGACAGCTTCTCATTCCGAATTTTTTAAATTTGGAATAACATTAGGATTCAGAATAAATCTAGAACAGGAATAAGTTGTTGCTATTGATCGATTGAACATGGGCGCTTGGGCGCGTGTATTAGAGCTCAATTCGCTATTTCGATAGGATTGAAATAGTCGGACACTCGTAAAAAGCTACACCGCATCTGGGACAATCAACAGGGATTTATCTTGAATAGGATGGAACAGCGTATCCTTTTCCGGTGCCAGTATATGGGAGATTTGGTCAAGACAAGAGGATTGTGTGTAATGAGAGAAGATGCTCTCTCTGCCGCTGACCGCGCTCTGTGTCGGGGAGGGCGTAAGCGTCTTATCTGGCCCACCAGACATGGCTTTAATGGAAGCAAGCTGACCCACAATCAGCTGAACCCCTTCTCCTGTTTCCAACCAATACTCGACTTTCCAACCAACGTAACGGCCGTTCTGGGCTCTCAGACTACACCATTCGGTCTACGCTCCTTAAACTTATCAGCAGAGGCGATGTCAAAGGGGCCATTGATTTCCGCAGTGAATGGCTGAGAGCTGGAAGTCCGACTACACTAACGCTTCACAATGTACGTATCTGTGTTTGGTGTATAGGAAGTCACACATCTTCTTGTTTATCCTTCCTAGTGATTATTTTTGTCAGTTATATTCTCGAAAAGGTTTCTTTCGGTGATATTAAAATGCGAATCTTCATCATGGATGATCAGAGAGTTGAGCCACAAATGGAGACCACGTGCTCTCCTAAAATTAAAAAATTGTAGATTTCCGTTATTTGTTGTAACACGTGCTCTGAACATATTGTATTGTAAGAATATGGAAGCTCGATAGCTAGAATAATAAAAAAACCGTTTCTCAAAACTATTGAGAATACATTTGAATAGCCTACCTAGCCAGACGACAGTGGTAATAATTCTTTTCAAAATAGTTTGAAAAAAAATCATTCTTTCCGACAGACACGTTTACAATAGAAATCACATGGCCCACTGTGTTTTGTGTTAACCCTTGTATATAGCTATATCATAAGTTTATGGCAGGTTAATGTAGATTGCATATAGCAATATAGTTATATAGTTAGGAGAGTAGTAGAATATAGATATTATGTAGTTTACAACATTACCACGTGGTTAGCATATGCTACAATGTTACCACGTGGTTGGAATATGATTATTATTGAAGCAATTATTTGATGATCTATTATTTAAATAAACATGATATGAGTAGATGTCTATATAAATTAGGTCATGAAGTAGGTTTGGCTATTTCTAAATTATTCAATAAATAGTATGATGCACAAATGATTTATAATTAAAACATTATTATAAGCTAAGTAAGTTAGTTGAATCCGGATTCTCAGGCTAGGTGTAAATTTGTAAATAGAATTAGGTATATTTGATTGAAACATGTTGACAATGAGTAAAGGTATACAATGAGTATAAGAGACCTGCTTAATTGATTGGACCTGCTTAATTAATAGAATGAAGTATCTTATTCATTTGATTTATTCAATTCAATTGTAATGATATACTGTATTATACTGTATGAAATTGTGTTTTGTTCTTCATTTAATGTATATATTATTGAAGTATTTTCCATATTAGATTTATAAGATTGATCACTGTATTAATCAAATTCGATGAGTATGTATTCAATTGTCAGTATCCAAACTTCAGAGTTTAAATATTGGTAAAATATATGATATCATTTGTTTTAATAATGAAGGGGAGCCATAGTTTAGAATGATATAACATAATAAACATAATAGTAAATTTAAATTGATATTTGAATTAAGTTTGTAAGCTGAATATTAGGCTGAAGAATTTGAGTGTAGGCGGAGCTAGAGGGCGAAGGGAGATGAGGGGTGGAAAATCGTGGTGCTAGTATATAAGCAGGCAGACCATGTCTTGCGAGATTAGTTGCTCTTAGTCTCTTGGATTTTGGACAGTGTTCAGTGTAGGAGTGATTCTTTGGTTTCAGACTCCAATTATCCTATAGGGAATTGACTGAACCAAGTAAAGTTTGTATTTATAATTTTCAATTTAGGAACTGTTTGTTAAATTTTACTGTATAAAATTAAACTTGAACTGTAGTACTTTCAAAAACTCAATCATCTTGTATATTTTAAATCATTACTATGTTTTAATCAATTTTTATAAATTCATTTCAATTTCAAGCTTATTAAAAAATTCATAATTAACCTTTGTTTTGCCTTTCACTTTATACATTCCCTTACACACGACCCTGATCTATCTCTCCTTATCTTTTTCTTCTAATATTAGTTCTGTGAGTGAAATATAAGTATGAATACAGTGAGTGAAATTATAGTACAGTGTATTTTATCAATTCATAGTAATTGATTGGCTCCGGGCAAAATTCCGTATAGAGTGAGGGAGTTCGAAACCCACTCTAAACAAAAACCACAGTGTGGAGGAGTTCAGAGTTTACGATTACTCTTAACAACCTTATTGGATGTGTCAAGGCAAGGAAGAAGATGTCAAGAAACTGTTCATTTTCGTTCCAGCTGGATCACACTGGAACACCGGAACAAATGTTATAAGCCTAGTCCATGATGGATGATGATGATGAGCTAGATCACTATGAGTTCATCCTACTGGATTGAATTGGAGTGATCCGTGGTCTAGTGGATAGAGTGCTTGCTGAGCAGCATAGAGATCCCGGGTTCAAACACTCTCATAGCCAAAAGTTTTTTAACCAGATCACTCCCGTGCTATCGGATGGGCACGTCAAACTGTCGGTCCCGGATGAAGTATGACAGTCGTAAAGCCCATTGACGGCTTAAAATTATATATTCAGGCGATGGGACCTTCCCGCAAGAGACTCCCCATTAACAAAAGCCATACGAATTTACTTTTACTTTTTTTACTGGATTGAATTGGATTAGTGACGTGTTGTAGGTGCATATCAAGAATATTCCAATAAGTTTGAAAATACATACTACTTTTCAATGAATTGATATGAGGAAGGTTTTAATGGAGCTCACGAACAATGTAGCTTATTCTGAGAGAGTTTTCAACTTTTCAGCCTGGAGGTAGATCAGGAGGAAATTCTAACCAATGTTGGAGAAAATAACGTAAGTAAGGTTGATATTCGCATCGACAATTATCAAGAATGAAGACTTTGAGAGGAAAACAGCTTTGACAATTTCAAGGAAAATTATCGATTTATCGATTCATGGTTGTAATTAGCTTATATTTAAAAATCAGTTGGAATCAACGAGGAAATTTCATTAGAAAAGGAAAATGTAGGTGAAGAAAGAAAAAGTTATTAATAGAGAGAGAATACTGTATAGCAACAGTGGTCTTTTAGTATTTGCGTCTTTTTTTCTGAATCGCACAACAATCCATCAAAGCGTGCGTAATCAATAACACTTGAAACGTGAAGTAAATCCTTCGAGTTGAAATGTACAATTTCGTCGAACGCAATTGGAGAAAATAGTGAGGACAGTAAAAGGGAAGTTTTCGGAGCAGCTCTTCCCATTCGAACCCGGACAGAAGAACGAGGCGAGGCAAATAATCGCTCTTCGGGGAACTTGGTCCAAAACTTCGAAAAAAGGCATGGAATATTCCTTTCCCGTTCGCTTTTCGACCCCAAATTTGTTTTCATGCAAGAAAATAAGTTCTCCGAAGGTGCTCTTCAGCTCATATTTTCGCCTTCCAGATAGAAAATATTTTTGAACGAACTTATAACACCTCTATGTGGGTCCATATAATCCGGAAATTTTTGCATTTTCCGTTACGGTATGAATATTGATTCAGCATATCTCAATCGATAATGATTGATTGATGATGAGCACATACTGTGCTTATGATTATCAGTGGCTCAAAATGTAGAAACGTTGTTCCTCCAATGCTTCTTAAGGGAAAATGGTGTTTATCTTTGCTGTAAGAGCCGTGAATCATTTTGAAAATACAGTAGTATAGTTCGAGAACAGGCCAGATAATAGTTTTCTTAACACTACTCATACGATGATGTAATTTTTGAAAAAAATAAAATGTGGATGTTGTACATAGGCGATAATCGACAAACCAAGACATTGGGTTACAAAAACTGATATCAAATCACCACTTGCAATAAACAATGCATTTTGAAATGGTTCCTACTTTGAACATGATGCTCGGGTTGTTATCCGTAAGTTTTTATGTTTGATCGTATTGTATGTTCGACGATAAATTTCAAATGCTTTCATCAATGAACTTGAAATTGTAAACACATAATACAGATCGTGTTCATTGAACAATGAGATTGACTAATTCCGTAGAGAAAGTATACGAGGCTAATATCACTTTGTAACATGACGTAAGCTATAGATAGGAAAAATGAGAAAAGTCAAATTAAATTTTTTATTGATTCTAACTAGAGATAACCAAAGAACAACTGACAGAACATCAGCGGCATTTCGAGCGAGTTCTCCAGCCCAGCTCACTAGCTGTTGTAATACATCAATACATTTTATCTTCGATTTATTGGGATTTATATCGATATTCAGTCGCAGTGGCTTAGATAATTTATAATAGAAGAGCATTTGATATTATCATCACGATGAGTCTTCTAGACTGTAAAGAACAGTACTATATTAGCAAAAATGTTATTATGGAAACTTTAAAAAATTTAGATTGAAGTCGACAAATCACTTGTGCCGTATGCCACCAACGCGTCTTCCATTACAAGCTTCGAAGTTGCAGTTGAATGGAAAAAGAGACATCGGAGGACCGTGGAAGCGGTGGACACCGGAACAGGCTTTACAAGCCAAGTCCATGATGGATGATGATGGATGATTATGAAAACTATCATCACTAGGAGCGAACGGAACGAAGCGGAAAATCTATTGGAATAGTCAAATTAACAAATATTTTGCCAGTTGATGTTGATCGTGGTGTTTACTGACCCACAGACAACTCATTATGTTTTCTGGGATAACATTCGGCTGTTTGTGTTTATGCTCACTGGGCATGACGTTTGCCCTGAAAATCATGGTTCAGCCTCCAGGACCAGGTGGGCCCTCAACTCCCGCCCATGTAATTTTCTCTACCAAGCCATGCAGTGAGCACTCCAAAAATGTATGCTTAGGCCCCGCCGCTTGTCCTGGAATAATAATGGCGGTTGAACAAGATTGTTCAAGCAACCTTGTCTGATTGGAGAGTGACTCATATCATATCAATGAGCTCATTGAGGTACTCATCAAGTCGATTAGATGCTAAATTTCATAATAATGTACTGACAAATCAGCTGGAAGCTGATCAAAGGATTATGAACCGGTAGGTATGAGATTATTATTTTTTTATGCCTCTAAAAAAGTAATTATTTCATGATTGCTACTAAAAAATTAATCTCAAAATTATTCAATCAAATGATTTGTAACAAAATTATGTGTCGTTTTTGTTGGATAAGTTGGTAACAAAAATATAAATATCTAGTATTAATTCTTGGCGTTGAAATTAAAATCAATATTTTTAATGACTATTCATTGATTTAATAGAGGAAATTCATCAGAGGATAGAACTTTTTGAAACATGATATATTGAAGTACCTATATCAAAGTATTGAGTATTTGTTCTTGTGATTGGAGAATAATACAATAAGGAAAAATTAAAGGTCACATATTTATTAAATGCTTTCTCTATATTTGAATGATTTCATCTAATTAGATGATGGGCAATAATTAATAATGAGCACCTTCAGATGATGGACGTTACAGAGGGAGAAATTATATTAGAAAGTCGTCTTCAATTCAGAGTGAGGAAACCTCAGGGTGATCAAACCATAATTGAATCGATTCAAGAATTTGAAATGAATAAGGAGATTTTCTACATCCGTACACATAATGTGTCTGCCAAGTTCCAATCAATCTGGTAGAATTTATAAGGACTGCAAGAAATCGGACGTAAAAATCGATGTGTTTGTGATTGACGTAACATGGTCGATTCGAAAGATATTTAGCCCAAAACAATTGACAAGAGAAGAGAATCAGAATAGATGGAGGAATACTGTAAATCAGAGAAAACGTACAAAATGAGGAAGAAATGTCTCTATTATTGTATAGTATTGACTTCTCCGATTACCTCATTCGATTTTACAAAAAAGTTTAATTATAAATTTACTATCTATTCGAACGATATCTGAACAATTGTCAAATTATGAATTGTATTTAAAAATCAGATGACCTATGTTGGCTTTAGAATCGATTTACACAAAATCTAATTAAAATATTCACTGTCTTTGTGTCAATTTCTTCTTCTGGTTTTGATGTTGAGGAAATCAAAATTGAAATTTAAACATTTCTATCTCTTCCGTGTTTGTATTCCTCTTTATATTGTTTTATTTTTCAAATGATCAGGAAGGAAATGATCATATCTTCCAGGAACTATACTCATTATTACAAGAAGTTTTCAGCTTTCCTTTCAACAAAACTATAAATTAATGAAATAAATATGTTTAGTTTATTAAAGACGAGTATATTATATCCGTGTTTGTACTCCTCTTCATATTGTTTTATTTTTGAAATGATAATCTCTCTCAGGAACTTATTATAATAAGAAATTTAGAGCTTTATTCTCATAAAAACTATGAAGTAATGAAATAAACATTTTTAGTATATCATGGACGATGGATTGTTTCAATTTTCTCTAGTTTATGAAAAACTGATCCGTTGTCTTTTTATTTGTATCAACTCTTATTTCCAATTTAGATCTTAAATGTTGCACTGATAACAATAATTCGAACTCTACCACTTTCTATAACAGAATTACTGGAAGATTAATCAGAGGGAGAACGTTTTTTCGTGTGATGATTGATTAATGATTGTGCAGGACGGATGATGTCCAACTAGGACGGAAAAGATCCTCTCAGCAGTGGAAGAGCTACATTGGATACTTGTAGTACTCTTTTTTCAATTCTCTTCCATAACGCTAACGCGAAATCAATAACGCACATCGCACATGCTTTGGTGGCTCCAGATGAGCTTGGGAGTTTTTCGGTCACAGATGAACTCACTGAACGCAGTCTCCACGTTGTTCATCAACTTGCCTCGAGCCATTCCCAAGCAGCTCAACTAAAACAAGCTTGGAGTGTGTTCATTGAATCTCCTGATTGTCGGTTCGGTGGCTATCCAACCACAAATGTTATTTGGACTGATTAACATCAAACGCAGAGTATCAGAGCTTATATAAATCTGATAGCTGTTTGGGTTAACTACATGTTTACTGTATTTGATAGAGGTATATTGTGATATTATGAAACCATACATGATTACATAAATGTTTGTTGATTAAACAAGATTTATTAGGGGATATGAATCAAGAAGAAACTGTTGACTTTCGTTATTGATCTATGAGAGTGAATCTCATTGTACGGATATCACAACTTGTAATTATTATTATGTCTGAGATTGAGTTTCATAGAAATGGAAATTTCGAAAATAATTGTTCAATCCCTAGTATTAAGCTCATTTCCACGAACAAGGAATTATGATCAAAATCACTCGATGAAGGATTTAGAATGTTTTGTTAGAAATAATTGAATTTTCTTGAAAAACTTTAGATTCTGAATTTCATTGATTTTTGCACAACTCCACTAGATGTGTGAGCCTGTTCTCAACCACCCTTTCACATAACATTGAGAGTATAAAATAATTGGGAATCTAAATTTTTAGTCTAACAACTGGAAAAATCTAATAGAATCCATTATATATCATTTGTAATCCATGTAACTCAATCTGGAACCAATCCTCTAAATGATCTATAATTTGTAGATTTTGAGAAACCGAGAGATCTTTAGTTGTCGCAGTTCTATTAGAGGAACCAGATTTGAATGTCCATTCATGGCTTTGGTCTTTCGTGGCTTTCATACATGTTGAAGTATCTAGATTATATCTGTACCAAATACTAAAAATATTTCTATAATTACCCAATTTCATCATTTTTCCAATTCATATTTATGTTTTCTCTCAGCTACTCATACTTATTTCATGGTACATTCAGAGTGAACTCATTCCTCTACATCGTGGATAAAATGATAGTTGAAAATCATTCAGAATCAGGATCTTGCAATGAATGGATAAGGTAGGCTACCTTCAATACAAGTGAGTTGTTCATTGTACACAGTTGGTTGAAAAAAATCATGCATCAAATATAATATCGATGATGTCAACATCAAAATTTATTCTCTTCTCTCTCTCTCTCATCATCCACCACAGAGTAGAGTTAAAATAATTCCAAATTCTATTATATAAATCAAAGGAATAGTGATTGCCTTTCATATTCTTCATACCCTCTTTTACTACTTTAACATTCCTTCACTCCAGTTACTCCAGTCTTGGAGGATACCGAAAATATGCGCAAATACGAATGAATAGCGCAATGAACGAATGATAAACTGAACTTGCAAGGCAAAAAACGATATTTTCAAAACATTCATGTTTCTCAGAATGAAAATATGACATGGTATCTCATAACTGTATATTACTATGATCTTTCGCTGCCATAATGATCGAACAAGGAAACAAGCCTGGTTGCGTGAGCTAATATTCAGCCATGACACCTCAACAGTGAACCGATATTACCACTTCATCGAATATTCAGGTTGTTAATTACGGAGACTAGGTGCACATCCCATTGTAAACTGTAATTGAACACGGTCATTACTGCAATCATTGTAATGAACTAATTACATTATAATAATGAGCACATCTATTGGAGAAGGGCGATTCTCGTTTTCATTAGTGAAACACAGAGATCAATAATTGATTATTGACTGATATTAGGAGAAATAAATTATATCTCAACATGAACAAATTTATAATTCACTGTTCCAGTATCTATTATTGAAATAGGATATCATGTAATCATCAATCAACATAAAAATGGATTTTCTATTATTTACACTTTAGTATCGAACATATTTTATCCATTCTTCCTATCATTTTCGCTTTATAATTCATTGGATGGAATATAATTGGATTTCATGTTCAAAACTAGAATAATTAGTGGAAGCCAGCACTGGGAGACGTTTTAAAGGCTTAGATTTCAAAGTGGATGCTTATGTGAACTCATTTATATATTTTCATGTAGTCTTTCCAAATATATATCGTAGATTATCCTATATTTCAAATAATATTTCAACGAAAGTAGTAACTGATTACAGTTTATCTAGAACAACAGCATACAGAGTATAAAACACTTGATAAGAAAAAGAATCGTATTTCTGGATGCTTAGATCTCATTGTCCAAAATGTAGACATACAGATTCCTCCGCCGATTTCAATAGAATATCATGTTGCTCTTATTTTCTCATAAGCGCATTTCATTGTGGATTTATATTTATATTTTCTCCTTTTATACTTCTGAATTCAGCTTTGTTTACTTTTTGATTCTTTCAATTGCCATCAAGTATTCTTGATTGCCATCAAGTTGTAAAAGTAGGAATCCCTATGATCTCTATTTTTTGTAGAGACAGTACTTTCTCACTATTTAAATAAAGCTTCGCTCACTTCATGACGTTTTGCAGTGAACTGTGGTCTAGTGAATGAAGTACTTTCGTAGCAGCACAGGTTCTGTGGTAGTAACCTAGAGATCCCAGGTTCAAACCCACTTATCAACAAAAGTATTCATTCAGGTCACTGCTGTCGGTCGTATCGGAAGTACACGTTAATCTGTCGGTTATTCTTTGAATCAAATTAGAATGAATTACAGAGATAATTGTTCTTTATGTTTCAAAAGTCGATCATTTTTCGTGTTTGGGCAACAAACGTATGATTGAATGATATTGAACAGAATTTTCCCTTTGAGAATGGTGAGAAGCTAGTTGTGATCAAGCGCGAATCAATAATATCTCCAGGTTGTTGGGATTCGTATCAATGGAGAAACAACAGAAAGTTGATGATTATGGATGTTTTTTAAGAAAAGAATAGCATCACATCCTGATATCAACGTCATCGAAACGTTTAAAACTTATCACAAATAAGCGAACTGCTAAAAATGTGACTATTAATCTACGAAACCAGTTCTGTAGAAGAGTTGACAAACTAGAGTAAATCACAAATCGGATTGAGCTTTCCTCGTATGACAGAAAATCTATGAATACATAAGTATACAAGAAAAAGTTATTTGGAATTCAAGCAACTCAGAAATATAATTTTTCACTGAATGGAATATTTCATGGATTTTGAGAACCTTTTGATCTCACTTCCAACTAAGAATAAGTTATTTAAAATTCAAGCTACTCAAGAAACATGGTTTTCTGCTGAATGAAATATTTCATGAATTTTGAGAACCTTTTGATCTTACTTCCAACTGTGCAATAAGAAGGATGGCTGGCAGTGGAGTATTGTAGTTTTTGCTTGAACAAACAAACTCAAATTATCGAGTAGAACATTAGGTATACGAATTCCATCAACGGAATTATCTCATTTTGTTTGTGTCGTGAGAAGGATAAGTGAGCTGCAATGCTCATTGTTTACTGACAGGACTAGTTCTAAGTAGGGTGAAATATTCCATGACGGAAGCAGTAAACCAGTGATGGCTCCACTACAAGGACAGTAAACGAGGGTGGTTTAGCTGATCGATAGAAAGTACTACCTGCAGCCTGCAGACTGTCAGCCAGGCTGTCTGTTCCCACAGCTATTTGCTTTGCGAATGAACGTGAAACATCCATGAAGTGCGTGCAGGCCTTCCCTGTCCTCAAGGAATCGCTAGAAAAACAAAGCTCGAACCAGGAGAAGATCCTACGTCCTGTGGAAAAGTGAAACACGTCGGCAGGTCTAGCTCTGGATCTCATCTCCTACGGGGATCACAGCCCTACTTGATTCCCAAGACCAACTGTTTTATTCAATCATATTGTCATCATATATCATCGCTTGTCTTTAGAATGGAAAGTGGAAATCTCCAGCGTTGGGTCACATTTGTATTTGTACATTTAAAATCTCGAATTCTCAGATTTTTTCTCCACCGTCGAAGGATGCTATTATTATGAAGTTGAATATATATAAATCATATAGATTTCAATAAAATCATGAGAAAAGTCTATAAAGGATGAATAGACTTCACTTGAAGGTTATTAGAGACTTGAAAGTGTTTTTGAATTTCAAATTTATCAATCATGCGTGAATAGTCATCAATGTATTATCCAATATAAATATTCATTCCAAATAAAATTGTCTCAGAATAAATACAAGGAGTGTAAAATTATTGGTACACTACAAACATTTGATATGCATATGAAATTATGCATTGTGTTGATTGTCATTCCCCATGGGACTACTGGAGGTATTCTGCTATTTGGAATTTTTCTTTATAACAATGATAAAAAAATAAAATATATTACATTTAAAATTATTAATGTCCAATATTTGGATTTGATTGTATTTCAGGTGAGGATGTTGGGGTGGTATTTTTTGGAAATTCAGTGATAAATTGAGAATATCAGTGAAACAAAAAGGAATACGGTTCTAATTCGAAAATAGGACTGGAAGCCCTTTCAGAAAAGCCTCGAACTCGAAGCCTAGTGAGAAACTATACCGCTTTTAACGGGAAAGGACTGTTGAAATATTTCTACCTCTGTGTGCTCTAGACACTCTTGGGAACCGTTATCACTTCCACTCTTCCCAACGCCCATCAACTGTGCTTTTACAAGAAACAATTTGAGGCGGAATTCTTCACTGGTTTTATTTCAGCAGCCGATATCCCATCGCTCCCAACAGGCCAAATGCTATCAAAGCTATTTCTCTGTTTGATCATGGAGGAGAAATTTCTCGATTATCTTCAACTGACATCATAATTAATCCGCACCTCTTTCAGAAATATTATAGGGCGCTATTCTTTCCTCTCCAGTGTTTGAAATCCATCCAGCCAATACAGTAAATCATCTCTCTCAGAGCAGATCCATGAATTCCGAATGATACGCTACTCCATTGAATGCATCTCTGAGAAAATAATAATAATTCATTGTCCTATTTTATCCTCTAGTTATTCTTATTCGAATAACTTGACATACTCAGAATGAAGTATCTTTATGTTCCCTTTGAATATATTTTTCATCGTTTGTTCTTGTTTTTGAAACACTTGGAAATTATTTATTAGTAGTACGTTGTGTTATGTTCTACATGCCATGTTAGTAGTTTGGTTCTCCATATTGCTGATATGGAGGAACATTGGAAAATAATGTTCAGTAGAAAGTTTGAATGGATCGATAGTCGGAAGCTTTATCACGATTCTCAGGAATAAGAAGACAATTGTCGCAATTTAAGTATTTGAAAGTAAGAAAAATAAGTTTCCACTCTCTTCATATCAATTTCAAACAAATATATAGATACTGGGATCAACTTTAATCTTTTGTTGATTGAAGGAGTATTTGGAAATGAATTGTTGATATTCTCGTTCATTAAAATAATAATTCAGTGGGGTATATTTTTGGTTAATATGCGTGGTTTAATTGATTGTGGGTGGATAGATAAGAATCCATATTCCCAACCAGAAAGACATGTCGAAATTGCTTCAAGTATCATTTTATGAGTCAAAATGATCTGTGAGCATTTAAAAAAATATTTATCGTCATTGAGAAACATACTTCGATTGAAATGTTGATTGAGAAATCACTTCGATTTATTTATTTATTCATCTATCGAATTAGTACACTAGTTTACAGAGAGCCTCTTTTACCCAGTGTCTTGAGAAAACTTCTAATGTGGGTTATGTAACTATATTTTGAACTACAATACGTGGAGGGATAAACTGTTACTGTACTGCATAAGTTATTTTTAAAATATTGCTTATTTCAAAAATATCAAATATCAAACTTCAAATCTGAAAAATATCAAACAATTGTAGGTATCAAACTTTATTCGAAACCTAGTCCTAAAAATATACGCACTCATAAGATGTTGTGAGCAGGTTGTAAATGTCAAGTTTTTATCTTAAAATTAATTATAAATATTAATGAAATTTAGAGATACAGTACATGCCTGAATGAATGAATGAGGTACGGGAATTTTCCAATTTCCCATCATGAGGTGTATATTTGATAAAGCCACAATAATAAGTGAGGAAATTGTGGAAAATACTCACGTAGTATGTGCATGTGTGCAACGTCAGACTTGGTTTCAAAAGACGGCGCATCCGTTGAGACTTCGCACTTGTACTTTCCTGTCATGGAGGGACCCACAGATCTCAGAACCACTCGATTCTCCCCGGACATTCCAACCTGAAAAATACGACCAAGCTGTTCAATCATTCCAAATCACTCGTCAAAGACACACCTATTCTTAAACGAATAGTATTTTCCAGTATTACTTATTATGGACATTTCACAGTACTAAAATACGTTTATATTCGTATACAAATATCATTCATTTTCACTAAAAACTTCAACTAAATTGTTGATCAGGTAGTCTCTACCAAAATGAATGCTGAATGATCCCTAATCACTAATGTATTGATTTGTTATCGAATTGATTAACATTGTATACCCTAATCTTTTGGACTTCTTGATATGAGAAATCCTGTTCAAGAAGAAAAAGCAAAGTGAACCTCCTAGTTACTAAACTGCAACCCAATGTAAGTAATATTTGCTTACTCATAAGAACTAAAAAGTGACATTGGGTATTCCGGCAAGGCAGAACATCCGAAAGAATCTCTCTGCCAATAACGCCATACGCATGAGAATAATAATAATGAAGTGAGTGGTTTAATTCAGTATGAATAAATTATGATCATTATTGAACAAAATGATTACAAGGAATCTTCGCGTCAATTTCTGTGGTGCGACATTTCGAAGCCTTAAAACTTGTCCAAGTCAATGTTTATCGTGGTTCATGATTAAAAACTACTTAAAATAATGAGAGTAAGATACTCATTCGCATACTCTCCCTGCACAATCATTATTTAGTTCTGAATTACATTTTCGAATAATTCAACCTTTTTCCATATTTGGTAAGTTTATTAAATCAATTATCTCAAATAGAATAGGAAAATTGGAAGTTTTATACTTCAGTATATCTCAGTCTACCTTCAGTATACCTCAGTCTTGAGGTCTGACACAAGACTGATTTTATATTCTTCAGAGTTTACATGAATCGTAGGAAATTCGCATGATTTATGGTCAAAGTAAATTGCGAAAAAGCTTCAGTGCGACACCACACACAGTTATATACACTCATATACCATAGCAGTTACCGCTACTTAATGACCATAAACAGACATCAAAGATTGGAGCATTAATAAAGTGTTTTATTTTTCTTATTACTTATTCATTATTCATTGTCCTGTCATTAGCTATTAAGGTCTTGCATTGTGTTTGTAAGTCGTCGCATCATACATATCTTCTTATAAATTACTGTCAATAATAAGAGTATAAAAGATAGTATAGTAGATAGAATAGAAGCTGAAATATTTTATCAGAATCTATTTCGAATACACTCGAGTGAAGCTTAGCTTATTGGAAGAATATTCATTTATCTCCCCACCATTCAAAGCCATACGCTAATAATAATAATAAATTTATTAATTCATATGGCTCTTATTGGTAGAGAGATCCTTTTGGATGTTCTGCTTTGCCGTATTACCCAATGTCATTTCCTATTTATACTCAAGGATTGAAGCATTGATGAATCATTATACTTTCCAATGGAAACATATATTTCTCAGATGATATTTTGTAGGGGAGAATTCTCTGGAAATATCTCACTTTCAGTGGCGCTATTGATTGATTGAGAGAGTGAAAAATATCTCTGAATTTACCTTGTAGCTGTTGCGTTTACTACGTTCAGAAACAACCTGACAGGAACTATTCCTGTCTCACTGTGTTCAAACATAATTTAGTTGTAGCGTTGCGAGCGTTCCCATTCAGAAACCACAACAAATATGTGGGATCACATGGCAACGTTCCAGCTCCAAAACGTGAACGATTTCCGGTTCCTCATTTTTAGGCAACCAACAACCAGCAACGGTGAATACTCTCACCTACGCATTCGTATAACTCAAACATTCATTTTCTTTTAACATATCATGTTCATGCCTGAATCTAACAAAAATGTACAGTAGAATACTAGCAAATAATATTCATACTGATAAAGCAAACTGAAAATCTTTAGAAAAGATCATTATAAAGGAAGGTCAATCAATACTTCTTGATAAATATTCAATTTTTTTACACTTTTCCTTTTTATTCCATCCTCATCACTCCTTTTTTTCCCTTCCCAGATCGACTTCTTCCTCCTCTTCCTTATTCTCAGAAAATATTATTCTGAAGGTCAATCAATACTTCTTGATAAATATTCAATTTTATTACATTTTTCCTTTTTATTCCATCTTCATGACTCCTTTTTTCCCCTTCCCAGATCCCTTCTCCTTCTGCCTTATTCTTTATTCTTTCCATAATCTCTTTCTCATTCATATTCCCTTCTTTCCCTTTCTCCTCACTGATTTATTCTTTCTTCTAACTCTCCATATCCACTTCTTCCTTCTTTTCTCTCTATTCAATTCACTTCTCATGCAATCCTTACGATTTAACTAACACTTCATGAACAGTTTTGATATGAGTTATGGTCATACATACTAGTGATCAGACTAGGACCGCAGTTTTCCTTCATCTCAGGTTTCATTCAACAGTTATCAATGGATGAATTGAATTTATTAATCCATTTTAAATTTGATCACAGTAGGGAATTCTCTTTATTTTTCTCAAAAATTGGCTGATGAATTCCATTTTTATCATCGATCAAATTTATATTATGAATATCAAATAATTGGGAAGAAGTAATTATCAAATTTATCTGGTGGTTCAAGACTGTAATTTCTCTCAAAGCTAGAGTTATGAACTGCGGAGTTGTAAATGGATGCCGCATTTCAAATATTATAGAGATGAGATGATGAGAGTCATATAATGAGAGAAAATGAGAAGTATAAAAACTCATATCTTCTTTTCATAGACGCAGCCTATTTGAGTAACTCAATGAAACGCAGAAAGGAGTAAAAGAGGTCGGACATTTTCCCCGGAGGAAAGCGCTTCAAATTCTAATATAAAGCGCCGGGTCACTGAGTCAACATGAACTGTCTTCAAGTTTACAGGGCTTGTACAAACAAGGTCGACTGGTGGCTGGTGGCTGGCGGTTTGTTTCTGCAACATTGTATGTGGAGTGCGAACATTCGTCTGCGCTGTATATTTGATATTAAACAACAATCTTGGCTAATGATAAATTTGCCTGCAGTTACATCGCTTCAAAACAGTGAGTTCATTGCAAGAGATAAATTATACATTTTTGCTGTTTGAAGAGATGACATCAAAGACTTTGACTCCAGCTTTGATGGCTGCGATGTATACTTTAGCAAAGCAGATTGTGGCAATATTACCAACACCATCAAACTCCTTGATTGTCGATGTGCGTTAATATTATCACTTCCTGTTTGAATATTCATATTATTTGTCGGAAAAACAATTATACAAAGGTCTCCTGTTTTATTGTTCTCTGTAGACAGTAGCATGGATTACGTGAAAATACAAGTAGACGTAAATTGGCCCTATTCAAACCTTTTATTCAATTCCAATCGAGTCAGATTCCATCTGAAGTCAGTTTCTTTCATGAATGAGTCCAGATCAGCATGTTCTTATAAGTTTGAATGGAAATATTAGTATTGTTATTGTTTTGTGTTTTTAGAAAAATTAAAAATACAGTATGACGAGTAGTAACATGTACATTCTATACTCACTGAGTATGATAAAGCCAATAATAAACCAATAGGATGTTATTATTGGTGAGAAGGAATTCAACAAATTCGAACTCTATTCGATTAAAAGAGATAATCCCTCATGATGAGGTTATGGAATTGGAAAGTACAAGTCTTATTGAACAGTATATCCCTGTCTCACCACATCAAACAATAATAATTATAAAATGACAATGAATAAAACTGACTCGTGAGTTGATTGATTAGGATCGATGAATCCTATTGCAATATTATTAATATTATTGAGGGTGTTCCTCATTAACGAACAGAGTCTGATACAACAGAATTGGGTTGAATTGGCCAATCGAACAATCCACAATGATAATATATTATCATAAATTATGCAATGAGCCTCACCACGCATAGTAATGTAAGATTATATTCACTATGCATAATATAATGATGTTTATGTTGGAGCTGTTCTCATTATACGAGTATAACAACGTATGGATTGATGTTATTGCTTCCTGTTTAGAGATTTCCTTAGGATACAGTTTCAATTATTATAAGCAACGTACCAGCTTTACAAGGAATAAAATTGTTTGTTTTATTTTCATTTTTATTTTTAGATTGATGATTTGGTGTAGAAATTGGAATGGACATAACCTATGTAAAATATTTGGTCAATTTGAAACTGAATTAGGAAATTTAAGAAGTTTTGGGCAATAGCCTGTTTTTTCTTTTCTGATCAATGTACTGTTTGTAACCTATTAAATAAAATAGACTGAATTGATTTCTTTCATATGCGGTCATGATCAAAAGAGCTTGCATATGTGTAATGCCACTTTTTTGTAATGTTGTAATACATAAATAAATAATAAATTACTCTTGAAACGATTCTTGAATTCGAGAATAATATAATTTGTTGTGTGATTCAGCAAGAAATGTATCATTTTATTGAACCACATGTTTTATATTGGCTTGGTTTTCATCTGAATTTTCAATAAATATATTTGGTGTGATGCTTACATCTACATGGAAGTCAGGCAGTGGAAGACGCGCGTATGCGGCAACTCCTTCGGAACGAAGCGAAAGAACTCCTGACGTCCCTTGTACCACGTGACCGTGTAGAGCTGCTCGCCCTCTAGATCGTAGTTGCACAGAAGTATGGCTGTCTCTCCCGGACTGATAGCTGTCGGGATATCAAGCTGCACATCTCTCAAGCTTCCGACACCTGCAAATAAACAAATTTGTAAAAATATTTGAGATAATCAAGAGTAGCAATTATGATTCCAATAGAGAGTAGCCTAATCTTTGACAAAAATGCATATTATCATAACACTCTAATCTCCAATATACTGTGAATATTTTTCTGAATAGTTATGCAATCGAGAATAGTCCAATCATTAAGAAAATGCATACTATCATAACACTTCAATATTTGATTTGAATATTTGAAATAGTAAGCTTTCCCAATTTTACTATCAGATTTCCTATTTGTTTTTTGAGCGAAATATCTTCAAGCATAAATACTTGTTGAGGAATTCAACATCAAACAAATCTTCTGTTTCTGTACTGAGATGATTCATCAGTTACTGAAACCAGCCCCATACATGATACAGTATTTGAAAAACGAATAGTCATACCAGTTAGTGTCAGTATTAACACCTGAACTGACAAACAAATTGTTCTAGATTCTTCGGATTCGACAATTCACATAAATTGAAATTTTCCCCTAGTTGGGTTAAATTAAGCATTCGAAACACCAGAAAACGAGGTATAAAGCAGCTTATCGAGATTAGTCTCATCTAAAAGCTTTCAAAGTACTTCACAAGCGGAAAACACGCATCTGAAATGAAAGTACTTATCGTCATTACCAACAGCATCCAACATTTCACGAATTAATCGTGTTCAGAAGTGGAAATCTCAGTATTGCTTCAAGCTACCAGTTTAAATTGTATCTCTATGTTGTTTATGATAATTCTATCTCTGAAATTATGCTCTGAACATTTCATTAGCCATTTTGGGTTAATCCTCTTGTTCTTTATAACATAAGTTGTATTTTTCACTTTTATTTATTTATGTTGTGGATAGTTCGATAGTGAATATTGAAATATGTATATTGTGATATACGTTTGCAGTACCTCTATTGTGAAAAATGTAACTATTCCAATAAAATACGTGTTCGAATAATATCTGCAGTGCTGCATTCTCCGGTTGTTTCGTATTTAATATTATTATTTATTGTAGCTTGAGAGTCCTAGTTAATTCATATAATGTAATTTTGCCGCCAGTCCTCAACTGGTTTCCATTGGTTACTGGTTTCTATTGTTACATAAAAACACCTCGTTTTTATGGTATCCTCACCCCTTCCTCTGGTCCACCATTTAATACAGTCTTATTCCACTACTCTTCTTATTTCCTTAATATCCTCAATCCTCAACACCGGTTTCCTTCATCTAATAAAATATTAAAAAATCTTCATAAAATTTTCCTTCAATTATATATTTCACTTGGATGGATTTGAAATCAATAATGGTTTTCAATGCATGATTCAAGCGATGACTCGAAGATTGGAATGAAATCGTTGAATCATAAATTGGAAAAACATTAATTGTAATATAGTACTCGAAGATAACATTGGAGTGCTTGAATCATACATTGGAAATCATCATTGATCTCAAATTATCGATGAGTTATCCAAATTCGTGATTTATCTAAAGTGAAATATATTATGAATTAACACTTAATGTTATGGAGATTTCATTGTATTATAGATGGAAGGATGCCACCATGCAGATAAAATTGGAATATATATTTTATTTCAATACAATTTCAAATAGTTATTCTCACATATCCTCATGTTTTTCTCAGATTCATTTTTTACAGATTATCTACAAAGTTATTCAATGCATAATGACATCTTAACATGATCAGTCTAATAAAACATAAATCAGTAGACTGGGGAAGGGAGAAACTTCTTTAATATTATTTGTAGATTTTGAGTTGCTGTTTTGTGCAAATATTTAAACTTCGCTCCACATAACCTTTCCACTTTCCAACCCTTTCACCTATCTCCTCCAAACGTGAAAGGATGTTGTCAGATGTTGTCAGTTTTCTCTCTTCCGCTGCGAGTATTTCTATTTTCAGCTCGTAACATGCAACTACTCCGACGATCTCCCAATTTGAAGAGTGGGACATACGAAAATATTTATAAACCATTCGTAACAGAAAGTCATTCATACAAGATGGCAACTGGAGCTTGTTAACTACTGAATGGAAAAAGATGCGAGATCATTGCGAGTCTTGCCATATTCCGCTTTTTCATACTCTTGATCAACTCTAGAGAGAAGCTTCAAAGTTATGAAATATGGAATCTTACTGAATTTCAATGAAACCAGCTTTGTCTAGGAATTGAATTATATTCGTGACATCCCCAGAAACTGCGATTCCACAATAAAAAAACATCAGCTTTCTCATTGAAAGAAATTCCAATATGAGAAATTATATATTCAATTCAATTCTAATTCATTTTATTTTTAGAAAGTATACTTTTTACATCACATTCCCTGAAAATGACTCCTCTAATATGGAACAAGTTCATATACTATAAAATACAACAATTCTAGAAGAGTATAAATAAAAATATAAACCTGAGTACCATTTTTAAATATTTGGTCACGACATGTTTCGGCTGCTAATGCCATTTCCAATCATGTCGTGACCAAATATTTGAAAAGGGTACTCAGGTTTATATTTTTATTTATATTCAAAAGTAGCCCTGAAGAAAAAGACATTCTAGAAGAGTTACGCCAACATATGAAATTTTCAATCAATTGATTCTAGTTTGTGGTCTGGATTGAAGGGAATGATTTAAATGGTTTCATTCTCAAGTAGTACTTCTAATTTTAGTGTACTCTAATTTTATATAATAAATATTGATATTAGCTATGAAATCAGTATTTTATCTAGAAGATTTATTATACAAATAGACTTCTATATCATGAATGTCTAACTCTTAATAAATCAATACATGAATCTGACTTCCGAAAGAGCCAGTAAAATTATCGTAATCATGAAATAACATTCTAATAGAAATCATTCAGATAAGGCAAGCTGTAGTATACACATTCACTGGTGTTGTGAGCCCCTTGTTAGTCAATCATTATTATGTACATCTATGAATATAAGTTATAAATGTTCACCACCACTCCCATTTCTGTATAGCTCTCACCGACTCTGATAAACAGATAAAGTGATAAACACATCCATTTAAGTTATAAGTAGTGTTTTGGTAGATTCTTTGACATCCCAACATTATGTAACACAAAACCTGGCTCCTGGACAATGAACTTTCCATCGTAATTGTGCAAAATTGCGGGTTCAGAGAATGCAATTAGACAAAAATCACCGAACCTCCACATGACAGAGAAATCAATATTAATCAGCATTCGTAGCTTCTTTCAGCAGCGTTGCTATCGGGATTTGGAAGCTGGTTGCTATTAATCATCTCGGAAATGCACGGAATGATATATGCCGCACCCAATCATTATAAATTGTCGCTGGCAATTAGAGCAATGGCCATCATTGGTAACGGATAATAGGGATTAGAATCAAATCAGTATTGATTTTGTAGCGATGGAAAGCTAACGTGACAGCTGCAGCGGCGGCCGACCAGTGTTAATGTTCAAGCAACAATCCAACAATGTTCCTATTGTGGCAATGTTTGATATTTAAACCTGCGGATTGTTCATTGGTTAGGGTGGTTAGCCACATCACTGCGAAAGCCTAGACTAATGTCATTAACAGGTTGAGCATCGTTATCCAGTCCCACCAACAGTATTTATCTGCTTGTCAGTAGTTCTGATCTCAAAACGGTATGCATCTCTCGTCAACAATGATTTCGGATTAGAGAGAGTATTGATGGTATTGAATAATCGGCTTCTCCACCAAAAAATGATTTCATAGAACAATAACGATGTGTGTGAAGAAGAGTTGAAAATCCAGAATAATTTATAATGCTTGAAACAGCAATTATATGTAAGTGATGAGTTAAGAAGAAGTAATCGAACTATTTCAAATCTTGAAATAAAGAATCAAGAATGTTCTATTGGCACATACACAACACTGCATTGACAACAAGAGTCACTTTTATCTGATATTGATTGTTATGTTATAGGTGTGTTAGTAGAAGTGAGCTTACTCAGCATTAGCTACACAATAAGCAATCAATTAGCAACCTGCGCGCCATTTTCGCTCTTCTTATCTGAACGTCAGTGTGATGTCCTACGATTCGATGAATAAAATGACTTTTTGAAAACGTGTCGTCTTCTTGGACAACCTAAACTCAAGGATACAAGCTTACGTTATAATATTACAAATATTAATTCAAATATATAATAATTCTCTAGTATTTGTAATATCGTAGTTAGACTATAACGAATACTGTGAATCAATCGAATTTTTCCCCCTCGTTTTCTTTTAGTACGGTAATAATAAGTCATTCATCTGCTTTGTTCAATTACGGTCAAACTAGAAAGTGCCCTTTCAATCTAGATAATAAACTATGTCCATCCCTCATACAATCAATTCAAGGATTGGAATCTACTTTCCCATAATCTTCGGGAAAGTTCTTTACTTATGCTCCAATTGTGTAGAAACTGCTATTTTTATTCACAATATCTACAATAGTCCGTTATCTGCACACACCTTATTTATGGTTATTCCATTGAGTAGTATTTCAGTAATAATTTGGATCAAACTCCATCTATCTATGTAGAAACTGTAATTTCTATTTTATTCCAATGCCATTTAGAGTCTGTTATTTGCACATAAACCTTATTATTTATGGTTGTTGCTTTGAGTAGTAGATCAGTTTCAAGTTGCATCAAATACCATTTCTTATGACTTGAATTTTGAATTTTTATAGGACTATTGTCAAATTTCAAGTCTCCACCTATATCAAAAGGTATATTGCGTTGCAAATGAGGAGTTAAGACTTGCTATGCCTCAGAGACTTTTTCACTGAAACAACTACTTTTTTCGCGACGCATTTCACATGCACCAATTCTTTTAAGGTTTGCAACTTCCACATTGATGATCCGGGTTGTGATCACTTTTGTTGTAACCAGCTCGCAGGCCACCTGATTGTAGTGTAAACATTCTCCGGTGGTAACGTGTGCTAACTGCTGAAGTTTACGCTCAAGCAGTTGTAGGAAATTGAATTTCATGTTAAATGGCGTTGGCAGAACGCCAGAGAGCATTCTTACAAGTACAGGCAACGCTTCTCAAATTTGTTACAAATAGCATCTTTTCAGCATCACATCCGCCGGATGAAATTATTTTTGGAAGAGGTGACAGTATTTAAATTGGCTCCGAACTGGTTGCCTTTAATCTTCGGTTACATCAATGCACAAACTCATATCCAGCCCCGCATTCATCTTGCATCACAATTTTTAATCTACCTCCAAAATGCTCCTTTCAACTTTGATTAAAAACGATGACATGAACTTGTGGTCGTGTAGTAGAACAGTTCAAAGTGCAGTGCAATCATCTCCAGCGTTCACTATATTGTGTGTCAGGTGATAATACTCTGTACTATTCTGATATTTGAGAATTATTTGATCATTTTATGCTTGAAATAATAGATAATAAAAAACCCACTATACTAACCCATAATTTGCAACTTCATGATTCAACGGTTCCAGAAACAGGATACAAATTCAGTTCTCTGGATTTTCTGTTCGATGTATGATTATTTAAGACTGAAATCAATCATAAATTCAACGATACTGGGATTATTTAATTTCTAGCTAAATTATATAGATTCTTGCGATAACCATGTAAGTTAATTCATGGGTCAATGGTACTTGCATGGATTCATTTCTAGAGAGGAGACCTGGTTGTTTTAAGCATGAATGGAATTTTATGGGAACATTTTCCAAGCGAGAAAAATCTGTCAGAAAAACTATGTAGGAAACTAAATAGAGCAATGCCCGACTGTCTGTAACAAGGGGAACTACCAAACCATCATTTTTTTAGGATTGCATCAGAGAAATAGTATGTTTATGACGTGGAGGTATAATGTAGTAGTTAAGAAACGGTGGAGCTACATTAATTTTCAGAGAGCAAGATGGATCGATAAACGGACACTGGTTGTTGAAAATGGAGAAAACATTATGAAATTTCAACAGCTAGATAATTATACTGTGCAGAATTTGGACAAGCGCAGATAACGTCTCTATTATTTCACCGCATTCGGTATTATCTTTACGTATGCAGAGCAGTCTTGGTTATTCATAGGGTGAATAATTTCACCCTTGTGATTTGAATGAGTGCACCGTAACCCACATTTGGGATTACATGCTCATGCTAACTGTTATGTCATTTTACACTACCTCTGTGGATATGAAGACCTGAAGAATAATTTAGCAGCAATGATGTTCTGTGCCTGTGTCTGTGTAGTTCCGACGCGAGAAATTCATTCGATTCTACTCATGCATGAAAAAGCAATGAGCGCGGAATGCTGAGCCCATCACATCGCTTCGCTCTCACAACAACTGTCACTACGACGGACCAAGTTACACCAGTGCAGTGATCGGCTTCCATGTTTGACGTCAATTCGAAATATACCAATATTTAACGAATACATGTCTACATGCATCTATTTCCAGCTGAATTTCCACATACGCTTCTGATTGAAATTCATAAGAGCATACAGACTGATATTTGAAACATTTCTGACTCAACAATCCATTTGAGGTATTTGTAACGCAATATATGGTTTGTTGTAATATTTGTCAAAAATATAATAAATTAACTAATGTACAAGCCACTAGTCACCAGCATCCACTAGTATGACACAAGGTAGTCAATATGAAATTGAATCTGAATTTAGATGTGATAATAACAATTCCATTACCAACACATGTCAATTGTGATTATAATTTATTCTATGCTCAGTCATACAGAATAATTCGTATAGTATATTAGTAATTAGTATTATAGTAATTCGTATAGTATACGGATTTATCAGTTACAATATTAATTACAGCTAGGTCTGAAACAATCCTCAGCAAATACAGATTTCAATGCCATAAAACTCAGTAAAATGTGTTGACAGTACAACTGATGTAAGACGCGCACCCCAAAAATGAGAGTAAGTTTCCATGACAAAAAATATGTATTTTAAAAATATCAGTTTCATCATTATTCATCTACAAAATATGAAATAATGAATGATAAAACATGAATCAACGTATTTAAAAGTAAAATAAACCACTAAAATGAACAACATCGACGGTATGAGCAAGAGACAGACCCATGGATCAACATGAATCAACGTATTTAAAAGTAAAATAAACCACTAAAATGAACAACATCGACGGTATGAGCAAGAGACAGACCCATGGTAAGTAGTGAACATCGTTGATAAACTATTCATATTGCTATTGAATGTATTGGTTCTCTATTTAGAAAACCCCGCGTATGACACGTATTTTTCGTTGGATTTTTAGAAAAAAAGTGCTTTTGGTATGCGGGCTGAATACTTCATATCTTATTATAATAGTTTCATTGCAAAAATCTTATAAATTTATCTATCTCAATTATAAATTCACATAATATTTTATGAATCAACGACCAGCAATCTATTTATCGATACTTCTAGGTTTAAGAGTTACTCACTAGGACAACGAGATCTTTCGCTAGTCCTAGGAATATGTAAATCTAAACACTGTTATTATTATAAATTCTTGCAATGGAAAAAACCAAGAAATTGTACGCAGCTGAAGCAGGCTAGTACTACTATAAAATTACGGCAAAGCCTTCTCACCACTCACATAAGTCAGGAAAAAAGCGAAAGGCACGGAATGTGCAATATGTCATGCATCCAAAGTATTACTCATTTCATGGATCGTCTTGGTTTCAACTAGTGTTGAGCTTGTCAGTGAATGTGCATGTGTGTGAGTCGATGTGTGCTGGTGTATTGTGAAGTGCATTTGTGCGCTGGATATAAACCGTCAGCGCTAGGATTCGGTCATTTGGCTGTGAGATCCACGTTTATGGCAGTATTTTATGATCCGCCATACGCTTCATGACTACTATACACCAGTGTAATTTGCCACACCTCATGGTACCAGTTCAGTTTAGAGGTAATAACGTTCTCAAACTAGGAATCAGCTCTGCTTTGTTCAATCTCTGAATCACCTGTCTGCACTTCTATCAGTTTGTGCCAGTAATAATCGATTATGCCGTAGCTGGAATATATCAATAGCCTACAACTATGAAGTACCGAGTGTTAACTGTCAATTCAACTTAACTATCCCATTGTCAAGCAATATACACAGTTTCATTCGAGTTCTGATGTTTTCAATTATTCCTCCAAGCTGATATTGGAAGGACCATAGATTCAAACCCATTGTTCGGAAGTATGTGTCATACATCATATCATGGTATTCTAAAGCAGAGATGGCAGATAGATATAGATGCTCTTATTGTAAATGATTTCTGAGAGACCCGATTACAATGTAATGCCTAGCAGCCAAACACTTAAATTTTCTTATTGGTTACTGAGTAACCAATCGTACGTTATTCACGTACGTTATAAATACGTTTATATGAGTTTCATGAATATTTGAGTTGATTCCCACCACAGGAAAAATACGTAGAGGAATAAAATCATTCTAAATATCAGGGATATTCAGTAATAATTCTATTTTCCTTGTCTTCTTTCTTGAAATTCAAATTACAATGAAATATAATATTATGGCACAATACTACCAAATAGTAATCTATAACATAATAAAGGGTAAGATTCTGCTTATAGGTCTATAGTGATTATTCGCATCATTTATCTTACTCGATATTTTATCACACTGAGTTTTCATCGCATGATCAGAAATTTTGTGAACTTTTCGATATTATAGATTTCTGAGTAGGCTACTTCCTATTCCAACTTTTCAAAATTCTTCGATTATCGAAAGAGAACATTGAATGTTCAAATTTTGAAAAAAATATGTATTAACCTATCTGGTTGATTTGAAAATAAAGAGTGAGTAGCTTTGTAGAATATATGTATTTGAGACCCTTTTTGTAACAAAGACTGTCTTGCAACATGACTAGTAATCATATTCACAAATTTATCATTAATCAAAGATACCAATTATTTTCAAATGACTACTGATCACCTCTTTCCAGTTAATTAGTATAATCTGACACAAGAGCAAAGTAGGATTATTTTTTATTGGATAACGACTTCTCAATGCAAACGTTTAGTACAGTACTTTCCAGTAATAGGATCTCCAATACTACAAGTTATTCTTACAAGTCTTTCTCCTAGCTTTGCATTTAGTTTTGAGCGAGGCTGCTCTATATTCTCAACGCAAGGAGAATAGAGATGACTTTATTCTTCACAGCATTCATTCTTTATTTTTCTCGAGCTTACAGGTCAGAGGCTACCGTATCTGTTTGAACATCTTTTTAGAACTTAGAATGCATCGGTCGTGCCAGTAAGGAATACGTTATGTTCAAAGCTTGAAGCATTATTAGTCCAAATTTAGAGCTAACTATTATTCAGTTTTCTCTGCAGCTCCATGAACAACACTATTGTGGTGCGCTAGTGTGGAAATATTTTTTTTTAAATGACAAAATATGATTTTTGTCGCGAGGATAGATAAAGGGAGCCTTTGCTATTTTATATATATATATATATATATATAATATATATATATATATATATATATATATGAATTTTTGATCTCTGTGGGCAGATATTTATATTTGAATATCCACTTTTTTATCACTCCGTATTGACATGATCAAATAGCCTATTCCAAATTTTCAGTCATAGTTGGGATTGGTATTAATTTGTGAAGAGCTTTATATTTGACAGACAGATTCATAATTGATCTTAACAATCCCCATTCATCATAATTGTGAACAATAATAATTGTAAATGGATATCAATTTGAGATAGGTAGTATAGTACAGTATTGAAAGCATGGAAAGCCAACACTATTATTTTCAAGGATTTTTCAGATTCTAGGGCAATTTTACGGGTGCGACGTTAGCAAGTGGAAGTGTTGAGGAAAGTTTGGCTCAAACTAATCCATGTAATGGCTTACCTGTCAAGTAGAGTGAAGTTTATGCTCTAAAGTTTATTAAGCAGGAATACTTTATACGATACATGATTCATGATGCTCAATGCATATTTATCATGGAAACTTTGACTTCATGTGCTCCTTTCCTACTTGATGGAGGGTTTGTTAGTTATTTCATCAGTTTCACATCCACCAAGTATGTTGGTCAAGAAAAAAATGCATTCATCCACCAAGGAAAATTATTTTTTAATCCCGCTTTTCTCATACATCAATTACTTTTGGATGAATTGATTTATAATGACAAGCTTTTATGATTAATATTTCAGACCTTATGAGTAACATTACAGACAACAACCAGAAATGACAGAAATAATCTTGACAGAAAAAAAATGTCTTTACTCTATGCAACAACATAGTACAAAGAGTACTTTAGTCTGTGGTGATATCCACAGTGTGTGAAGACGTTCATGAGGGTAAGGTTCACTAGATCCGTTACATCTCAAGTTCTTCACTCTCAACGTTGAGAATCATGCAGTTAAAAAAAATATAATTCTGATTACAAAGTTAATTTCCTCAAAATTTTACGAACAACTTCAACAAATCCGACTAATGAACTTATGGAAATGATTTCCTGCAAGTCTTGCCTGAACTCGGACTCTGACGATTCGCCATGAAACCTTGATAGACTATATTCGCGTAAAATTTACAGAAAACATTCATGAATAATTTACTTTACTCCTATCCATTTTGATTTGCTAGACGCGGTGTCAAATCCTGAATCAAGTTGGAAGAATATTATGTTATTTATTCCATAGGGAATCTCTGTATCCTTATCCTATGTATATATTACATGGAAAACAAATGGAGGCGCTTCTTGAAGATTTGTTATTGTGCAAAGATTTTTGCCTCATCAACATAGTATTGTGTTAATAAGGACCACAATAACACAGCTTGATGATGAAATCTCACTCCTGAGATATTCAACTCTAGAATCAACAACTATTCTATTTATTATAGGAGAAGAAGGCAAGATGGATTCACTTAGTCAATCATATCGTAGCAAGAAATAAATATCGTAGGAGGCTGATCCATTCACGAAATAACACAATATGGAATTGAGATTGAAATATTCCTAAAGAATTCCTTCAACTCATTCAAGATTCAACCATCGTTTGAAAAGCTTTTCGAGTCCAAGCCCTTATTGTTACGCTTCCTAATAATAAGAAGCGGCACTTTTGCGCCTGAATTCAATTTCCCCACTCTGAAAGTGGCATCGTCGTTTACAAAATGGAATGAAAATAAGCTTGAATACATTTTCAATCCTTTTGAAATAGAATAAACAAATTCGAAGAGGATAAGACAGTGAGAATACTTGATGAGCCTTTCTGGAAGATGGTCTGTGAAGCCATGTTGGAGGTAAGCTCAAAGGTTTTTTTTGAATAATTGTCATCTCGCTCAAAATACACAGAACGATCTGTAAATCCATAGGATGGGGTCTAGTGGAAATGTGATATTTGAAAGGCATGCTCTATTCGAGAAAAGACTAAAACAGTATCTTCTTGCTCTGACTCAACTCAAGAGATCAAATATGAACATCAGACTCGGATGAAATGCACTTTTTAAAAGCTGGAAAATATATTTAGAATAGCTTCCAGGCTGCAGTCTCTTTATACTCTCTACTCTCAGTACACTCACATTATAAGTCAGAGTTCATCCACAAAGAATATTTCGCAATAATTTGGAGTGAGAATCCATAAGAAAAAACTAGATCCAGCATTTCTGATAGATTTAATATTGAGCACGGTAAGCCAGCAGCTGTCTGACTGGATTTGCTGGAGAAGATACCGTAAACTTTCTGTATTGTAGTAATTAATGTAATGGGATGGATAAGTTATTTCATAAGTTATAAAATGAGTACTTTCATAATTATGTAATAACTTATTCATAAGTAAATCTTTGAAATTGTCATAACCACTTTTCAATAAGAAATTGAGAATCCATTCCAAATTGGAGAACCTCTAGTAAGCTATGAAATGTATGCAGAAATCAGCTATGGAAAGTATGCAGAAATCAAAACTATTATAATTTTTCAATTCTCTTATATATAAGTGGTTGAATTGAATTTCCATCCTCAATCTCTCTTGAAAAGTCTCCAATAGAAAAGTCAAATTGTCAAAAAATGTATACGTATAATGCATGAGAGCGTTGCGCTTGATTGTTGTATTATGTGTATTTTTTCCATATTCGAGAATGAATAATTTATTTATTTATATTTTTTACAAAGAAACACTGATTGGAAAAGAAAAACTAAGGATACTCCTTGTAATATTTCTTTCCCAAATTTAGATAACACTTTAGAAGTCCAAAATAGGGTTATGATTTCACTTTACTAAAATTTAGTCCATTTTCACTCAAAAACAACAAAAACTAAGATTTTTAAATTTTGACGGTTGAAAACAGAATAAAAAACAAAAATATCACACTCGAATAATCATTAATTGGAAATTTTTTGAGTTATTTTACAAAATTTAGAGCCAAAAAAAACACAACTCACTATTCAGCACAGCTGATTACCTCAATTTTGGTTTCTCCCTTCAAAATTCTTACAGGCTTCTTTTCTTACACTTCATAACTACTAGAAAATGACAACAAACCTGGATTGAAGTACGAGGTCAATTCCGATTTTTTAAAGCAAATTTTTTCCTTATTACGGAACCTTATTAAGGGATATGACAATCTAGAGAGGAATATAAACCTATACACCCTTATCCCAGCATAGAAATAAGCATATTTTGGATATCAGAATGAGAGTATACGGTACTGTTTGTTGGACACTTGGATGGTAAATTTTGTTCTTTACTAAGAAAACTTTTGTCATTTTAAAACAGCACAGCCAAGCTGAAGTTATTGATGTCTCAAACTTTTCCTTAGAGAATGAAGTAGCTGAGTTCAACACAATTTGTTTACTTTGCTTCTATTCCCGCATAGTCATGAACGTTGTTCTGAAGAAATTCCGGATAGGAAATAGAACTAGCGGGTTTGGAGATGCGGCAAACATTTCAATGGAAATCAGTTTTCTCGACTAGAACATCGAAAGAAAATCTCTCGTGTCTCTATTATTGTAATTAGAGCATTGACGATAGTTTAATCACCCTCATTACATCAATAATTTACAGTTCTATCAATTATCCAAAAAAGTGTAGCTTTACTTGCACTTGAGAATGTATCCCAATAACTCCATAATTCAGTACACTTGAAGTTGAATGGTGGAAACTTTTTAGCAATCAGAGACCACTTTTATTGAGTGATTAAATTGAAACCCTGGATGAATAATGTGATACTTCAAACTTCTAATGAGGCAAATTTCTCATCGAACCGCTTGCTGGCCTCCAACCATCAAACTGTTATTTCCCAATTGGCTTATTCATTTCATTTCTCTCGTAGAGAGAAGATTTTTAGAAGCTGTATTGAATTTCATTCACATATTGAAATCAATACTGATACTTACAACTTACAATGTCAATAATAAATACTAATAACATAATTTAAGCCTGTTGTTCCTTTCCCAATCATTCATAGTTGAGAATGATTATATTATGACATACAATGACATATACATTATATGTATCAATGTTCAAATAAATAGGTACACTTTCCACTTTACAAGATAATTTTGTAATGATTGAGATCGGAGGAAGAGGAATACAAAGTAATATTATGCTAGTTGTCAACCTGATTGATTCCTTTTCTCCTTGATAGAGAATTATTATCCCTGGAATTCTCGGACGTGAAATAGCAAACTTCCAGTTTTTGACTTGTACAATATCTCATTGATCGAAGTATGTGATCCACGTCATCATTTTTTGAATTGTAATTATGGATTACTGTATGAACATGGAATAGTATTGTGGATATCGATGAATTAGTCATAGAATTTAACTAGATTCACTTTATTATCATTTTCACTATAAGTCTTTGTTTGCTCCAGTTAACTCCAAAAATGTTGGACCTGTATTTTCGACAGTGAATTCATTCTCTACGGAAAATGATGAATCAGCAACATTCAATACTTTAATCAAGTAATGAACGGTTTATAAATCAAAACTTGAGCCATCTGATAGATTAACAAAACGGCCCTCGACTGGAAAATGAATAATTCATGGATAGAAAAGCCCTAGCGTCGATTCAGCTCAGTATAAACAAGGCGTCTGATTAAAATTCCGGCTGATCGCTTGCAAAATCTTGGCTCCAGAATGGAACTTTCATCCATCTTGCGATGTCAGCTTCAAAGCTGGCAAAATAAATGAATAATTAATCCGCTTTTAATGCTGCAATGGAGGCGCCGCTATTCACTATTGACGGTCAGTTTGCTCTCAATTCAATCGACTCCATTCAACACACTGATAAAACCTCAGCTTCCTCCGAATAAAAATCAACCAAATGAGGTTTTATATCTCAAACGGCATAATCCTAAGTAAATTAGATAGGATCCTAAGATTTCTTCAATGTGTTCATGAAATTATACGATATTACACTGTGAATGCAAAAAGTTCATTGATGAGAAATTAATCCTCACTATGGGAAAAATATATTATGAATGGTTTCTTGCAGTTCATAATGAACTGCATCCAACATCCAACATCCGAAATCAGGGACCGAACGGTACATTTATTAAATAATTATTGAAGATCGATAGAATTAAGATCTATTTTTTCGAGGAATTATGTATCCTGAGTAAGAAATATTACTAACATGCACGTTATCTCATTTCGTTTTAAACTTTCCTTATTGAATGATATCTGTAGTGTATTTCCATTTTATTTTTTGTAAAGAAGAACATTTACAATTGCTCGCTGATTACTCAGTTTGTAAATGACGTGATGTAGTTTTGTATATGTGATGGATTTAATAGATATAAGTCAGGAGTTTCTATGGAGAAAGATGAATCTGATATGATATGGAATCCTACAACGGGAAAAAATTGTTCTGAAACTGTTTACTTAACAGTATTGACCCACATCTGAGGAATAGAATAGAATAGAATAGAATAGCTGCCTCTCTCTTACACTAAACCCTCGGGAGAGGGTTATCTCTCGAGGAGAGATATTGAGGGATATTACTAGGCTCGTTTTACTGCTAGGTTTATAATAATGAGAATAAGTTTAGTAGTTGTGGAGAATCAACGCTTTCAAACAGCAGTGGTGGGTTCTCTCTCCAAACTCTCTCTTTTACAACTATCCAATCAAACTGGAGAGCGAGATAAAAGCATATAGCACAAACGAGGCTATAACAACACACGACTATTCTTGTTATTATTGTTGAGAAGCGAGCATGTATAGAACTGTCAGCCACCCCTATAGGCCAACTACGCTAGAAATAATAGCTGCCTTTCCATCCAAGAATTGAAATTGAACTTCCGGTCCTGCTTGAGTTGTGATCACACCATATGTGCTGATCAACATCTGCTCACCTGCATACTCAATAGCCTATTTCCCCCAATTTCTACGATACGCTCCACATAAATAACAATGGGGTCAATAAATCAATCAAATTATATTGTGTAGTGTGGATAAAAATGAAGGCCTACCGCTATTAAGAATATTGCCCAATTTTTTTTTCTGTTTATGTAATGAGTTTGTCTTTCAATCAATGATGCAGTAAATAACAGTAGATAAATAATGGATTGTTGTAATAGTGAGTGTAAACTTCGACACTATGCCAAATAAAAGAAGAATCTCCGAGATCAAAACCACTTTTTTGATAAAAGCCTGTTTCTCCTGAAAGCTCTCTGGTTCCATTGAATAATAATCGCCTTCTCTTATCAGTCTTATCCACTGAAGATTTTCATTTATTGGATCAAATGCTTTGTGAATCTAACTACCCATCTTGTTATTAGTTATTAAGCTTCCTTGTGATGTTACTGAGCTCCAATATGAGCGCTCTGCATTGAGTTTCAATTCACCACATTCAAAACTTTCAATGATTGCGCAAGATAGACGTCTCTGAATAAGTGATTATTGATAAGCCCACACAACTTAATCAGCTCGAAGGGTTTGATCACCGCGCAGAATGGAAGCGATTGAATAGAGTGATTTCGTATTGATTTCATCAGAAGAGCTCCTCATTTCGTTCTATCGAATCGGGTTTGAATAACAGTGGAAGGAGGAATGAGGTAAACAGCCTGCTTGGTCTGATATTTGATTACTGATGTTGATCATTTTCTATTCAAATGAGAATTCTCAGCAAGAAAAAACGCCTTTCAAACTTGTTCTCTGATTTCGATTCAATCTCAAGAATTTAGTTTTTTCTCGCCATAATTTATGATGCACATTCTGGGGGGTGAATGTTAGTTTTTTCTTGGGGGGCTCAGGAAACTCTCTGCCGGTCTTTAGGGCGCAAAAGAGAATAATTCCAATTATATTTAGAAAGCCACCGAGATCCTCATGCCGTTCTCTCTTCCGATCAGCGGCAATAATGACTGTCCCTGCTCTTTATATATATTACGTATCTATATTTGCCTTCAAATGCAAGACACATTATTGGGCAACAGGGTCAAATATTCATAGTCATAACACAAGATCCAGAGGTGCGTTGAGAATTGAGCCACACAGAACGACCTTTTACAAATCTAGCTCACAGCATATGGGTAAGAAAGTATTTAATTCGTTGCCGAACCTCGTGAAAGAGGCTCAAACACTGACAGTTTTCAGGACAAGACTAAAAATCTGGTTGATAGCCCAGTGTCCCTATAGTTGGCAATCCCTAATAAACTGATTAGAGAAAAACAAAATATGACTGAAAAAATGTATTAAGAATCTATCGTGTTACTTTCGAGTGCAATGTTAATGTTTCCAGATTTTATTGTTTCTATATTAGTATGAGTTTTAACTGACATATTATTTATAAGTTTTCAAATAATATATTTTCACAATTTGAAAAATTTATCTAGTCTCTTTGTGAATGAATGTTAAAATTTTAATGTACGTGACTATTGTCTATGCTAACCATTGTTTAGCCATGACAAGTAATAGATTGAATTGAATTGAATTGAATTCCACTGATTACATGATGCTAGTAGTTCTGTGAACAGTAGACCTCACGCAGTATTCTCATCCACAAGTACCTCTGATGTTACCTGTTTGAAATGTTAACAAACCCAGTTCACGTTTGAATTCATATTCCATATGATATAATTCATCCAGTTCCGGAATAATCTTTCCATCTGATGAAAACTAATTTTTTACAATAAAAATATTATAATAAATTTCTTCAGCATTATTTTTAGTTTATATGATTATTTTTAATCACCTATTGAATTAGTTTTTTTTAAATGTGAGAATATTAATACTGATGGGTACGCATAATAATACCATGACTAGACAACAAAGTGTTGTAACCAAAGACTTTGATGATGCATACCTCTTTAAGGTCTTTGATTGAAACTATAGACCTTATAGAAATACAGAAATAGACTGGCTTCTCCAGACATCTGTGTAATCCACTTATCAGCTGATTGATTATCAATAATTCTATGGTCTGATTGATCCTATCTTCAGAGTAGATGATATATAGTGACATCGGAGTATGGAGGAATTCCTCTTCTTTTCATATTATCCTTAAAATGCAAAATTTCAAAAAAGCTTGTGTATACATCGACGCGCAGTTGAAAAAGAAATATACCTGCCAAATCTCATAGAATTTTATCAACGCGTTTGGCCGTGATTGCGTTACATACATACATTCATACAGACAAAAGAAAATCCGAGCTAAAACATAGACCTCACTACGTTCGGTCAATTAGATAATAAAATGGACAATCGCTGCTTTGAGAACCTACTGCAACAGTTAAATGCTATAATGTGACCAAGGTACTATAATCAAAACTAAGCTTACTCCATTCATTTGAATTGATGTGACGAATATAGCTATTTATGTATTAAGAGCGCAATGCGCGACTTTATCGCTCGCGCAAAACAGTGATAATTTTGCAAGAGCAATAAAGAAGTATTGCGCGCGAATTACATACAAAATTTTTTCTACAACTGCCCAAACCTGTTAAATTACTTATATCGGCGGAGTTACAATTACCGACGTTTTAGGTTAAGATCTGACTTTTTGGCGAGCTGATTAGGGAGCGTAAAGAAACTCTTCTGCGCATGCGCAAATGATTTTGGAGCGTAAAGTAAATCTACTGCGCATGCGCGGATGGTTAGCGTGTGAAAAAGTAGATTCTCCTCAGAAATAAGCTGTTTTACGAGGAGAATTGAGTGTGAAAATTCTTTCTTTAAGCGCGGTTGTAGAAAAATACATTTTCGCCACACTGCACAGAAAGCAGCTGTTTTCCAGTCCCTACGTAGATCTGAAAGACATTGTTTGCAGACAACTCTCGTCTGACGTCAGAACAGGTTTCTTTCCGGCCTAGGCCGGAAAGAGTACCCTACAGCCACTAACATGGAACTAAGAAAGGTGGTCAAAAAAACAGCTGATCAAAAAACTTTTCATTATTTGTGTTCATTATTCAATAATTAAAACATTCATAATAATATCATCTTATTTGAAAGAATAAAAATGTATAAACTCAACCTCCCACATAATTGAACATCATCTTTTAGGTTATTTAGACAAATCAGGATAAAAAATAAAAATACTTGGACAATTTCCTGCTATTCAGATTACCTCAGATTTGCTAGAGCTATCACCTTCCACTTCTGCTTTCGGAAGTGCTTAGTAAACAGCTAATCTCATATATATATTGTTTATTTTTGTGTGTGGCGAAAAATAGCGTTCGCACCACGGGCAAAAATGTTTTTCCGGCTCTCAATCTTTTCTAGACCTCGGCCTACGGCCTCGGACTTGAAAAACGATTTCGAGCCGGAAAAATCTCATTTTCTGCTCTAGGTGCGAAATATACTATACTCTACATCTTTAATAATTTTCGCAGATTCTTAATATCAAAAATAACATTATTTTACCGCACATGTTTTACAGGAGTGATATGAAGGTATTCATTATTCATAATAATTCAATTTTTTATTGTCTAATCATGATAGAGGGGTTCGAGGGTAAAAATCGAATTGTTAATATTCTTGAAGCATCGTTTTATCCATGAGAAAGCGCTTGAAAAACTGTGTGGGACATTAAGGGCCGGTTTCCGAGCTCGGGATTTAGCTAAGTCCTAGACTTTAAACAGCTGGAGTCAGAAAATTGGCTTTCCAAAACGGGGCGTAGTCGCAGCTTTTATAACAGTAGTTGTAGTTTTTATTTTATCATTTCTTTAATTGGAAACGTTGTTCCTTGACGAAATTAGACGTTCCTAAATAATTCAAAATAGCTGAAACTTTACACTATTTTCTCTTTATTTTATTTTGTGTTCAATTTTCTAGTTTTTCGAAATTTAATTCAAACGTGACTATGACAATGACTGCGACTACGCCCCGTTTTGTAAAGCCAATTTTCTGACTCCAGCTGTTTAAAGTCTAGGACTTAGCTAAATCCCGAGCTCGGAAACCGGCCCTCAAGATTATCGAAAAAATTTGCAGAATGAAGAGAGGGTGAAAAGTAGATTTTTCATTGACATTGAATAGAATTGTGTTCATAGTGGAAAATCAACTTTACTCTCCGATGAAAATTTTTAGTTTCTATGATTCAATGTTATGAATATTGTGAGGCCGACTGTGATGTTTGGAGGAAATCCTTGAATCTTTAGGAATAGTAATCGTGCTCTTCACGACACCTTGATCCTTGCTGAGAAAAAACTTGAATACAGGCACGTGGAAGGACAAGATCATATCCAATATGAATTAAAAAATGGCTGGTTTGGGACAACACTTCCACTAGAATCACAAGAACTATTATATAATATTTTGATCTACTACTGAACTACTGAGCATCTATAAGCATCTATGAGTCCGATGAACTACTCAGATGCAATATAAGTAGTTCTCTCTGCAATACAATTGGAAGCGTTTCTGAGTTCAAGTATCAAAGAGTTGTATTAGATTCACGGGTGAGATGGTCAGAGCACATCGGCTTTCTTCTATCAGAATTGAGGAAATATAGGCCTAGAAATTCAGGTGTCTGAATAAACCAAAAGTAGTTTAGCTGCTCCAAGCTCTGCATCACAGCGAAAATATTTCGTGAGGAGAAGTTGATAATTTTTGTCCAGTAAGGTCAATCTTTAAAAGTGAACTTGCAAAAAATTTAACTCTTTTTTCCACGGATGGACCGTATATGATATCAGAATAGTTATAATTATCTTGAAATGATTCAACTGATGATGAATAGAATCAGATGAGAGGGAGGATCATCAATTCAAACACTAAAGAACAAGGAAGAGGGTGGAATGAATATGTATGATATTAATACAAGAAAAATTCTATGGGATATATTAAGTGAATTGAATCATACATCATTCAATTTAGTGAATATTTTTGTCTAGAGCAAGCATTTTTGGAATTTCATAAAATCGTATTGATTGATCTATGAATGTTTGAAGGATCAACTTTGATAACAAATCACTCATCATAATAATAATGGAATTATGAGATCTCAACCAACTTGATATGTTTTGTTCAATGTTTTGATTTTCAGTTCTGCTTAAAGCTTCGTTTACACCAAAGTTATTAACAAAATGTTTATTTTTCCGTCCCTATAGATTCTATTACATTGAACATAACCTATCATATACATACTGTACATATGTGTTTGTCAAGCTCCGTTTAATCATAGAGAAACAATAGCTTGAGTAGATATCCCATGGTATAGGGCGTTTATGTCGCAACTTTTACTGTTAACTCAAGCCTATTATTGTCGATTACTGTCGATTATTGTGAATTTTTACTGTTTTGTTCGGGTGAGAGTGTATGAACGGCACAATATGAGAGACTACCAGCGTCACACAGCTTCACGGGAAAGAACTACGGGGACTATCGGCTACTGATCAGCCAGGCATTCATTGGAATAGGATCACCTCAAAATTCTCAGACAAGTCACGGAAATAGAATAATCTACTTATGCTATTGTTTCTCTATTTTTTAATCTAGTAGAATCTATAAGGACGAAAAAGTAAACATTTTGTTAATAACTCTGGTGTAAACGCAACTTAAGAATAAATTAGTTCCAGCACATAAAAGAAAGGCTTTTTTCATTGGTTTCTGTAGTTTCTGCCACTTCACTATTGATTCTATTAAATTTCCACATTTATCCACATTTATACCTGGCTATGAAGTTATGAGTATTTATCGAAATTTATCAAATAGTATTAAGTCTCTCGTCTTACTCCTCTCCCCAAACATTCCACCGGAAAAGATAAACAATTGTTCAAGTCTAAATTACTGTGTGATGATAAAACAGCTGTAATATTTATAAATTGAACATACCCCACGAGTGCCGATTGATATTAAGGGGGGAAGATTGTGATGATAAAACAGCTGTAATATTTATAATCTGTTATCTCTGTTACTAAGACACATATTTAATGTCGAATAAATTGTAATAGAATTGGACTCAACACGAGCTTTATTCGACATTATATATGTGTCTTAGTAACAGAGATAACAGATTATAAATATTACAGCTGTTTTATCATCACATACTGATAATGAGATTTCACTTTGTTTCTATGAATTTTTCAGTGAATTATCCATAAAATTCTAATTGTCACACGATGACCCTCCAATAATCTCTCGGCTCCCACCGATTCGCACTGAACGATTCCTCGACGGCAGGACGACATGACAGGACAGGAAGCTCTCCGATTGGCTGATTCTCGATACGATTCTCAATACTCGATACTGATACAATATTCTTCATACAATATTCTCGATACTGATTCTCAACCAAATCAGCCAATCAAAGAGCTTCCTCTGCTGTCGGGTCCTGCCATCGAGGAATCAGTAAGTGTTGAAACGTCCATTGGGAACCGCTGCGCTAGAACGTTGTAGCTAATCCGCTGTTCCGGTCCTAGGTGCAATTCCCATTTCATTGCCAGGCATTCATTGGAATAGGATCACCTCAAAATTCTCACACAAGTCACGGAAATAGAATAGAATCGCCATAATCAAATCAGGAACGAATCTATAGAGAATGTTGTTTGAGACGCTGTTGGCTATTGTTGCATTTCGATAGTCCACTTTGAACCCTGGAGGATGCAAATCACCCCAGTGGTATTTTTCAAATCTTCTTCTTCTCCTTCTTCTTTCTGTTCCTGTTCTTTTCCTTCTTCTTCTTTTTCTCCTTATTCTTCTTCTTTTTCTTTTCCTTCTTCTTTTTCTTCTTTTCACGGGTAGGTATTATTGCCTGTTCCGATTTGTTCATACCAAGTTATATAAATCCGTATTTCCCGATAATAACTCACATTTGAAACCCCAACAAGATTTTACCGACGAGTTTTAGTTTATTCTCTAATAAAAGTTCACTATTATCTTGCGATTACAGTAACTATTCAAGTTTTCTGGAGAATGTTCGGGAAATTGATCTGAGGAATATGTAAACGTTATCTCTTTTCTAGTTTTCCAGAGAAAGAAATAATTTCTTGGTCATCTCTGCAAATGATGCAGAGATCTCTGTTACTCTTATGAATCCCTGGTGGATTGACTTCTCCTAGGAATGATAAAGCAGCAAACGGTTTTAAAAAGTGGTATAGAACTTTTGTGTGTCACAAAGAGTTCGATTTTTCACCGCCACGCATATTATTGTATCATTCTCACCTCTCACATACGCTCGATCAATAGAATTGAGTTACTATCAGCAAGAGAGGAACAGCAAGTCTATCAATAAGACATTGATGAAGAATTCAATAAGCTGGTTTAACTGAACCGGGAAGTTATTCTCAGTCCAGTTGCAATATTGAACAGCTATAGACTAATCTTTCTCATTCAATTTATTTTTGAACTTTAGATTCAACTAAAGTGAAGACAGTAACTTTTATAGGAAGATCAATCAAGAGAAGGGAATAGAGATCATCAGCAATATTCGGCTTCAAAATAGAAAATATTATATTACATATCATTAGTAGTGTAGGAAAAAATATATAAATGGATGGGAAATAGGGGGAGATTCTTGACATTAAACTCTCAACTAATCATGTTCGGATGAGTATTAATTTCTCAATGAAAAATAATGATACTCACAGGTGAACAGAGAGATTATTCCAAAGGCAACGTAGACGACTGCGGTCATTTCGCGCGCTTCGTTACAGCGACCGACCAGCTACAGGTTTCTGTGGCTCAGGGTGCTCAGCTACAGCATTATTCTCCTGCAAACAGCTTCTGTAGCTGTCGCACTCTCATCAGCAACCGAATAACGACACATCACTATTGCAACTAAGAATGACAATAACTATTGCTGCCAACTATTATAAGACTGGATTTAAATTTCATGCAGAAGACACATTCTCCTGGATGAATGGAAGGGTCACTGAGCGTATATGTATGTCCTATTCCTTTGGAAACATTGTTTGGTGAGTTTCGTTTAGTTTGTCGGCGTTTTGTGGGGCGCAGGCGGACGCGTGAACCAGGAGCGGTTGAGACGCAACTTGCTCCGTGTAGAGTCGCGCTTCGACTGGCGACCGGCCACTCCAGCGCCCCTGGTGGTCTCTCCATTCAACTACCGCCTTCAACCCACAGCTGCTGCCCACACCCTCTTCTTTCTTTCACCACTGCTTTCGCGCTACCAGCTCTTAGCCCCAGGACTACGTTTCACACCCAATAATCGCTGTTGAAGTCTTTTGCAGTATTTTTCCATTAATCCTTGCATTGATAATCTATTCCAGTATCATTCTAAGTGAAGTTAATATGCTTCTCTATATAATGCGACAATCGCATAACTCAACAGTAACCCTTGTATGGTGTGATGATAATCTACTCATTAAAACCAAAGTTGATGTGCTCCTATATATAAAATACTATAATGACATAGCCCAATACAAGTTTTATTGTATAGGAATCTTCACTAATTGAAAATCAAAGGATCTGAAAAAAGTATCCTCATTCATTGTGAATCATTTCTATACGTAGAGAGAGTTATAAAATTGATCTAATTCATTTAATTTTTATTAAATTCTCATTTGAATTCAAGAAATGCAAGGTTGATAGGTATAGGAGCATTCGAACATCAAATTAGCCTTAATTTCTCTCTAGGCCTTTGAGTTTTGGACCTACCGCAGAATGCTGAGAATCTCATAAACAGACCATATAACAAATGAAGAGGTTCTCAGAAGAATGGAGAAAAGGCCAGATCTCATAGGTGAAATTTAAGGAACGGAAATTAAAGTACCTAGGTCACATAATGAGGGGAAAGAAATATGAAATATTGCACCTCATTATGCAAGAAAAAATAACTGGCAAGAGATCAGTGAGCAGAAGACGAATATCTTGGTTGCGCAACCAGGTTTGGTTCCAGTGTACATCCAACGACCTATTCAGAGTAGCTGTTGATAAAATAAAAAATCGCCATCATGATAGCCAACCTCTGCAATGGAAACGGTACATGAAGAAGAAGAAGACTTGCATCACACCAAGGAAACATCAAGAGTGAGACTGACGACACCTTCCTACACCTTTCCACTGCCTACTTATTCAAGGACGATTCTGCAGCCCTGTGGAAAGATGGTGTCCATCGGTGTCATAGCTGGTAGTTAGAGAGTAGAGACACCAGCCGCACACAAAATCAGATTTCGTAGCTGGTGCCCCTAATAGTTGTTCTCTCACTAACTGATTGTCGATATTATCTCACTGAGAAGTGGAATCCCCCACTATGAGACCAATAGGGCTACTTCTGTTTCCTTGAGTATTTTACTGACTCACCTCACATTGATATTTCATTGAGATTTCAAAAAATTATGCTTATACTAACATTTCATTTCCACTTTCCTTGCCCTATTACAATAGATAAGAAAAGTATTGCTTTCCGAAAAAAATGAAGGTACCCCAATTTCTAAATTTCTATACGTTTCAAGGTCCCCTGAGTCTGGTTTTTGGGTATTGGTCTGTATGTGTGTGTGTGTGTGTGTGTGTGTGTGTGTGTGTGTGTGTGTGTGTGTGTGTGTGTGTGTGTGTGTGTGTGTGTGTGTGTATGTGTGTGTGTGTGTGTGTGTGTGTATGAGTGTATGTGCGTCTGTGTACACGATATCTCATCTCCAAATTAACGGAATGACTTGAAATTTGGAACTTAAGGTCCTTACACTATAAGGATCCGACACGAACATTCTCGATCAAATGCAATTCAAGATGGCGGCTAAAATGGCGAAAATGTTGTCAAAAACAGGGTTTTCCCAATTATCTCGAAAACGGCTTCAACGATTTTCATCAAATTCATACCTAGAAAAGTCATTGGTAAGCTTTATCAACTGCCACAAGTCTCATATCTGTAAAAAATTCAGGAGCACTGCACCATCTATGCAAAGTTTGATTTTAGATTCTCAATTATCTGGCTTCAGATACAAATTAAACAAAAAATTTCAAGTGGATAAGATTCAGCTTAAAAGTCTCTACAATTAATGATCAGTAACATTTTCACCTAAAATTGAAAATAAGCTCGAAATTTGAGAGAATAAGATTATTCAATTGCAAACTGTTGGCAACTGTTGATTCTATTAAATCATTCACTATGAAGAGATAGCAGACTTTATGTGTCTGCAGCGTTATTGTCCTGTCACCAGCTGGCTCAGATCTTAGAAAAGTATACTTGAGATGCGCGGGAACACTATCGTCAGTTGATCAATTTTCATAACGACAAGGAAAGTTGTGTGAGTGCGCCACACCAGATTTTTCAGGTAGCTTATGCCATAGGTATACAGTAGACCTATTGTTCAATCATCAAATTTGTTTTTAAAGTAAGGTTTGTTCTAAGAGTATGTGAGAACACCAACAAAGAATCTCTGTTATTCGTTGCAAATCATATAGTTTCCCATATTTTCCTCATGTTGAGCCTTGTGCAAACAAGTATGATTCACATAATGGCGACGAAGACGTGGTTGAATGATTGAAAAAGTCTACGTTTCGTCTCATGCAAATCGTAGCGGTGTGAACAAGTCTCAGAAGAAGGCAAATTCAATATGAGAAGAGCTCCAAAAACAAACTCAAATTATGAATTACAATATTGTTCTATGTGTTATCTAAATTTGGGAGAGGAATAGCATAAGGTTACCATATTTTTCCTCTCCTTATCATTTTGATAATGTACTTATTGTATAAATAAATGAATGAATGAATTTAGAATAAAATGACTAGAATGTTGGTAGTTGGGAAAATATATTCATTGTTTGACAAATAGAGGAAATCACTGGAATAAGAAACATTTTTCAAGAAAATAGAGGAAAGTTTGTGAATGAGAAATGATGTAGTACAAGAAATGTCTGAATAGGGAGAATATCAGAAGCAGAAAATGTTGGAAAAGGAAACTAACATTAATGGTTTGAATGAAATAAAATTGAATTAATTATTGATCCAATCGAGATCAATGATAGTCTTATCATTATTGATATTATTCGTGCAGATACGAATTTTATGATTATTGAAAAACTGTATCTTACTTTTTTAGCAGACACATTTGGTCAATATCAAGTTGGAGATGCCATTGGCAAATCGGTTTCTTTCAAATATTATTTTATTTTATTTTGGAAACCAAAACCAACAAGAAACGTAAGTACCTATGTAAACCTGACAGGTTTCAGAGTGAGTCAAATAAATTCAATATATACTCATCATAAATCTTCATAACAGATCGGATGTTTTCCTAAACACAAATTAAAAATTCGTGCAATGACAAAGATTATGGCAGTATATTACGATCGGTAGAGTTGATGAACTCAACTCAACATTTCATGTACCCTCTACCAGTTTGTCGACCTACGCTACACACTCTTTTCAAAAGTCTTGTAGTCTTATGTCTATACGCGAATCAGATTAATGAGTTACAAAAGGTAAAAATTTCTCAGAAACTTTAAATTGAATGTGTTATTGACAGCAATCAAGCAATATCATACAACAAATTCGTAACAGTTTCAATTGAGAGGTAATTCTTTATTATAGATTATTTCAACATGAATAGTCTCATATCAAGTAATTCATCAATGTAAAAAATAAAGGATGTTTGTATACAGAGAGAAGTCAGGCGTTCCGGGTTCCGCGCTCTTGGGAACTAGATAGGCTATAAGGGAACTAAATCAGTTGATAATCGAATTAGTACGAGAGAGACGCTTATCACATAATTATTAAATTGATACTGAAGCTACAGATACTAATTCTGTAAGTCTGATTCTCGAATAATATATTCAAATATTTTTTTTCTCCAATCAAGAACGCATCTATTTGACGGCCGCCATTTTGTCCATATTGAGAGCGTGGACCTCAGAATTCGGAACACCTGACCGCTCTCTGTGTGCACTTACCCTGAGTAGACCCTGAGGAGGGACAAGGCCTACTCCACTGAATAGGGAGGAGAATCGGAAATAGTAATTGAGCTTGGAATTATAGAGTGAGGTCATTTTCCCATATTTCTCCAATTGTAAAACTCAAATAAAAAATTAGTTATGTATAATACCAGAAGCCAATCTGAAGTCCCATCATATTTGTCAGAAATTCAATACAACCATGCAACATTTTACAGTAACTTCAATTCCGTATTGACATACAGTAGAGCTCCAATTACCCAAACTCCAATAACCTGAATCGATTATCCGATTATCGATGAGCCGATTATCCGAATCGCTCTCAGGAGAAACTGTATCAAATTTCCATGAATTCAGATATTTTCAAAAATCATTAACTCTTCTAGCAAAGTGTAGGCCTAATATTATACTGTAAAGTATTTAGCAGATCATAATTATTGAAGTAGATAATATTATTATAATTAAATTCAACGGAGGCTTTCTCAGAATTTCCCGTTTTTTCTTGTGAAGAATTCAATTACCCGAATTCTGTATTAATTTGATTAACCAAATTGATTCAGATGACTGGAGTTCTACCGTATTCAATTTCATAATAATAATATTGCAATCGATGAAATAGATCATTAGAAGAATCATAAAATCAATTTATCATAATCTATATACCTGTATGCATTTTTGTAAATAAATAAATAAAAATATTCTAGATTCTGTATCCAATTTCGGATTTAGGAAATTGGTTGAGTAGTAATCTCACTCTGCAGTAGAAATAATGAAACTCACGACATCTGTTAGCGCTCTGTTTAACTTGAACTACCAAGCTTCAGTCTCCTATCCACAGTACAAAAAACTCCTGTCCAAAATGGAGTGATTAATAATTATTTTTATGAAGAATAACAGATTATTTGTGGCTCTAGTGTACCTACGAGAAGACCAAAGAGAGGGCCTGCTATACCCCAACTTCGCCCTCCTAGGATTTAAATAAAGGCAGCTATTCAATTCAATTCCACACTCATTGCAGCTGACACAAGTAACTCAACAGTAATAAATAATCCAACATTAGACTTGTTAGGCCAAACAGGTTAAAGTACCCAAGCAGCCTCATATCTCTTGACCTATTTTCTATAGAAACGAAGAAAAATAAAGCATGATAAAAAATATGATCTTCAATGTTTTATATTCATAATGCATTGATAGTCTATCAATATGATAGTAATAGTTCATCAATTCTAACAAAGCTATAGTTGATTCCTATTTTGCCTTTGAATCGGCAGATTTGTGATCATTTCAGATATTATGATCAGACTAGCCGTCAGGCTCGCTCCGCTCGCCATATCCGTCTAGCCAGGGGGATCCGCCCCCTGGACCCACGACTGGATCGTCCAAAAATGAGATTAGCGGGCTCGCTTCGCTCGCCTGCATGTAGACTTCAGCGGAACCTCTGTACCGAATTCTGGACCCCCGACTAGATTTTCCAAAAATGAGATCAGCGGGCTCGCTTCGCTCGCCTGCATGTAGACCTCAGCGGATCCTCTGTACCGAATTTGAACGTATTATGTCAATTTGATCTCGAAAAACACCTATTATATCGGCGTATCTTTGGCGAACAAAATTCTTCCACCTCAGCTAAACCTGTCGTGTTTTGAATTTTTTTTTTAATACATTTCCATCAATTATTGAAAAAGGTGAGGAAACGTAGAAAAGCTGAGAAAACGCTAATTTTAAGAAAATGCTAAATGACGAACTTTAAACCCTTAAAAACTACCCTTTGAGTTAAAATATCGCCAAAAGATTTCTTAGTGCGCCTCTAAAGGGCCAACTGAACATACCTACCAAATTTGATCGTTTTTGGTCCGGTAGATTTTTAGTTCTGCGAGTGAGTGAGTGAGTGAGTCAGTCAGTCAGTGAGTGCCATTTCGCTTTTATATATTATATAGAAGAAGATATCAATTCAGAATCCAGTTGTCACATATGATATGCTCAATTCAGCTGTTTTAATTTAAAGTTTTCCAAATTTTCAATTCTGTAATCAACTGGAAAAATTTTCAAGTTATGTGTAGTTGAGCCTGGAGATCACTATGCTGTGTTTAAATTGATGGATGTTTCTCCTGAAACTCGATGAGAGAGAAATTGAAATTGGATACACTATATGGAAGGAATTCTGGTACCTGCTTGTAAATCTTCAAATAATTTCAAATGATAATAACATATTACTGAGGCCTATGTACTACGGATATATGTACATAATAAAAATATTGTACGACTAAATTTATGAAATGTGTTGGCTAGGATAATTTGATGGATTTACAGTATTTTAATTAGATTGAATTCACAAATCAACTAATACATTTGAGTATGAGCTTTACTTCAAATCCATGCTTGTATATTGTTTCTCATTGAAAATTGATTATGATCGAGTTTTCAAAGAAGTGTTCTTGACTGATATTAATATTATTTTAAAGAGTTCATTGGTTTTAGGAACATTGATAACTGGTAAATAACTGATTTCCAGATAAAAATGTGGTTGATATATAGTTGTTTTTCCCTGATGAATGAACTATACTAGTAAAAGTGAAAAGTCTGCATTTTCAAACTGGTAGGTAAGCCTATATCGAACGTCGTTTGCTTCAACCATCTGTTTGATTGAGAAATGGTTAAATCCATGGAGAGGAGCGAAACTTTGTGAGTTCTTTGACTTCTCAAAACAAACTTAACAGAACTAAATTCAATCTAAAACAATTGAAAGAGAAAATTCTGGTCCTCAATTGAGACAAAAAAAATTATTGTCTCTCAACAAGGGCTCCGAGATAGGCTACAATGAAACCAGAAATGGACAATCTTCTTCACATGGAGAAAAATTATATCTACCGCTTCCTGGTCGAAGGTTCGAATCCCGCTGTAAGCATGCACGTTTGATAATCTCATAAAATCACACACGCACAAGCATAAAGCTCATGTGGACATCATCCGCAATAAAATAATCCTCTTTCTCCATTAATAATGCATTTTTAGTCTTCAATTGTTCACAGTATTATTCTACTGTAATTAACTGCTATTCTGACGTTAATCAGTCAACATATTTTATTCATTTATAATTGCTCTCGTCTCATTCCTCTTATTATAGTCAGTCAATATAGACATAAAAAATGGGGTTTTGTGTCGGATTACAGGATTTGGCGGGAATAGCTGAAAAATGGAAATGGACCGAAAATACAAGATTTTTGAGCAATACATATTGTAGTTCTGATTTTTTAATATATTATTCGGATAAAATTTCCTTTTGCTAGATACAGAGTGGCCCAAAAACCTAGTATTTTCGGTCCATTTTCCAGTTTTCAGCTATCTCCGCCAAATTTTATAATCGGACAGAAAAATTTGCTCCAGCATTTTTTCAGATTATAAAATTCTGAATAAATTGAGATCATTCGGATTTGTCTATCTCCGAAGAGTATGGAGTAATTATTTTTTCAAAAATGAGTAAAATTTTAGGAAAAATCAACTTTGATAAGTTTTAGGGCCGGTTTCGGAGCTCTTGGGAACTAGATAGGCTATAAGGGAACTAAATCAGTTGATAATCGAATTAGTACGAGAGAGACGCTTATCACATAATTATTAAATTGATACTGAAGCTACAGATACTAATTCTGTAAGTCTGATTCTCGAATAATATATTCAAATATTTTTTTTCTCCAATCAAGAACGCATCTATTTGACGGCCGCCATTTTGTCCATATTGAGAGCGTGGACCTCAGAATTCGGAACACCTGACCGCTCTCTGTGTGCACTTACCCTGAGTAGACCCTGAGGAGGGACAAGGGCCTACTCCACTGAATAGGGAGGAGAATCGGAAATAGTAATTGAGCTTGGAATTATAGAGTGAGGTCATTTTCCCATATTTCTCCAATTGTAAAACTCAAATAAAAAATTAGTTATGTATAATACCAGAAGCCAATCTGAAGTCCCATCATATTTGTCAGAAATTCAATACAACCATGCAACATTTTACAGTAACTTCAATTCCGTATTGACATACAGTAGAGCTCCAATTACCCAAACTCCAATAACCTGAATCGATTATCCGATTATCGATGAGCCGATTATCCGAATCGCTCTCAGGAGAAACTGTATCAAATTTCCATGAATTCAGATATTTTCAAAAATCATTAACTCTCCTAGCAAAGTGTAGGCCTAATATTATACTGTAAAGTATTTAGCAGATCATAATTATTGAAGTAGATAATATTATTATAATTAAATTCAACGGAGGCTTTCTCAGAATTTCCCGTTTTTTCTTGTGAAGAATTCAATTACCCGAATTCTGTATTAATTTGATTAACCAAATTGATTCAGATGACTGGAGTTCTACCGTATTCAATTTCATAATAATAATATTGCAATCGATGAAATAGATCATTAGAAGAATCATAAAATCAATTTATCATAATCTATATACCTGTATGCATTTTTGTAAATAAATAAATAAAAATATTCTAGATTCTGTATCCAATTTCGGATTTAGGAAATTGGTTGAGTAGTAATCTCACTCTGCAGTAATAATGAAACTCACGACATCTGTTAGCGCTCTGTTTAACTTGAACTACCAAGCTTCAGTCTCCTATCCACAGTACAAAAAACTCCTGTCCAAAATGGAGTGATTAATAATTATTTTTATGAAGAATAACAGATTATTTGTGGCTCTAGTGTACCTACGAGAAGACCAAAGAGAGGGCCTGCTATACCCCAACTTCGCCCTCCTAGGATTTAAATAAAGGCAGCTATTCAATTCAATTCCACACTCATTGTAGCTGACACAAGTAACTCAACAATAATAAATAATCCAACATTAGACTTGTTAGGCCAAACAGGTTAAAGTACCCAAGCAGCCTCATATCTCTTGACCTATTTTCTATAGAAACGAAGAAAAATAAAGCATGATAAAAAATATGATCTTCAATGTTTTATATTCATAATGCATTGATAGTCTATCAATATGATAGTAATAGTTCATCAATTCTAACAAAGCTATAGTTGATTCCTATTTTGCCTTTGAATCGGCAGATTTGTGATCATTTCAGATATTATGATCAGACTAGCCGTCAGGCTCGCTCCGCTCGCCATATCCGTCTAGCCAGGGGGATCCGCCCCCTGGACCCACGACTGGATCGTCCAAAAATGAGATTAGCGGGCTCGCTTCGCTCGCCTGCATGTAGACTTCAGCGGAACCTCTGTACCGAATTCTGGACCCCCGACTAGATTTTCCAAAAATGAGATCAGCGGGCTCGCTTCGCTCGCCTGCATGTAGACCTCAGCGGATCCTCTGTACCGAATTTGAACGTATTATGTCAATTTGATCTCGAAAAACACCTATTATATCGGCGTATCTTTGGCGAACAAAATTCTTCCACCTCAGCTAAACCTGTCGTGTTTTGAATTTTTTTTTTAATACATTTCCATCAATTATTGAAAAAGGTGAGGAAACGTAGAAAAGCTGAGAAAACGCTAATTTTAAGAAAATGCTAAATGACGAACTTTAAACCCTTAAAAACTACCCTTTGAGTTAAAATATCGCCAAAAGATTTCTTAGTGCGCCTCTAAAGGGCCAACTGAACATACCTACCAAATTTGATCGTTTTTGGTCCGGTAGATTTTTAGTTCTGCGAGTGAGTGAGTGAGTGAGTCAGTCAGTCAGTGAGTGCCATTTCGCTTTTATATATTATATAGAAGAAGATATCAATTCAGAATCCAGTTGTCACATATGATATGCTCAATTCAGCTGTTTTAATTTAAAGTTTTCCAAATTTTCAATTCTGTAATCAACTGGAAAAATTTTCAAGTTATGTGTAGTTGAGCCTGGAGATCACTATGCTGTGTTTAAATTGATGGATGTTTCTCCTGAAACTCGATGAGAGAGAAATTGAAATTGGATACACTATATGGAAGGAATTCTGGTACCTGCTTGTAAATCTTCAAATAAATTTCAAATGATAGTAACATATTACTGAGGCCTATGTACTACGGATATATGTACATAATAAAAATATTGTACGACTAAATTTATGAAATGTGTTGGCTAGGATAATTTGATGGATTCACAGTATTTTAATTAGATTGAATTCACAAATCAACTAATACATTTGAGTATGAGCTTTACTTCAAATCCATGCTTGTATATTGTTTCTCATTGAAAATTGATTATGATCGAGTTTTCAAAGAAGTGTTCTTGACTGATATTAATATTATTTTAAAGAGTTCATTGGTTTTAGGAACATTGATAACTGGTAAATAACTGATTTCCAGATAAAAATGTGGTTGATATATAGTTGTTTTTCCCTGATGAATGAACTATACTAGTAAAAGTGAAAAGTCTGCATTTTCAAACTGGTAGGTAAGCCTATATCGAACGTCGTTTGCTTCAACCATCTGTTTGATTGAGAAATGGTTAAATCCATGGAGAGGAGCGAAACTTTGTGAGTTCTTTGACTTCTCAAAACAAACTTAACAGAACTAAATTCAATCTAAAACAATTGAAAGAGAAAATTCTGGTCCTCAATTGAGACAAAAAAAATTATTGTCTCTCAACAAGGGCTCCGAGATAGGCTACAATGAAACCAGAAATGGACAATCTTCTTCACATGGAGAAAAATTATATCTACCGCTTCCTGGTCGAAGGTTCGAATCCCGCTGTAAGCATGCACGTTTGATAATCTCATAAAATCACACACGCACAAGCATAAAGCTCATGTGGACATCATCCGCAATAAAATAATCCTCTTTCTCCATTAATAATGCATTTTTAGTCTTCAATTGTTCACAGTATTATTCTACTGTAATTAACTGCTATTCTGACGTTAATCAGTCAACATATTTTTATTCATTTATAATTGCTCTCGTCTCATTCCTCTTATTATAGTCAGTCAATATAGACATAAAAAATGGGGTTTTGTGTCGGATTACAGGATTTGGCGGGAATAGCTGAAAAATGGAAAATGGACCGAAAATACAAGATTTTTGAGCAATACATATTGTAGTTCTGATTTTTTAATATATTATTCGGATAAAATTTCCTTTTGCTAGATACAGAGTGGCCCAAAAACCTAGTATTTTCGGTCCATTTTCCAGTTTTCAGCTATCTCCGCCAAATTTTATAATCGGACAGAAAAATTTGCTCCAGCATTTTTTCAGATTATAAAATTCTGAATAAATTGAGATCATTCGGATTTGTCTATCTCCGAAGAGTATGGAGTAATTATTTTTTCAAAAATGAGTAAAATTTTAGGAAAAATCAACTTTGATAAGTTTTAGGGCCGGTTTCGGAGCTCGGGATTTAGCTAAGTTCTAGACTTTAAACAGCTGGAGTCAGAAAGTTAGCTTTCCAAAACGGGGCGTAGTCGCAGTTTTTATAACAGTAGTTGCAGTTTTTATTTTCTCATTTCTATAATTGGAAACGTTTTTCCTTGACGAAATTAAACATTTCTAAATAATTCAAAGTAACTGAAAATTTACAATATTTTCTCTTTATTTTATTTTGTGTTCAATTTTCTAGTTTTTTGAAATTCAATTCAAAAGTGACTTTGACAATGACTACGAATACGCCCCGTTTCGGAAAGCCAATTTTCTTACTCCAGCTGTTTAAAGTCTAGAACTCAACCAAATCCCGAGCTCGGAGACCTGCCCTTAGTGTTTGTTCAACAATATCTTACGATTTCTACCATTCAGATATATAAGTCAAAATCCCTCTAGGCGTAATTTTGTGCTCTACAATATGAGACCAGGTAGAGCGCTCTATCTCATATAGATTTCCAGGTACACCTGACAACAATGCTCCTTGTATTGTGAAAAACACCTAATTCTTAGTTTCAACCATCATCACCAACTAAATTGTCCTAACAGTGATATTTTGCACGATGATATAGTCTTTGTTAATGAAATTATTGTCCATGAGAATCACCCGTTAGATGCACTTTCAGTATTTCCTAGTGGAGAAGCGCGCATAAAGACACCTCAAGGATCAGAAATTCAAACACTTGTAACTTTCGACACAATGCTCAGATCTCATCGTACTATAGTGAGGTCCACGTTATAATGACAGTATTTGATCAACTTTGGTTTAGCTATCCTTGTCTATCATTCGACAAAGCCGGTGGTACTATACTTTTCTAGGTCCACAACGTTGCCAATTATGTCTTTGACAGTGTAGAAATATGATTAATTAATGCTGAGAATCGGCATCGCTATTCTTCTATCTTTATCCACTGTCATTATAACGTGGATCTCACTATATACTCCATTATTCTCGGTTCATGAAGACGGTTCAAAATCATGCATCGTAAGCCAAGTGCGGTCGAGAAATGAAAATCAATTTTCGAGAATACTTCAACCGGTATTTCAATACATAGAAAAATGGCCATGGAGAGAAACTGCCCGGGGTTTGAAACTACCAACTGAGCTTCATCGCTATATAATAATATAGCGAACTAATATATGTCACTGAGCAAATCGTATTATGCATTATTATACCGTATTATAAGATGTAATTCGAATTAACATTACCAATTTGAAGTATGTGGATGAGAAGCTACAAACATTTTATAACTAATAATAGGAATTTCTCTTAAAAAACTAGAAGAAGAAGATGGAATTCCCGCTTCGAGATAAAACTACTAGTACATTTTAAGAAGATTCATGTGAAAAATTAAGTTGAGATTAAGAAAGATTAGTAAGAAATATTAAAAAGTTGAAAAGTCACAACCGGTTTCTTGACACTTGTTTTGAGCCACAAATTCTCTTGAGTATATTCTATTTGAGTTTATTTGTTAACTATGTTAACTAAGATATCTTCTAACTAACTAGTAAGTTCTACTCAAGAGTGACAATAAATTACCATGTTATTGAAATGGAATAAATACAAACTCTTTTTTAAGGAAAACTTTCCATTCAAACGTTTATTGAACGCTCTCATAACGATGAAAAATGAGACGCGATCCAAAGCCTTTACTTCTGAGATACATGCTTTATTTTCGCTTGATCAAATAGAACTCATCATCAAATAGAAAGATGATAAAACAACAGTCGCTACAATGGGAAGAGTTCCAATTTCGAAGAGTAATATTGGCGATTATCAAAAGATTGAGAGAACTATTATTTATTTGTTACTTCTTTGGTGTTTACAAACTTAGTGCTCCAATTAACAATGAATAAACTCAATTGTTTCTTATAAACACAACTGAAAATAGAAATAGCACATTAGCCTTTCACAAGTGGAGTTTTGTCACGTTACAATTCCGTAATCAAAATCAAGGTTTCAATGTCTGCGTGCATGATTTGTTTGATAGAGTGGTGCAAATCATATTCAGGAAAATTGAAATATTATTAGTCTAGCATTGTGAAACAGTGATGCTATGAGAATACTATACAGAGTGAGTCATATGTTTGGGAACCCTTCAATAAATTGGACACTGTTGTAGATATAATACTGTAACTTTCAGGATAAGTTATTAGTCAAATACTCTACATTTTGACGTACAACTGAATTTCAACTCCTCATGAGGGGGTGACTTAAATAGGGGATGTAACTCGAATATTTTAAATGTAAACACCCATTGTGTGATCTATCATTTTAAATACCTTTTGTGAAACAAGAGAGATGACATCGACAAAAATGTTCTATGATACTTGTATCCAAAATGGTGGCTGATTGAAGTTTTAGTTTTTAAAGAAATGAGGGGTTGTAACTCAAATATTTTGAACGTAAACATCCATTGTGTGATACATTATTTCAAAGGCCTTCTCAAAATTAGAAAGATGACATCAATTAAAATGTTCTATGATACTTTTATCCAAAATGGCAACTGATTAAAATGTATCAATTATTTCTTTAAAAAATCAAACTTCAATCAGCCGCCATTTTGAATAAAAGTATCATTGAACATTTTTATTGATGTCATCTTTCTTGTTTGAGAAGACCTTTGGAATGATGTACCACACAATGGGTGTTTACATTAAAAATATTCGAGTTACAACTCCTCACCCCTTTATGAGGGGTTGAAATTCAGTTGTACGTCAAAAGGTATTTGACCAATAACTTATCCTAAAAGTTACAGTATTTTATCCACAACAGGAAGGGTTCCCATACATATGAATCACTCTGTATTAATACTATTAATAAAACTATTATTATCTAATAAAACTCATTTATCAATTTCTCATCCGCTCTTTGTATTTCAATACTTATTCACAAATAAGTATTCATTTGTACACCTTATCAACAATACAGTACGGTTCATAATTCATTTGAATGTGAGGTTTGGGAAAATTTATAATTTTAAAACTCTAAATAAACTCTTCTAAATTTAAACTCTCTATTTGAGAGTGATTTTTGCTTTCATTGATTTGAGAGTCAAACTTGTCGTGAAGAAATATTTTGTAGTGGAAGATATTGCAAGTTGAGTGGAATTCAATTAAAGCTGAGAATAAATTAGCATTTCAGTAATTTCATTAGAAATATCAGGACGATGAACTGAGGATCCCTAAGGGAAAATAGAAGGAGCTTCTCAGTTGGAGGGAAAAGTTTAAAGCTTGAGTTCCAAGTTAATATTCATGCAAAGTGTGAATTGTCGCTCTTGGAAACCACATTGATGGAAAGAGTGCCTACACCTGTTAACGGAATCGGAAAATTCGATTACTTTGTGAATAAACGTGTTGTAAGATATCTTGGTCGAATGGCAAACAACTGTTTATTGTCATCTTGACATTTAGATCCACTTTACTTTTGGCAGATGTTCAAGTTTTCAACATTATCCCTACCATTTGAGTTATTGAAGTGATGCCATGCAACTTCATGGTCGATCAAAACAATTTGTCGTGCAACGTCACACACATGATGATATTGCTTTCAGAGACATGTCAAGGAGGCATTGGGTGAAGCTCTGTTTTCTTCAATGATCGCAGTCATTATACAAATAATTTTTATTGTGCAATTTCTGGTTCGCTTGAATAAGAATGTACAATGGATTTTTAAATTCTTCAGAAGCTCGGTGTCAATTCTTATTATAAAATAACCCAAAAAATGAAACAGACTTAGAAATTTAATATTTCAATGGATTTTTAAATTCTTCAGAAGCTCGGTGTCAATTCTCATTATAAAATAACCCAAAAAATGAAACAGAGTTGGAAATTTAACAATTCATCTCTTACATAAAAACTTCTAATATAACATTGTGTAATATCTGAATAGGATAATTTAATAAAAATATTTAATATTTTTTTTGGGTTCCATCTTTTTTTAAAACTTGTGACTAAGATAACTTCATTGTTGATATGTGTGACTTGTGTGAGATAACATGAAGATTTGTGTCGTAGCGCCATACGCTATATAATAATAAATTAATAAGCACTTTCGGCAATGTAATGGTGATAATAATAATGTGCTAAAGAACTCTGTATTGTTAAAACATATGAGTCGATTGGCAGACATTGCTAATCTACCTACAGTCGACCCAGGATAGTAAATAGGTATCCTATATCTACTTTTTTTATCCTGTATACTATCCTTGCAGTAGACCATCTGCATAATTGAAATCTCCTGCAATGAATTGTTAGAAAACATTTTATTCAGAATTGCTCTTCTTTTACTAACTCAGTAATCTATTAGCAAACACAAATTAGATATTTACAAATTATTTTTAACAGATATGTGAAAACCAATAGGTAGTGAAACTGTCAGAAGAGTGTTTTTGGCGGCATGGTTTCAACAAAGTGGTGCAAGAGTGATATGTTTATCACCTGAGACAACGGCGCGCGAGTGATTAGTGTCACCTCCGCTCGCTGAGTGCTGGTGCTCGTGTGGTGGGGGGTGGAGTGGTCAGTTGAGGGGTGAGGAGGTTGAAGATAGCGATGTCGTACGGGACGAAACCCAAAATAAACTCAGTCGGCTTTCGATAGCCACCATGCTCATCTCCTTTCAATTTCCAACATTGGAAACGGTCGTTTACCTGCGATTTCTAGCTATCGAAATAGAAGTCTGGAATTAGGGTGAAAAAATGTGTATCAATTCAATTGTTGTTCGGTAGTGTTCTCAATTTGTGCGTCTTGTACTGTTTCCATGTTAATAGTTTGATTAAGTTTTGAATGCTGCTTCCTCGCTGACCGCCTACCCTCATCATGCCATGCTGCAAGTGCTGTTATCATGAACCAATCAAAATCCCAATCGACCTCAACAATCAATCTGAGCTCCTAAGAGTAAGTTAACACTCTCAAAACAATAACTATGCGAATTGTCACATTTTTACGAATTCCAATGTCAGCAACTTGATTTCAACGAAACGTCATCAATCTTATAAAGCATGGGACTCTCGTGGAGTAATTGAATTTTGAATTCCTGAAAAATTGAAGAAGTCATTTTGTAATACAAAATGGTGTGAAATTGGCCCATTTTAAAATTATGGAAATTTGGAGAAATTTGAGTACAAGTCAATGCAGCTCTGTTGTAGAAGCCTTGTGACTGCATTTCTGTAATATGAAGTGAAAAAGCTCTTTATGAGTTGGCCAAGTGACTTATTAAGGTGCGTACAGATATACACGCCGCGAACATGAGCAATTCACTTTTAATCAGCTGACTATATCTGTATTTTTACAGAAACGATGAGATATAAAAAGCTTGGCATCAGCTGATCAAAAGTGAATTGCTCATGTTCGCGGCGCGTAAATCTGTACGCACCTTTAGAAGTATCGGAATACTATATATGAAATACATTCAAGTCTAGTATTAGACTTGGATAGATAGGATTTCATATTATAAGATTTTGGCCCGGTTGCAATAAAACCGGTTAAATTTTAACCGTGATTAATTCCATGAGAACCAACCAGAGAAGGCTTTATTGAAAAGACGGCTCCTCTGATTGGTTCTCATGGAATTAAAATTAAAAATTAAAATTCAACCGGATTTTGAGCAGCCGACACATGGTATTTTATCATTCTACGACATAGTATTTCATTATAAGATATAATGAAAAAGGATTAATAAAGAAATGAAATACAGAAGAATAATATCCCAATCATAGAATTTTTAGTGAAAAAGAAGATCTCTTGTTGGCAAAAATGCTCATGACGATTAAAATCAGTGAGTGATAGGGACAGAACAGGTTATAGGGTCACCTCTGTCTTAGGTGATAGAGTTGTCTTTCTGGATGCATCCAGGTACAGTCCAGTCGTTGTAGTATAAGTAGTAGTCCCATCTTGCTCTCAATATTTCAGGACAATGGTTGTATCTCAATCTTCTTCAACATTTCTTTTGTTGCGAAACAATTTTTCTTCCTTCCACTGTGAAAAAGCATGGCAAAAATCGCATTATGCTGTTTCTCCAATCTAGGGATTCACGGAACAAACATTTCTGGAGAGTACTGCCACAGATTCAGGCCTGTGACAGATTGAAGTCTGTGATAGTGCCCTCTCTTTTGGCAGCACCTAGTAGGCTTTTCGGTCAGCACTATAACCTCCTGTACGCACCAAGGTATAGAGGGTAAAGTTTGGACAACACAATATTTGACTCCCCAGCTTTGTTCTGACTACTTAGAAGGTACATCAGAATTCCTCATCCCTATCCCTTGTGTTTAAGGGATGAGAGTGGTTTAAAAGTTGCGTTTTTTTCATTTCTGGCTTACACGCATGTATCTTGGAAACAATGCATTTCATTGACATGACTAACCGAACAAAAATGAAGCTAGATAAATTTCCTACAATTTTTGTTTTGTTTTCCTCCTTTAGTTTTCGAGATATTCACTTTAAAATCTTGGAAAATACAGTTTTTCTTCCAACTTTTTGCACTTTCTGGACTTATTACTCAAAAACAATGCATCAAAAAAATAAATACTGGACGTTGGGTTGTAGAACATTTCATTCTCTTCAATTTGATGTAGTATTTCATAATTTCATGCTTTTCATCAATTGTTTAGAGTTGAGTGTGAAATAATTAGTTTTACAACAAATGATCATTTGACAATGTAATTTGAACACTATTATCTAGAACACAATTTTCAACTCTGCAGCTTCATTGAGACCAGTTCGGAGCTGAACATATTGAAAATCTACATCCCTAACCTCTGTGCTACAGTTGAAGTACCGTCATGTTAACACTTGCTGTGTTGACAATTTCACTCTCAACACTAAAGCTGCTATAACAATTTATGAAAAGCATAAAATGGTGGAATAGTACATGAAATTGAAGTGGATTGAATGCTGCGGTCAAATAAGAGCTGCGGGGTCAAAAATTGTGTTCCAAACTTTTCCCTATATAGCCTAATCTTTCGTTGACTGGACTACTAATATTTTCCAGTCACTATACATTGGTGTTTGCAATATACTGTATATTGGAGTTATGAATTTCTATATAATATTTGGATACATGAGAGAAGTCCAGAACCAATTTATACATGGAAAATTTCCTTGTGCTACAGACCTTCAAGGGCCCATGTGCATGGGTCTACAGAGTGGCCCAAAAACCTCGTACTTTTTGTTCATTTTCCAGTTTTCAGCTATTTTTAGATTATAAAATTCTGAATAGAATAAGATCATTCAGAACTGTCTATCTCCAATGAGAACTGATTTATGATTTTTCAAAAATGAGTGAAAATTTTAGAAAAAAATCAACTTTGTTGAATTTTAGTTATTGATCAACAATATCTTCCAATTGTTACCATTTGGAGCAATAATTCAAAATCCCTCTGGGCGTAATTTTGCACTCTACAATCTGAGACCAGGTAGAGCGCTCTGTCTCATATAGATTTCCAGGTACACCTGACAACAATGCTGCTCGTATTGTGAAAAACGCCCAATTTTCAGCTTCAACCATCATCACCAACTAAATTGACCTCACAGTGATATTTCGAACAATAATATAAGTTCATGTGATCATGTTCTATGAGAATCACCTGTTAGATGCATTTAATTGAGTGGAAAGGTGCTCAAGGATCAAAATTTCAAACATTTATTACTTTTGACACAATGTTTGGATCTCATTGTACTACATTTCATTCTTCTCGGCGCATCAAGATGTTTCAAAATCATGTATCATGAGTCAATTCGGTCGGAAAATGGAGAGTTATGAGTTTCTCTCATAGATACTTTGCCCCTCGGAGCGATGGCCTTGTAAGGTGTTGTTCAATCAATTACTTTTACATATTTGGAAAAAACATGCTGATAGTATCCTCTGCTACCAATACTAAATATCAAAATAGCTCAGAGATCACAGCTTATTTTTGGCTCAATCAATAGCTTACGGCCATAATGATGTTTGCTCTGCAAGATCAACGTTATTGTGATGGGAAGGAGTCCATGCGTCCTGAGTGTTATTCTTTGAAAAGAAATCTTTCTGAACGAGAGGTGATAAACATTGGATGTTCATCTCTCAGTTTCAAGCGAGGCCATGCAAAGACATCAAACTAAAAATAAATCTCTCTCTAGTATAAGATTGATGTCAACTCACCCTGCTAAGAAAAGATCTTCATCACTGTTATGTTTTTTTATGATAGATGGACCAAAATAAATTGATGCAAGCTATATTTGTTCAACCAATTCTACAGGTCTGAACGTTATCAGATATCTAATTTTCCATGTCTGAGCATGTTTATGTATTCTTTCTATTTTAATTATAATATGAAAAGTTTCCAAGTCAATTTTTCTTATAAAGAGTCATGACCACAAATTTCCAATTAGTAAAGATGACCATGCATCCACGCATGCTGGATCAGCTTTGCATCAATAACGGAATCTCTAGTCCTCAGAGAAGGTTCAATTCTGACCAATAGTGAAGCACCAATTGTGAAATTCGAAAAATTAACCCTAATGTCATAATAATTATCTAATATTGTAGAGGTTCACAACGATTATAAATTTACATTCAAAGTCTTTCAATATGGTGTATCTTAAAATTCTCAAATACATAATATATTATTTTCAAATACATCATGGTGGTTTTAAAATCATGACTATTTTTAGCTATTTGAAAAATCGTCTTTCACGTTGAGAATGTAACAAATGCATCCAAAGTCCATATTTGTTAATAGTGAACCAAACTCAGCTGTAGCATAATTATCATAATAATGTTTGTAATTATTCGTATGTGGTACTAAATTTTCGAATACAAGTATAAAAGACAAGAGAAAATGAAAACTTCCAATATTGTTGAATTATAGCAATTTCACTCTTTCTTATATTTTGAAAAATTCTATCTCACAATGATTTTAAGCTAGAATATAGAAGAATCTAAGAAAATGTCAAGGGTGAATAATATGGTAGAATACATTTAGAGACAGAATAAAAATATTTTATTGCCTATAAAGTCGATATTTAGGTCGACTCTGGTGAATATCTGCTGGGTGATAATGGTACGTGATGTGAATTCATTTTTGTAATTCGATAAATGTATGTCAACAGCCGTTCGGATCGCGCGCTCTTCAGATGTAAGTCAACAATGTAATAGTCAAATAAACGTGTCAGAATGCTATGAAAGTTGGATGATTATAAATTTCTAGAAAATATTGAGGCGCTGTTGAATAAATTTCAAACAAAATTAACACTGGTCAAAACGACTATATAGACTACCTATATACGCTACATATACTTCACATCCTATGACAGCAAACATATTGCTGGATTTGAAGTCTTCACTCATATCGTTTTACTTCTTGAAGCATGAGGGCATGAGCAGAAATCTTGAGTTGACTCATATGAATGATGTAATAGTACAACAAATATTATATATGTTCCTATCTAAGTAAATATATGAATACTTATAAAATCGCATAGGCTTATATAATATATGTTACTGACCAGATGCAATAAATATTGCTTTCAGATTTGAAAACATTCGGAAATATTGGACTGATTCCAAATACTGACAAAGTCATGAGTTAAAAACTTGTCTTGAAGAAATATTTTTGAAATTTGTGTAGTCTTCTTGAAAATGCTCTCACGTTTGAAAACGCACCTACCTGAAAAACTTTAGTGAATCTGTTATAATAATTATTAACAATGTCGAGCTTGATAAGTATGTTGATTCCTATATAGACGTCATAAGAGTTTTATTAACGTAGATTACAATATACATTACAGGCTATCTGCTTTGAAGTTTAAAGATGACTAATGTACTAGACAGTAGACTAGTGCTAGTACATTTCGATAATAAACAGTGATTTGTTCAAAGATAACAATTATTAATTATATTTCAACAAACTTAGAAATGATGTAATCATAGTAGACATGTAGGATCTTATCATAGAATACGTGGAACCACTGAACAAGCTTGATAGTATCATGCTTTTTATATTTTCCATTCTCAGATCTTCTCTTCGGTCCATTTTGTCATAAGCACAATGTGATCCTATTTTTGTTGATACTGTAATCATACATATAAAATCATTTTGACCCTGAATCAAAAGGTTCTTGAACTTGAAGCTCTTTATCCTTAAATTTATATCACATTTTCAATTGCGAAGGAACACTCATATTGTTAATATTCATATATTTTGTGAGATTCCATTCCCAAAGAGTACTTAGCCCAATTCGAAGAGAACCGTTTGATTTTTGTAGATGATTCATTTAAGGAAGTTATCATGAAGTACATTACTGTGAAATAAGAGTACTTTCAAGATTACTTTGAAAAAAGCCTAGTAAATAGATGGATTTGTATGAATCAGTTGGTATTCTGTGTATAAGAGGAGTCCATGAGTCGTCCCATTCAAACGCATGAAGATATTCCTCACAAAATCTATTTAATGTATGGACTATCGCCAAAATCTATGAATCTTTTTGAGCTCTTACCTTGCAGTTGAGCCAAATATCTATCGTAGTGGAAGAGTAGCCTTACTTTATTCTGCATGCTTCAAGACAGAATAACAAAACTTGGCTCACGCAGCCCACTCATTGTCTTGCCTAACCATTACATATTTCTGATCACTATAATAAGAATAACCTAAGAAAAAAATGACAACTTAATAAATTTCTGCTCCGTTCCCTTTTTCGCTAATAAGAGATAATTCTGTCCAACCTTTTCACAAGTATAACTGTTCAAAGAATTCCAGAATAAAACGAGGATAGTTCAATTGACACGATATTTACTAGCTGTATTTGAGATTCAAGTGTAATTCTGACAAAGGGCCTCATTACACCTACACATACGAGTATTTTGATTAAGGTGTCAAATTGTAACAGCTCTTAGATCTCTCTGCGATCGCACATACTTGTAGCTAGTCTTTGAATCAAATATGTGTCTATCCAGTCAAAATAGGCTATGTTTATCCTGTTTTGAAATGTCTCGATCATTTGTTCAATGTACTCAACTTTAGTATTTCTTAGAAGAGAATGGATTTCATACAATAAGGACATTTCAAGGATCAAAACTTCCAACACTTATAACTTATGGAATAACTATCGGATCTTATTGTACCATAGACCATTTTTCTTCGCGGTTTAAAATCATGTATGGTAATCCAAAATCAAAATGAGGAAATCATTCTAGGCCTAATTTATTAACACAGAACGGACTTCATCGCAAGCAATTGCTACAATTGAAAATCAATTGCTACAATTGCATGCAATTGAAAATCATTCTAGGCCCAATTTATTTACACAGAACGGACTTCATCGCATGCAATTGCTACAGTTTTTCCACTAATTCATTCATAACATCAGCTGAGGTTATTTGGGAGCTATCACACAGACAGTCATGAGCTGACTCATGATTTCAGCTGGTTAATATACAACATAATTTACATCTTTCACATCAACAAACTGATACGGGTTGTGATTATGAATGTGCGGTTTTCGCCATTCATTTTCTCTTGGAACTCTACATCAAGATCATCGTATCACATGACCACCTTCTCATTAGAAAGAATGAATTTGAATTCATATGAGGGTCGAAGATGTTGAAGCGCCAGAGTAATTTTTGAAGAGTATTTTTTTATTTCAAAAAGGATCCCCAATGAAACCTACTGTCAAATTATCCTTGTAAAAGAAATATTTAGCTGTTTCCATAATTTCCACCAACTCTGTATAATTCAAAGTTGCGGATTTCAAAGATTGCAACAACAGTTTATGAGCGAGTTCTCCAACCCAGGGGGTGACTAGTGGTAATAAATCCGAAAATATTGTTCAATATGGAAGTATAAATGGGATAAAATTTTCAAATTTTGAACATTTCATCGAAAGCACCTATTTCACAAGATACGCAACTTTGGATAGATATTGGCCATCTATTTGTGTAGGGAAATATGGGTTGAAATGCACTCCAGAATGAATTTTCCATCTTTAACAATTTTTCTGATTTAAGTCGATTAGAACCATCGAGATAAGCGAATGACGTCTTTATTCAGCTGTTGAATAAACAAACGTTGATCAAGGTTGAATACAATAGAAGTACGTTTCACTGAGCATACGTGTTTAGTTGTATTTGAAAGTTATTCACCTCTGGGTGTTTCTCAAGTAGATTCTAAATGATAGAAAGGACTTTATCTCTTATAAGACTTTCAACTCGAACGAACAACTTACACAAATATAATTATCATGAACTCTACTCTCAGAAGTTAATTCAAAAAAAATAAATCTTTCTTGTTATTTTATTGTTCAATGTTCTGATTCTTTGACTCGTTCTCGGAAAAAACTCTGTTCTACTGAGCTCTAATGAGTTCAATTCCAATATTCTTTGCATCTTAATTGATAAGAAACAATAGTCATTATTCTTATCTTCAAGTACTCTACGAAATATGTGTTTCACTTGGAATTCTTCAATGAACTACCGTAGCTATGAACCGAAAAGAAACAAAAGCGCTAAAACTATCCCATTCCTCAGCGTAGGGGAACTAATGGAGCTATAAAAATTCGAGGATATCGAAGCCGAAAAGTAAGTCTTGACGCACCTGTCGTTTATTTTAAGATCAGAAACCACTGGCGAAACTTTCTCACCCTTAGCCACCCCCCCCTCACCCAAAAGGGGAGAAGCCATTCACTGCAAGCAATGTGGCAGACGGCCTCGTACACTTGAACTTCAAATGTGTCGCATCAGCATACATCTTTGGATCATTACCAAGTCATTCTTACTAGCAAATTAACGAGAGTAATTATGTGGTTCTTCCTCTCACGTCCAGTCTGACATTCTAACACCATCTCACACTGTCGAAAATCGATTTTGACAACAATTTTTGGATCAATTTCCAACAAGTATGATTTGAAAAATGCGATAGATCAGAAGTCTATAGTTTTCAACAAGAGGAAGTTTTTGAAGCCTGTTAAACATTTATTGAATATTCAATTATTCACAATATCACACATAAAACTTTCCTTGAGACATGCTGATGCTCAACAGAATTAACAAATAACATGAATAGTTTCATGATGCAGTGACAAAACTCTTGGTGATTATCACCTTCAGTAACCTTAAGCTACTTTCAATAGCCATTGTTCTCACTTTGATTGTCACTTGTCAAATGCTACTAGTTCATGAGGACATTCTACAGTGAGGCTCTCACTCAAGTGACTCAAATCAGTGAGGAAATTAATCAAAAAGAAATTTGTGAAAATTTCAAGGATTGCGACCTCAATTGTATAATAAATTATAGACATGGGTCTTATTTGGACAAAATATTTCCATATTTATCATCTCTATCGATATTGTAAGGAATGTTTTATACCTTATATTATTTTCTTTATTTAACATTGATTGACAGAATTCAGCAATATAAATGATTTACTAATTCTCGGGGTCAATGACTGTTGAGCGAAATAGAGAATAATGAACAAATAATAAAAGAATATTCATAAATGAACAAAATAAATCAAAAAACTTGTTGCAAGTTGTTTGCAACCAAAAACAGGTATACTCCGAAACATTACGTGATATTCTTAAATCTAATGTACAAAAAATTATTATTTTTTCTACTATCCAATTCTCGATATTCTACTACACAACAAAATCACGGATTCAACAGAATATTAAACATTTATTGAGCCAAGAATAATATTATTGATTCACATTTCCCATTCTCCATCGAGCTGGATTTTGATACATATCGTACACTGACCTATCAGGATGAAAAGCTTAATGAGTGATTAATAGATGTAGGCAATTACGTTAATGTGATTACGTCATAAATATCTTCGTGTAAGTACTGATAAAAGTCTTACTAAATTTGATTTGATCAATACAAGATACGCATTAATCAAGTGAACATAGCTCATTTCAAAATGACCCATAGGTCATAGTATTCATTATTTGGTCATATTGAAATGTAATGTGAATTGTGAGTTCAATTATTGAGTAAATCAAATCATTCAGAGAGTAAGCTACTTTTTTTGTCATGGAGAGAATTTATTTTAACTATTTTTTTCGTAGGGACCAGAGATTGTCAGAATATCAAAATTCTACAGAGAAGCTAAAGAAGGAAAATTCTTCAGCTACTTTTCCGAAGAAACTCAAACTCTGTACGAAACATTCAGACGAGGAGCGAAGATCTCAAGTAAGTAAAATAAATGTTGCAAGTAATTGTATTGAGTAGATTGTCTTCATTGGGTTTATTCTATTTGATCAAAAATACGTCTGTAATACATTTAATATTAATATTGTATATAATAAGTAAAATAGCAACAGACATAAGGAAAATTGATAAAAACTTATGAATAAAATAAACTGGATAATGGTAACGAAATTACGTCACCATTTGATTTTTTTCAAGAGAAATAAATCCATTTATTTCGGGCTACCGAACCACAGATTTCAGATTTAATCTGATTTGAAAACATTTTCTCTATTTCCAAGAAATTATTTTATTTCATAGATTGGAATCTGCATGTTAGAAAATGGTTATGCCTAGCATCAAAGAGGAGCAGAAGAAGCTTTTCCTATCCTTCTTCTAGCTTATTCGGATCCTCTCCGCCAGCATCGATCAGATTCAGACAGCTATGAGCTACAAAATCACTTTTTGAAGGTTCGGAACCAACTTGAAGCCATAGGTCCTCTTGATCATACTCGTCTCTCCCCATCAACCGACCATGCATGCCTCTCATTTTCCAGGATAAAGTGAGTTTTAAATTGGCTAAGATGTTTTTGTTTTTATTAATTTTATTTATGGACGTTCTATCTACAACTTGTTCAAGAATTTTGTAATATGTGTTGTGTATTTGCCATAATGCTAAATAAATCAACCCATCAATTACCCACATACAAACCCAGGGATCATATTATGGTCGTATCAATCGGCTTTCATAAAGCCGACTTTTAATACTTCGACAACAGGCATGTAGCAGAATAATGAGAAATCAATCCTCCTTATCAGTTATTGTATTGTTTCAGTCCAGACAACGAAATATAACAGATAGAAAGTTTACAACACAATTTTTGTCCATGCAGCTCTGTTCAGGATACTTGGAGGATGAGCATATCGAACTTTCCACCCCTATAATACCAGTAGGACAGTAAGATAGTCAGCACAATTTTCGAGATGTACGCGAAAAACGAAACATTTCACTTTCAAATCACACACACCTTCTCAGCATAAAAGGTAGGGATGGGGAATCTTGATATGTTCATCCAAAACAGAGTTGTAAGATAAAATTGTGTTCCAAGCATTTCCTCCTATATACCTCATTTTAAACATCTGTTGTAACGGTGCTAGGAGCTTTGGGGCAATACTTTTTGGGACCAACACTTTCTGGGACTGAATGGTTCCGGCATAAGGGAGGTTGGAAAATCAGGTGTCCTAACAAGTGGTTGAACATTGTTCTTCATCACAAAGGCGTTGAACACATGGAACTAGCGAGTCAGTTGCAGGCCTATTCAACTACATATATAACTAAATATTCATTCAGTATACTTTATATGTTTATTTATTCAGATTTTATAGTTGAATTATTATTTCCGCTACTTGATCAAGAAAATATTAATTTATAGTTTGCATTAGATCAAGAGACGTAGATCTAATAACATGTTGAAAAAGAGGCCTTCTAAAGTTGTCCGTAATAAAATTGATTGTTTATCTACTCAGTACACAGAACTATTTTTAAAAATGAATCTATGAATGATTTTCGTACAGTGACAGAAGCGTGAGTACCTGTCGGCAGGGCCGATTATTGTTTGCTAATCACTTCGCAGGTAGAGACCCCAGACTTGGTCCCAAAATTCCTGCTTCCAAAGTTCCGGTTACCACCTGGAATATATGTTTTCATTCAGGTTGCTACTTTGATTGTATTTTTATGATGTATTGTTCAGACAACGGGCCATGCCTGGGATGGAGAGAGCAGCATTCCAAGCCATACCAGTGGATGCACTACAACGAGACCCTGCTACGAGCACGCAACTTCGGCTCAGGCCTGGTGGCGCTGGGTCTGGTGCCCGGCCAGCACACCTTCATCGGCGTCTACAGCCAGAACTGTCCCGAGTGGATCCTCACCGAGCAGGGCGCTTACTGCTATTCCATGGTCATTGTGCCTCTCTACGACACTCTTGGACCTGATGCCTGTGCCTACATCATAAAACAAGGTAAGCTATTCATGATATATTAAGCATTTTTTTCAGATTGGGTTTCTATTCTCAATAAAATACATAAAATACAAATGAAAGTGCATAGCAAAATTACACTATAAAAAAATGAACACATTCTTATGCTAGAGTTATGATAGCCTTAAGAATTAATAGTGTACTAGTATGAGAAAATACACACAGCACATAAGGTTAAAACTATGGATTGCTGGGATTCTAATTGAACCGTGAAAAGTTCAATTTCAATAATTGATAATCACTCATAACACTATATTATTTTTAATATTAAAATTGTTTCGTGAATGATACATACAAGCATTTTTTCATATTGAGTTTTTATTCTCAATATATACATACAAGAAATGAAATGCAAGGTAGCCCTCGTACATTGAAATAGAAAAAGCAACATGGAATATTTTGGACCAAGGAATTTCTCTAAAAACAAGTGTTAACTTGTACTTGCATTTTTCAGCTGAAATATCAGTTGTTGTTTGTGAGAACGACGCCAAATGTAATCTGCTCATCGAGAAAGCGCCTCGCTGCCTGAAAAAGCTCATCACGATAAGAGATGTGCGTCCCGCTACAAACCAGAGAGCCAAAAATAGAGGCATAGAAATATTACATTTTGAAGACATTGAGAAAAACGGAGCCTTGAAAAGCCACCCAGAAAAGGTGATTATCATACTCTTGTTCAAGGCATTTTTTGATGTAGTATGTTGTTGCTATAATATTCATCATTGAATATCTTTCAATAATAAACATGACAAATGAATTGTTCAAATTTCCATTACTCATTTTAATTACGAGTATTGAACCACTTGTAATTCTAGTTTATTCAAGTGTTCCGATATGCAACACACCTCATTCAGACTGACAATAATCCTAAAACTCAATCTGTCACATCTCACATGTGAAGTATAGTAAAAAATTGTAAATATTTTTGGAAAAGTTGATAGTACTGTTTATTGATTAAAATTTTATTGAATAAAATTGATACATACAAGATGTGAGTAGGAAATGCAAAATGATGTTTGTGAAGAGGGTAGCCTATCTTGCCCCTTCATCGCTATGAGAAACCGGTTAGTACTGTATAGCTATGGACTGTAGCGTAACCGGTATAGTACAGAGTAACATTGAAGAAATTGCATTGTTAATATACTATTCCATTTTCCATATTACAAGATTTGTAGGCAATTGTAAATTTCAGAAGAGTGAAGTTGAGTTTCATTACTTCAATTTTCATGTGTTATTATTGGGTTTTCATGTTTACACTCGATCAAAGTTGACAGCATTATTAACAAACATTCTTCGAAGATAGAAAAGGTGAAAGGTACTGATGATTTTCATGTAACAAGTAATGTAAACAATAGAAATTAATTTGATTTGATGTTTCCTATTCAACCAATGCTGAAAGTTTGCAGCAAATCTCACTATAGTTTACCTGGTTGGTATTATAGTGAAAAGAGGGGGACAGTGAGAAAGCATTTGAGTATATTGTCTTCATTGGGCTTATTCTATTTGATCAAAAATACGTCTGTAATACATTTAATATTAATATTGTATATAATAAGTAAAATAGCAACAGACATAAGGAAAATTGATAAAAACTTATGAATAAAATAAACTGGATAATGGTAACGAAATTACGTCACCATTTGATTTTTTTCAAGAGAAATAAATCCATTTATTTCGGGCTACCGAACCACAGATTTCAGATTTAATCTGATTTGAAAACATTTTCTCTATTTCCAAGAAATTATTTTATTTCATAGATTGGAATCTGCATGTTAGAAAATGGTTATGCCTAGCATCAAAGAGGAGCAGAAGAAGCTTTTCCTATCCTTCTTCTAGCTTATTCGGATCCTCTCCGCCAGCATCGATCAGATTCAGACAGCTATGAGCTACAAAATCACTTTTTGAAGGTTCGGAACCAACTTGAAGCCATAGGTCCTCTTGATCATACTCGTCTCTCCCCATCAACCGACCATGCATGCCTCTCATTTTCCAGGATAAAGTGAGTTTTAAATTGGCTAAGATGTTTTTGTTTTTATTAATTTTATTTATGGACGTTCTATCTACAACTTGTTCAAGAATTTTGTAATATGTGTTGTGTATTTGCCATAATGCTAAATAAATCAACCCATCAATTACCCACATACAAACCCAGGGATCATATTATGGTCGTATCAATCGGCTTTCATAAAGCCGACTTTTAATACTTCGACAACAGGCATGTAGCAGAATAATGAGAAATCAATCCTCCTTATCAGTTATTGTATTGTTTCAGTCCAGACAACGAAATATAACAGATAGAAAGTTTACAACACAATTTTTGTCCATGCAGCTCTGTTCAGGATACTTGGAGGATGAGCATATCGAACTTTCCCACCCCTATAATACCAGTAGGACAGTAAGATAGTCAGCACAATTTTCGAGATGTACGCGAAAAACGAAACATTTCACTTTCAAATCACACACACCTTCTCAGCATAAAAGGTAGGGATGGGGAATCTTGATATGTTCATCCAAAACAGAGTTGTAAGATAAAAATTGTGTTCCAAGCATTTCCTCCTATATACCTCATTTTAAACATCTGTTGTAACGGTGCTAGGAGCTTTGGGGCAATACTTTTTGGGACCAACACTTTCTGGGACTGAATGGTTCCGGCATAAGGGAGGTTGGAAAATCAGGTGTCCTAACAAGTGGTTGAACATTGTTCTTCATCACAAAGGCGTTGAACACATGGAACTAGCGAGTCAGTTGCAGGCCTATTCAACTACATATATAACTAAATATTCATTCAGTATACTTTATATGTTTATTTATTCAGATTTTATAGTTGAATTATTATTTCCGCTACTTGATCAAGAAAATATTAATTTATAGTTTGCATTAGATCAAGAGACGTAGATCTAATAACATGTTGAAAAAGAGGCCTTCTAAAGTTGTCCGTAATAAAAATTGATTGTTTATCTACTCAGTACACAGAACTATTTTTAAAAATGAATCTATGAATGATTTTCGTACAGTGACAGAAGCGTGAGTACCTGTCGGCAGGGCCGATTATTGTTTGCTAATCACTTCGCAGGTAGAGACCCCAGACTTGGTCCCAAAATTCCTGCTTCCAAAGTTCCGGTTACCACCTGGAATATATGTTTTCATTCAGGTTGCTACTTTGATTGTATTTTTATGATGTATTGTTCAGACAACGGGCCATGCCTGGGATGGAGAGAGCAGCATTCCAAGCCATACCAGTGGATGCACTACAACGAGACCCTGCTACGAGCACGCAACTTCGGCTCAGGCCTGGTGGCGCTGGGTCTGGTGCCCGGCCAGCACACCTTCATCGGCGTCTACAGCCAGAACTGTCCCGAGTGGATCCTCACCGAGCAGGGCGCTTACTGCTATTCCATGGTCATTGTGCCTCTCTACGACACTCTTGGACCTGATGCCTGTGCCTACATCATAAAACAAGGTAACCTATTCATGATATATTATACAAGCATTTTTTCAGATTGGGTTTCTATTCTCAATAAAATACATAAAATACAAATGGAAGTGCATAGCAAAATTACACTATAAAAAAAATGAACACATTCTTATGCTAGAGTTATGATAGCCTTAAGAATTAATAGTGTACTAGTATGAGAAAATACACACAGCACATAAGGTTAAAACTATGGATTGCTGGGATTCTAATTGAACCGTGAAAAGTTCAATTTCAATAATTGATAATCACTCATAACACTATATTATTTTTAATATTAAAATTGTTTCGTGAATGATACATACAAGCATTTTTTCATATTGAGTTTTTATTCTCAATATATACATACAAGAAATAAAATGCAAGGTAGCCCTCGTACATTGAAATAGAAAAAGCAACATGCAATATTTTGGACCAAGGAATTTCTCTAAAAACAAGTGTTAACTTGTACTTGCATTTTTCAGCTGAAATATCAGTTGTTGTTTGTGAGAACGACGCCAAATGTAATCTGCTCATCGAGAAAGCGCCTCGCTGCCTGAAAAAGCTCATCACGATAAGAGATGTGCGTCCCGCTACAAACCAGAGAGCCAAAAATAGAGGCATAGAAATATTACATTTTGAAGACATTGAGAAAAACGGAGCCTGAAAAGCCACCCAGAAAAGGTGATTATCATACTCTTGTTCAAGGCATTTTTTGATGTAGTATGTTGTTGTTGTTATAATATCCATCATTAAATATCTTTCAATAATAAACATGACAAATGAATTGTTCAAATTTCCATTACTCATTTTAATTACGAGTATTGAACAACTTGTAATTCTAGTTTATTCAAGTGTTCAGATATGCAACACACCTCATTCAGACCGACAATAATCCTAAACCTCATTCTGTCACATCTCACATGTGAAGTATAGTAAAAGTGGCCTAAATAATATGTTTGGTAAAGTTGATAGTAGTGTTTATTTATTAAAATTCTATTGAATAAAATGTTACATAGTACATTAATAATATAAAAGATGTGAGAAGAAAATGCATAATGATGCTTGTGAAGAGGGTAGCCTATCTTGCCCCTTCATCGCTATGAGAAACCGGTTAGTACTGTATAACTATGGACTGTAGCGTAACCGGTACAGTATAGAGTAACTTGAAGAAATTGCATTGTTCAGATACTATTCCTTAATACAAGATTTGTAGGCAATTGAAAATTTCAGAAGAGTGAAGTTGAGTTTCATTACTTCAATTTTCATGTGTTATTATTGGGTTTTTATGTTTACACTCGATCAAAGTTGACATCATCATTAACAAAAATTCTTCGAAGATAGAAAAGGTGAAAGGTACTGATGATTTTCATGTAACAAGTAATGTAAACAATAAAAATTAATTTGATTTGATGTTTCCTATTCAACCAATGCTGAAAGTTTGCAGCAAATCTCACTATAGTTTACCTGGTTGGTATTATAGTGAAAAGAGGGGGACAGTGAGAAAGCATTTGAGTATATTCTGTTACTTAATACTCGACAATCTATTGAAAAATGAATTTCAATTGTCTCTGATCTATCAATATTATGAATGGAGGAATTGGCTTATACACGTACAGGATAGTAAATAAACACGATTGGCACGCATTCTCTTGTGAACTAATGAACTGATTAACATGCAATTCTACATGAAGACTCTGAACTTACCGATGATGAATATAGGCTTACTCTCATTGCTATCAATCGATTAATTCCATTTCAATAATTAGAATAAATCTATTAAATTTGTTATTCAAAGTTCACGCAACAATAATATCCCAACCAAACAGAGCTTTCTTGTAACGTGATTGGTAGCATGCGCTACTGATAAATGAAAGGTTGTTGTTTTCGAGACCAATCAAACTCTTTTTTTCATTTTGATGATAGTTGTAAACGTAATTCTGACAAAATGATAAATAATTATTCATTTTATTATGTTTACTGGACATAAGGAGATTGCATTTACAACACAAAATTCCACCCCAGTGGAACACACGGGCTACCTGATAGTCTTTAATTAAATACTGTACTGGCTTTTATATTATTGAATACTGTACTGAATTTCCAAATCAATCAATTTCAACATGTTATGTGTTTTGTTGTTGAAAGCCTCCGTTACCCGATGACCTGTGTACAATATGCTACACGTCAGGCACAACAGGCAATCCAAAAGGAGTAATGCTGACTCATCAGAACGTGGTGGCCGGCGTGTGTGCGGTCATCATGCAGCTGGGAGAACACAAACCCAACACTTCCGATGTCATGATCTCCTTCCTTCCATTGGCGCACATGCTCGAACGATGCTGCGAGGTAATTGCTTTGTATGTTAACATTTTGTATGAATTACTGACTTTTAGAATTTCTTCCTAACATCTCACATTGATCTAACTGATAAGGCGCATACATCGAAAAACCACCCGAAATAATGAATATGAAAAAAATCAGTACATCATTACAGAAAAAGTATAGTAATCTGAATTTCTGACGGCCTGATCGTGAAAAGTGAAAAGGGCTTTCAGCGCAATCTACCCTCTGAGCAGCAAAACTGATATTAAGAATCAAGTGTAAGTAGTAAGTGTTACTTGGAATCACTAAACCTAACATTAACCTTGGCCCCCCCCACCAAAAAATAAATATTCTATATACGCCACTGTTTCTAGTTATAGACGTTTTCCAGAAATATCAAAAAATCTATGTATCTCGAAAACCAAGGTCGGTAAACTATAAGGAAATTTTACTGGGCATTTTTGTGGCTATAATTTTATGTAGAATCTATGCTATGGTCTTCGGCTGTTACACCTTTTGAGAGACACTTTGTATATGTGATACTTATAATATTAGTTATACTTGAATGGTGACATCCAGAGTTGTTGTTTGTAAAATGATTCTGTTGGTTGTGGCAGAACGGGATGTACATGGTTGGTGGTTCGGTGGGATTCTACTCGGGCGACATCCGACGCTTGTCGGATGACATGAGGGCGCTGCGACCGACGGTCGCCCCCGCCGTGCCCCGCCTCCTCAACCGCATGTTCGACAAGGCCACCGTCGAGGCCAGCAACTCATGCATAAAGCGGTTGCTCCTTAACATGGCTCTCAGTGCCAAAGAAAATGAAATCAAAAGGTAGGTCCAGGCATAGAGAAAAGAAAACTACAGTGAAAAGAATACTACACATAAATATAAGTTACATCTATAATCTCTGGTAAGCAACCTTACATTTCTGTCATTTCGATAACCCACAGCATTTCTATCATTTTTGCTGATCTCAATAATAATCAATAATTTGATCTAATCTCATTTCAAACAGAAAATGATTTGAAAATGTGCCTAATTTGAAAAATTCTATTAAAATGAAAATTAAATGGAAGGGTAGGTCCAAGCATACAGAAAATAATACTGCAGAGAAATGGATACTACAGATAAAGTGATATCTATAACCTCTGGTCTGAGCAGCCTTGGATCACAACATTTCTATTATTTTTGCTCATAATCAACTCATCAATAATCAATAATTTGCTCCAATCTCATTCAATCAAGTCAATCAAGTTTTATTGAACAAAATATTTAGACTGGAGGTCCCACTAAACCCGAAGTTTTTTCAGTAGGTGCCTACGGTACTGAAGTTTCAATCGGAAAATTTATAAAAATATTTCAAAATGTGATCCTCATACAACTTAGAGCTATAGAGCAATGATAAAAACATTACATATTACGTGAACGCGTAAAATTACAATTTTATTCTGAACAGGATTCCTGAGAAATTTTGAAATTTAGTAAAGGCGGTGGGAGAGTCTATAGCCTTGTATTTTGGCTCGAAGGCCTCGAAAGTTATAATAATGGAAATTTGTATTTTGGCTGGTTTATATTTGACCACCACTGGTCAAATTTGAATTAATCCAATTATTAGTAGCTTATAAAGTCCATTCTATAATAAATTGTTGGATCATCAATATTAGTTGTTATTACTATAGTCATGACTCGAAAACTGTTCATTTTTCAGAGGTATAATCCGTAATAACGGGTTTTGGGACAGATTTGTGTTTCGGAAGATGCAAGATGGAATGGGAGGAAGACTGAGGCTGATGATAGTTGGCTCCGCACCACTGGCTGGCAATGTCCTGACTTTTGCAAGATGCGCCCTCGGATGTTTGGTGAGAATAACAACTATTCACTCATTCAAAAAATATTTTAGAGAACAATGAGCGTGGATTATTCGAGTGAATAATACAGTTTTCAAATGTTCAAAATTTTAGAAGCCTTTAAATTTATAAAAGGAATCTCAGTCATGTTCAGTCATTCAATAAGGCTGGTAATCTGGATCCCAGGATCTTATGAGTAGTAACTTACAAAAAGAATGTACTATTACCGATAGTAAATTGAATATAAGTCATGAATTGAAAAATTTGTTAAAACATAATTTATTAATCATGGAGGGCTACAAACTGAATCGATATCTTATTTTAATCTTTGGAACGCATTGACATTCAATAGATCCATTTCAATAGAGGAAGTCACTGCTGGATTTTATCAGCGAATTTTAGCTGGAATATTTCTGAGCAGTTCCTAGCTCAGAAAGATAATAATCATTCTTTAGAAAATAATTACTATTTTCTCAAATATAATGTATAGTGGATAATTTATATGTCTTAACAATAATATACCTTTCAGTCCTTTTCTTTCGAAAAACAGTAGGTGTGTTTCCTTTTGAATCTTTATCGATAAGGTTTACCTATCGTAAAATCATTACAACAAAATCGTAGTAATCTTTAAGATAGTAAGCAATGATATAGAATCTATAGCCTATATATTGTCATGGATGATACATTAATGTGAGATGAAGATGTTTCATTTGGGTTTCATTGATTTTGACCATGAAGCGCTCACCTTTCCAACGAAAGTAAAAGGAATTAATCACAAACTTATTGGTAGAAAAATCACTGACTTAATGAGATACGGTAATACTTTTCTTCTTTTATTGAATTATTGGATCGACTTACATTAAAGTACCTTAGTTTAGTAATACCAAGTTTTTAGGTTCTTAGCCCACTGAGTAGGCTACTTTGTCTACTTCTATTTTGGTTTCAAGCTTGATGTAAATATTTGTTACTTAAGAGCTTTGATGATATAAGTTTGAATTAAGTTGGATTTCAACCTAAACCATTACTGTAATGTTTCATTTCAATACTCTGACAATATCTTATGCAAATCTGTAACTGCTCTTCAACAAAATAAATTATAATTGAAAAATTCTCGTTTGTGAGTGTTTCACTGGAAATTGTAGACACACATTTAATAAATAGTCCATTTAATGAAGGGTTATAGAGAGAAAAGTTTAAAATACATTTTTTTACCCCGCAGTTCTGTTTAGGGTAGTAAGGAGGTAAGCATATCAAAAGTACCCACCTCTACCCCCTGTGCTGATGTACCATTTTTGTTTTTTTTCATCTAGAAAATTAAGCGTCCCAGTGACATGACTATTTTGTGCAAAGTTGAACAAAAAGGGAACAGGTGGGGACTTTTTCCTCCTCAAGGCACTAAACAGAACTGCGGGGTCAAGAATTGTCTTCCAATCTTTTCCCTCTACACAATTTTTTGAGCATTCATTGCCTGGACTAAAAGTGGAATAAACGTAACCTTCTTTTTGGATGAAGTATGTATCAAAATTCAAGGGGGGACAGTTTTGGGCAGTGCCTGTTGTTTCTCTCCTAATCATGTTAATGACTTGTGTATAATTCCAAGTCAAAAATGTGTTTATTTCAAATATTTCCAAGATTATAAATGTTACAGTGCTTGATAATTAAAATATAAAAGATATACAATAATAAAATACAATTGATGAGATATTCTATAATACTATATCATACCCAATGGTTACAGTGTAACAACTAAAAAATAATTTACAAATTCATGGAAATGTGCCTACATAGGTATAAAACCTGTGCGTGGGCACGAGTTGCTGCACAACTTCGAGCAAAATATATAGAACCATTTACGAGCGAATTGGATGAATAATGAATGGATATGAATTGTAGATTGTTGAAGGTTACGGGCAAACGGAATGTTGTGCGCCGATCACGCTGACAGTGCAGGGTGACTTCATCCCGGAGCACGTCGGTCCCCCGGTCGCCTGCTGCATGGTCAAGCTGGCCGACGTGCCCGAGATGGAGTACTACGCCGCCTACCACCAGGGCGAGGTCTGTGTCAAGGGCACCAATGTGTTCCCCGGCTACTACAAGGACCCCGAGGCCACCGAGCAGACCATTGACGAGACGGGCTGGCACCACACTGGCGATATTGGACAATGGCTACCCGTAAGTACAGCATCTCCCACAACATAATAGGTATCCCATTGAATGGCAATTCAAATAATTCTCTCACACACCTCATAAGTTACAAACAAGGGTGCCCACATGGGTGGGGAAGGTTTTTGGGACGCAGACTGCATCCTTGAAATTCTTGGAAGGGCTTCCAAGGGGGGTTCCAAAAAAGATCAGATCAGCAGTGTTGAAGACTTTTTTGTATCCAACTCCAATTCAAGGAAGGGGTAGCCTGACTTCCTGATTTTTTTTCTAATTCCATTTCTTTCTGACCAGCCCTGGTAGCAAAGATTTGAGTTGTGTTGTATAGAGGAAGCATCTGAATTCAAAATCAAATATTGGGGGTTCCAAAAAAGGTCAGGTCAGCAGTGTTTTTTGAGTATCCAATTCCAATTCAAGGAAGGGGTAGCCTGAATTCCTAATTTTTTAAAATTTCATTTCGGGTGGAGGGGGGGTTGGTTAGCTCTGGTAGCAAAATTCTAAGTTGTGTATATTTGGGAAGCATCTGAATTGATTTTTATGTGAACAGAAAGTTACGGTTACATTGTAAATTCTGATATCAATGAATCGAACTAATAATTCTAATTTTCAAAACAGTAGTTTGTTTTATGGAAGAAATGTAGGCTGGCCAATGAATGAAGTGACTAAGACTTTTAATCTTAATGTTAGGGTACCTACTGATGAAGAATTAGTTCCTAAAATGTATTGAATCTACATTCATTGATTTATGGACAATTAATTCAATATTGAAAGATTCAACATGCATTCAAACAACAGCATTTCTTCTTTTCTATAATGTCAAGATTTTTCAACAAATTTTTCGACAAAGCAGATAGCGCTACACTTTTCTAGTTTCGCAACGTTGCCAGATCGTTTTTAACAATGTACAAATGGAATAAAATTGAAAATAAAATGTTTAATCTCAATTAAAAAAATATATTTTCTTGGCGAATAAAATATGATTTATAATTTTCAACAAGAATGAATATTACATAAAATATACAAGTATCAGCTATCCTCTGAAGAAGGCAGTGGTAAGGCAGATTATCGGAAGCACTGTTCTATTATCGTTCTCCACTGCCCTATTAAGTGGACCTCACTATAGATTTTCCAAGGTTTTTTAGTTTACTAACATTTTATACAATATTTTAAAGAAAAGTTTTTTCAGACATTCCATCTTATTGTAATAGTAAATTTATTGATAATTTATTTCCTCATTCATTTACAGAATGGCACATTAAAAATAATTGATCGCAAGAAGCATATATTCAAATTATCACAAGGAGAATATATTGTACCAGAGAAAATCGAGAACATCTACATCAGGAGTCAGTATGTTCATCAAGTATTTGTACATGGAGAATCACTCAAGGTAAATTAATCATTCTGGAAAAAAGTGCTAATATTTGAACCTAATTTCTTGCAGCATGAATTGATCACTATAGGCCTACTAACGTCAACTATGGGCGTCTGCGATTTTCAGGCTAAAGTTACATTTGACCGACGTTAGAACGAGTTTGGATATCGTATTAAATTAATTACCTCAGTTTTTTTTATTGGAACCAAGAATATGAAGAACGAATCCATGGTGGAATAAAAATCTAAGTTCCCTTTTTTCAACATAAATTTTTATTATTCACAACATGTTTTAGCTAAGAAGCCATTTTTAAGTGAAGAAAGTGAAAATATTTTCATCTCTAATATTAATGTAATTATATTGATTATTGATTATATTTAATTTGAAGTCTTAAAACAAACATAAATTTCTTGAATATAGATTAAATTAGTATTAAAATTAATAAACTGACTACATGAATAGTTGGTTATCTTATTGCATCATCTCATATATTATTATCATAATTTCATAAAATATTGTCATACTCATAAACCACAATAAGTTTTGAAAATTCTATGGATATGTTAATTTGAAGAGATGATTGTTATTATAATATTGATTAACTGTTGTTAACAGTCGTGCATCGTAGCAGTGGTGGTACCTGATGTGGATGTCATTAAATGTTGGGCCTCAGAGAATCGAATTCCAGGAACTCTTTCCGTTCTATGCGCCAATGCTGAGGTTAAAAAATTGATTATCGATGATATGATTACATGGGGCAAGGATGGAGGTCTAAAATCATTTGAACAAGTAAGTAAAAGTAGGATGTGCATTGTGAATCTATCATGGCATGACATCTATTTCCTATGATGAATACAAAATACACTTGGTACAATAACAATTATAATAATTTGTCAGAATTAGTTTTTGGCTTGTCCACATGACTCAACAAGTCGGATGATAGAATAAGCATCAGGGTGAAATCTTGCTATTCATTTTTTTCTCTGACATTGTATCTGCAAATTGATTTAGATCATTGGAGCGATTGGATGATTCAATTGGATTATTTATGAATACCGTACTGCAATAAACAGTTTGATAAAATTCCAATAAGGACTCACATTGTGCATTAAAAAAGTATCTCGCCACAAACAAGATCAATAACTGATTACGATTCAATAAAACAATATATGAATGTAAGATAGATGAAAAGGAATGAAATTGAGTGATTCGATTTAGCTTTTAATACTTTTTAAATGGTATTCTCATTATAGAAGCTTTGATTTATATTTCCTGCATCTACACATCTCCATGATCTATAAACGATTTATTTAGATTCAATATATATAAAGATAAATTACCTTCGCATCTCTATTTCATTAGGATTAGATGATAAGTAAGATTGAAAAATAATAAGTTTGATTTGATCGAGCGAAATTTTTATTTGTTTCAGGTCAAAGATATATATCTTCATCCAGATCCTTTTTCGGTTCAAAATGGCCTATTAACACCAACTTTGAAATCTAAAAGACCAACACTTAGAGCATATTTCAAACCACAAATCGAAGACATGTACACAAAACTACAATAGCGCAGGCCGACTGTAAATTAATTTGTCATTGAGAAATATGAGAGCTTCAAATCTATCAATAGAGTTCAATCGCAATGGTGAAATACCAGCCTTGAAAAACTTTATTGAATGCCTAAAATGCTTTCAGTGACTTGAATGAACTGAGCTTGAAGGGATTTGTTTATACGTTCAAGCTGAGAAATATCAACAGTCATTAGCTGAGTCCAACCATTCCAGATTGTAGGAATTGAGAAACCCTATCAAATGAGCAGATATCTGAACTACTTATTCATAAAAGTTCCCAGTAGATAGTGATTCAATCAAATGCAAACTCACTCTTAATGTGTAGATTGTGAGTCGAAGGTTTTGATTCCCTAGTTTTGACATGATAAAAAAGTGTGCAAACACAATATGCACAACGAAACTTCTAAGTAGAATTATTGGGTTCTGTTTCTAAAGAAGCATAAAGTACGTACATTTTCATAGCTGAATTACAATTAATGAAATTATCATTAATTTGTTGTCAAAATTCCCATGAGTTAGAAAATTAGGTACCTAGACTAAAAATTGAGGATTTCGCTGATGCACAAACTAAGTTTAATAACTTCCTTCCTCTCATATTCATCATCATGTGTCACACATTAGGCTAATAATGCATCATCTCCTGTTGAGACATTTACAAGGTGGACTATATAATGATGAAGAATATGATGTGAGTAAAATTTGAAATATTTAGAGTTCAAGAAAAATTACAGTATAAATAATAAAATACCTATTAAATATATAGTATGTTTCCAGAAGAGACACTTTGGTTTTTTCACAATTAATCCTTCCTATTTCTCTACTAATTGTAGAGATATTTACAGGAAAGGCAACTAGGACAAATATTGTAAATTAATATATTAAATTGTTACAGTATAGATTTTATAATGTAAAGTTACTTATTATCGAGCTTAGAAGAATGGAAAAAATCATGTAGAATAATCAAAGATTTTCAACCTCATGATGCATGATCAAAATGCGTCACCAAATCAATTCAATTTATTACACATGATTGATAGATTAAAATTTGTACAAACACTTTATTTACAATTAAATAATATAAACGTAGATTACATATATTATTTTTCACTTTGTGAAAATATTGAAAAGTGGAATCCCCCAAGAAGACTATTAGTTTATGAATGGGGGAGACCAACGTTAGTAGACAGAACTCTGTCTACTAGGTAACTTTGGTGGGAGAGCTCCTAGAAGCACATAGTAACAAAATGAAAGCAAACACTAGAAAAACTAGTATTCTATTTTCAACTCTTTGTATGAGAGATTTCAATAGAATTTTGATAAACAAGTTTTCTAAACTTACAAAACTATTTTCACATTATGTTATATCGATTGTCATGCTTCCTTTTTGATGAGACAATCCAGAAAATTAATCATTATTTCCATGACATAGTTTGTTTTTGTAGGTAAGTGACTATTCAATACTCAATTCTAAATCCTAAATGTATTTTGCATCCTAGGAAAATTGACAAGTTCCGTATAGTATAATTTTTTAATTCTTCAGTTTCTTTGAAGCTAGTTTTCCTATCCGAACGGCCGCAGTAGCAAAATATGTTATTAGTTTGGTCAGTTGACGCTGGTCTGGTCATTGATTCTATTCTTATCCTCCTGGAATAATATCTACTGAAATTCATTTAATTCATATATGAGCCACACACAACCTCTGAAGAGATTAAGAAAGTGGAAACATCAGAGTAGATACTTCAACACAGTACTACGCAGTAGGATGATTGATTAATTGATTTTATCATCCTATTTTTGTAGAAGGTCTCTTTAGTGTTTTGTAAAACATTGAAGTGGAAATACTTGTAAAGTTGTTTTGTTTCGTTGTTAAAATAATAGTAAGTTGTAGAATAAAATGTAAATTGTATGAAATTGACTCGTGATATATTATTGTTTACATCTAGCTCTATCTCTACCTATAACTAGTTATATTACCTCTAAATAATACACCAGATTCTTGATTGAAATTATGGGTATTCTGGTATTGCTCATATTTTATTTTATTCCATAATATTCCTGGTTTACCCAAAAATCTCTAAATTAAAGGAACCAACTACTCCACCATCCCTACTCAAAAATAAAATTAAGATTGACAAAATTAATAATACCGAGTGAACTGGCCGATTCAAGTCTGGTATCAGTTTTCAGGTGACCCCTGATCAATTTCATTACTTATGACATGACTTAACGACTGTAAGCCGTGATCGACGATTTAACGTGCCCATTCGAAACACGCCGTTAACAGAGAAAAATATTTTGGCCAGCCGAGGATCGAACTCAGGGTCTCAGGTTCACAAAGCCAGCGTCTATACCACTAGACTGTAGCCAACATTGATCATATCCCTTTTCATATTATAAGAGAAATTCAGGAAACAGAGAAACCCATATAAATTGTTTCTGTATGATATTTTATTCAAAAATACATGGTAAATTAAAGTACATTATGATAGAATATGATTAAAAATTATGGAAGATTGAAAGTAGAAACAAATACCTAGTCTGAATAATTTATAATAGTCTAAATATTTCGAACTTTCAAACTGTAATCTAGATTTGGGAGAGAAATAGTACATACAAGGAGTATCCTTAGTTTTTCTCTCCCAGTCAGTCCTCTCTTGTGAGAATAAGAATGAATAAAGAATTTGTCATGCTTATCAATTTCAATAATCGGTGGGTGGAAACGAGAAGAATGTTTATTAATGGTACATGGAACACCTACTTACAGGATACATAATTTAACATTAGTTTTCATATTGCACGTGTCTGAGAAGATTAGCTACAATTTGTGGTTTTTGATGTACTTGATTAACGACATTAATGTTAGACCACATGTATAATTAGATTAAATTTCAGAGATTAACTTAACTCATTAGACTATTCTAATTTAAATGAATATGTCACTGAAATTAATTCGAGTCGCGTGTTCCAACTATCAGTGCTTGTCTGCTCGTTTCTATTAAAAAAAAGTATACTGATTACCGGATTCGAAGCGGTAAAGATGGTTGAAATTGTAGGCTATCCATCAAAACTATTATTTATTCTAATTTAAATAGGCTCTTTTAAATTATTAATAGTTTTTATTATTTTAACTTGTGATTTTTGTGTTACTTTATTAACGACATTAATATTGAACCATATGTAATTAGATTAAATTTCAGAGATCAACTCACAAAACTAATAAATTATTCTAATTTAAATTAATCACTGAAATAAATTCGAGTCACGTGGTTTTAACTATTAGTGCTTGTTTGCTCGTTTCAATTCAAAAAAAAATTTATTGATTATTCGAAGCGTTAAAGATGGTTAAAATTGTATCCATCAATAATTATTATTAATACTGAATCCAAGAAATTTATGCTCTTGAGATCAACAATGAAGATCAATAAATTATTTTATTGATATACTGATGAGGTTGTACTGGTAATAAAATTCGATTTATATTGAATACTATTACTAAGTTGTATAAAAAACCACTCTGAACAGCCGAGATGCTATGTACTGTACATCTATAATATAATAAAGGAAAGAATTGGCTTATACACATACGGGATACAAAATTCACGAATTACGCATTATCTCATCTGAACTACTGGACTGATTAACTTGAAGTTTTGCATATTGATCCTTAATTCACCAAGGATGGTTATAGGCCTATTTCAAATTCTTCAAAATTTGAGTTTGTCAAGTTGTTAATTAGATCCTCGCGGAGCACGGGTTACCTGCTAGTATGTAATGAAGAGGAACTGATATCAAAATATCCTGAAGAAAACGCAGCAGATATCCTTAAAAATTTCAATCTGACGGAATAAGCGTATATGGGAGTTATACTGTACTTCTTAAATCTTCTAGGTACTTGACATGTTATTGTTATATATTAAAGCTGCGTTTACACCGGAGTTAATAACACGAGTTATTAACAAAAGTTATCAATTTGACTGAATCGTCAAAAAATTATCTTACAAAAGTTAATAACTTGTGTTTTAACAGAAAATCCCATGTTATTAACAAGATTATGTTATCAATATGATTTATTGACTTCCATATGATTTCATTTAATGAGAGTATTCATATAATATAACAGCCGGGATAAAAAAATCTCTTCAAAATAATTTAAATTGAAACAGGTGTGTGATCATTAACATCTGATCGAATATAGCAAGATTTGCATCAATATGTCAGCATTATTTTAATGAGGAGTATTGATGCTATTATTAAGAAATGCCTACTGTTTGAAGTGAATATCAACAAGCTGCATACACAGGCGAGTTATTAACTTGACTGAATCATCAAAAATTTATCTTAACAAAAGTTAATAACTTGTCTTTTTAACGAAAAATTCCTGGTTATTAACAAGATTTATGTTATCCATCGAGAGTGGGTAACTTTTGTTAATAACAGGTTCCTCTCTTCCCCGCAACACCCTCGCACAGCACAGCACACACAGCTACACATAGCGCACCAGTGTTCCCTACCAACTACAGCAGCAGGTGAAGCACGTAAACACATGTGTTGGTCTATTTTGTGGATGTGAAGATCTATTGCTGACCTAAACAGACTGTTTTTGTCTATTTTTCAATAAATAGAATGGAGGGTGAATGGAAGCAGGATGAGCACCCGGTGCTATGGGACCCGACTAATAGTTGGTGGTTGGTGTCCTTTTTCCCAGTTCTGTGCCGCAGTTGTCCGATCAACCCACTCAACATCACAGCTGGTCATGCGGAGGAAATTCTTAATGCTTCCGTCACTTGAATTAGCTCGCCTGAAAGAGGGTCACGATCATCTTCATGCAGATCTTTTAACCTAGCACTCCCACTGATTTTTGATATCAAAACTAGCAGCAAAATAAAATGTTATTAACATGTTAATGAATTTTGTTATTAACATCAATTAATAACAAAAATTTTGAGAACATTTGTTATTAACTCCGGTGTAAACGCAGCTTAAGATAATATAACTTAATATTCATTAAGATAATAATAGTATTCATCGCAAATTACGGAATATTAAAGTGTTTTGTTTCAATGTCAATTGGAATTACACATGAGGAACATTAGAATTTCAATGACGAGTGTTCGTACAAATGAATGAAAATAATAAATACAGTGTTATCAGAATCGTTGAATACTGTGCTTGAAAATACTGAATGTATAGTGACTATTAAATTTGTGACTTGTAGTCAGAGTAATGGATTACACATTATTATATTACTGGGACATGTTTGTGACATGACTGACTTGAGAACTGAAGTTTGTTTTGAGACACTGGCATCTGAAACATTCACTTTTTCTTTTTCTGCGGATGCACACTGTGAACCGGAGCAGGCATCGTATGCGTTTGCTGAGATATTCTATTGATGAAGTAGAGTGCAACCAATGAGAATAGTAAGCTGAAAAAAGAAATCATGGAGCTGAAAATATCTATTGGAATTTACAAACTGTTGAGACAAATGAGAGCATTGATAGCATATAATACTAATATTCGTATGGCTTTTATTGGTGGGGAGTTCCTGACGGAAGTCCCAACTCGCCTGAGTATATCATTTAAGCCGTCAATGAGCCTTACGACTGTCATACTTCAGCCGGGACCGACAGTTTAACGTGCCCATCCGATAACACGGGAGTGACCTGTTCAAAAACTTTTTTGCTCTGAGTGGGATTGAACCCGGGATCTCTAGGTTGTTACGCAAGCACTCTATCCACTAGACCACGGATCACTCCATATCATATAATTTATGTAAATAAAAAGGAAATCAACACAGAAGAAGCTCGCTCCAATATTTTAATAATATACAGAATGTTTTTATATATGAATAACAACTTTTCAACTCTATAAAATTATTTCTTAGATTAGGCATACAGTTGAAAATAATACGTCAAAAAATTGAAAAGAAAAAGCTACTCAGTTGTGTTTGTGGTTATTCATTTATATTCACCCTGTATTTGGTAATAGAGAAGAGCCTCGCTAATCCGTTCCTACAGGACTAGAAAGAGGTCACATTATAGTGTTGAACTAGTTTATTTACAGAAAAACATACTTCTACTATATTTTTGCACTAATAGTGTATAGTACGTCATCAAAAAGTGCCAAACTGGACACAATAATGCACCGGAATGTCAACAAGCATTGTACTTCGGTATCATGTTTGGACTAGGCTATGAGGACACCTCGCCGAGGGCTGAATGGCGAAAGTATATTCACCCGGATGGCATGGACGGATTAACCGGACAGCCGGATTAGCTATGTTCTACTCTATTTGTATCAGTTTGAAGTTTCCTGGTAATGCTATTTGCTAAGCTGTTAAACCATTGATTTTTTTTCTTTCGCCTATTTTCATTTTATGAATTTGGCAATTTGTCCCAGGATTCGTCTGAAATTTGTCCCGGGATTCATGAATGTACTTGGAATTTTTATAATAATCAAGAAAAATTATTATAAACTATAATATTATAGTTAATTTTATTCGATGATGAAAATCAATATTTACTCACCATGTAGTCGTACAAACTCTGTGAACCATCCCCGAGGCAAAAAGCGCGGCGAAAAGACAGACCAATACTGTAAAATATGAAGAAAACTAATGAAATTCCAATAAAAAATTATGTTACCAGCTTCTAGTAAAGTTATGTTACTTAGTGTGAGAAATAACTATGCCATATATAAAATTTGAGAGTTGTGAAATGATTCAATGATTTCATTCATTAGCACTAATATTTCAAAGCTCAAATACTTTATAATGAATAGGCGTACGTAAATATACATGAATCATTAGTACTAGTCCCGTGTTTTGGAGAGCTATTGTCTCTGTTTGCGCTGATAAGCTATCGATTGAATAAACTAGTTGAGATTCATGCGCCTGCTTCTCTCTTTGGAAGGGTGACCACTTGCAGAGCCTACTCCACTAAGTATCATCTATGAAATTAATCTGTCAATGTTCTGATGAAACCAGTTGAGTTTATAGCGGCAAAAACTGCTTGACTAAACATCCGAAAACACAGTGTTTTGTGATGGAGATGGTGACTTGCAATATAAGACAAAATCACATTTTCAAGTTCAAATTAAGCTAACTTGATTATCTCATTTTGGGATGATAGAACTTGTAGAGAAGGAAAAAATATTCAATCATCAAATTCCAAAAATGTACCCAAAACTTAGAAATCAACAGACTGAGGATTCATATCAGACCAAAGTAGCAAATTTGTAAATCTATTTTGATCATTAGAATAGAAAAGTTCTTGGTTTTGGGCCCGGTAACGACTATTGAGTGATTCACACTATAAATAATAATAATAACAATAACGAGTGACCTGGCTGGCTCTGGTCTGGTGTCAGAGTTTTCAGGTCGTAACTGTTCAATTTCAGGGCCTCTGACATGACCTAACGACTGCTTTTTAGGCAGCCGGGTCCGACGGCATAGATTGCATGTTAAGAATGAAATTCAACACTCATCAGTTAATGTAAATGATTTACTGATTGAGTTGTTGAACTTGAAAAAAGAATAATGTTGGCATACTTCGCCATGTAATTTAATAGCTAGTGCAGTTATGGAGTTCTAGCTGGTTCAAGTTTATTGAAACAGAACAATGTTCTTGTTTTTTCTGTTGAAAACAGAACAATGTTAAAAAGTTATGAAAATCTCAATTTTAAAATTTGCAATCTTCAGTCCCCTATAAATAACATTCCAATAGGATCAACTTTTCGAATTAATAGGAGTATTTTTGCACCTACAGCAAAATGATCTCCTTAAATTTCGTATTTTGTAGTCTATAATATTCTCAGACTGTTATGGAAGAACCTTGAATTAGACTGAATTTCATGAAATATCAAATTAACTTAACTTCACTGTAATCACTCTAAAAATTTGCTCAGTAACCGATAGATAGATGGATAGATATTTATTGATAATTGTTACAAGGCTCTTGCCTATGGTAAAATTTACAAAAATTGACAGTAAAATTAAATCAAACTTAATAGATAAATAATTATTTAACAGTTCTGCATCAGTATAATCAATCACAAATACAGTATCAAAGAAGATAATATAGTATATATTAAGCCATCAACATTATACTAGATCACATTAGCAATACTGGAGGAAAGAAAAGATGTTATTTGCATCCATGCAATAGTAGAATGAGAAATGAACAACTGTGAGAGTGGAAATATAATGAAGAACTATATTGAAATGAAGAACTCACCCTCAGGAAAAAGCTTGGTCTGGAATGTCTTGCCAAAAACCGCTGACTCAATATTACCAACAGCCTGATAAAGGAATTAAGGCAAATAAAAGTATGTATACAATGCATAAAAAGCACTACAGACGTATAAACTCACGTAAAAATAAGCATAACACAACAAATTAAATCAAGTTCAACAATTTAATACAATTCAATATGAGATGTGCAGCACACTAGTCACATGGAGTGTGTAACTTGAACCGCTTCTAACCTGGAAGAGACTCGTATGATTTGTAGTAACATAAAGCTTGAAAGCAATAATCGACCTTGGAAGGATCTTACTTAGAAGATATTATACAACATTCTCGTCAATTTAATTTCTATTTTTAAATTACTTTATATACTTCGAATTCAGTGACAACAGACACAACTCAACAATAATGACTAGGCCTACATCAATTTATGAAAAGTGAAAGAATGGAAATATTTTATAATTGGATACAACAGAGGAACGTAAATTTATGAAATAGCTCTCGGTTAGTTAAAAACTTCCAACTTTGAAAACAACTCTTGCCAATGAAGGTTCCAACGAAAAAAAATCAGATTTCAACTATTTGAGCTTATGCATTCCTATGAGCGTAAGGAGGAATTTTGCATATCAAAGTACTTGAATGAGAATAGCAGCAAGCATTTTTTTTTCAAATCATAAAGGTTGTGCTCTGGAGTTGTTTTTTGTATTTTTTACGTTTGAATGTTGGAATTCAACTATTTTACTCTTATAATTTCTGTTTAAAAATTTCCCATATGTCTGTTCCACCACATCATTGTGTTTTTTACAATATTTAGAAGTAAAAAATTCTTAATGTCATTATTTCAGCCATACATTCTTTATATAATTAAAATATTTTACTTTCATATTTATCATTTCTTTTTTTTATATTTTAGTATAACTTACGTTCTATATACATGAGTGATGAATGAGAATTTAATTGAGATGTAGTCTCCAATGAGAATTCATTCCAAAAGAATTCTGTATTCAAATGGTGACTTGATTTCTAAATCAATTTCAACATTATAGGGTTGTTATAATGAAAGGATACAGTAAGACACAGTATAAACAGAAGAGATCCAAGGTAGCCTCCAAATATTGTATGTAGCTGAGAGGAAGACAGCCATTGGCGGTACATTTGCATTCCGGAGAACAGCAGCACGGTCAGAATTGAAGACAGCAGAAACGATGTTCCACTCGAAACAGCTGAAATCGAAATTAACAATATGAGAATTACAATCAATAGATGTATTGCGGTACGTAGTTGTCTTCCAGTCTAAGAGCCTGTTCACATGACAGCGATTTACGCTCGGTTGTCGCGCGATTGACCAACCGAGCGGTTGCCAGGTATAGGGAAACACATGGTGCCGTACACATGCATCGCTCGGTTTTAGTAGTCGCCGGCGAATCGCGGCGGTTGTAATCTCAGACCTAACCGAGGGCAAATCGCTCATGAATCGCTGTCATGTGTATGAGACTGGCAAATCAAGCGATTTTCCAACCGCGCGACAACCGAGCGTAAGTCGCTGTCATGTGAACAAGTTCTAAGCTGGAGCAAATACAACTAGTAGTTCTGTGAACAGTAGACCTCGCGCAAAGTAAGTTACATTGACCTCTTGTTATGTTTTCTCAAAAATTAATAAATACTTATCAATTTAAAATGTCTAGAAAAAATCCTAAATAAACATAGAGCTTTCTGTCCTATCGTACCGTGACGTGTCGTCCCGGAATGTGAGTGTGAGCGCTGTTATCAGGTCTGGCTGCAATGTTGATGGAAAGATACATTTTCAAGATGTTCGATGTTTTTGAACGGGTAGTATTATAGTCCACTAGACAGCTGATTTATGATGAATAATTCTATAGTCTGATTTTTACTGTAATATTGGCGTATGAAGGAGGCTCCTTTTTCCTTTTATATTATTCTTGAAATGCAAAATTTCCAAAACCTTGTATATACGTCGACGGGCAATTAAAAAAGGAACATACCTGTCAAATTTCATGAAAATCTATTACCGCGTTTCACCGTAAATGCGCAACATATAAACATTAAGAGAAATGCCAAACCGTCGACTTGAATCTTAGACCTCACTTCGCTCGGTCAATAAAGAAATACATTATTCATCAATAACCGCACTTATTGATCGAACGTAGTGAGGTCTACGTTTCAACTAGACATGATCTGTTTTTATCTGTAGGTATGTAACGCTTTTTCGGCCAAACGCAGCAACAGATTTTCATGAAATTTGACAGGAATTTTCCTTTTAAAATTGTGCTTCAATATATGAGGAAGGTTTTTTGAACTTTTAATGATAATATTCTCCTCCATATAAGTTTTATTGATAACATAAATTTCCTCCAATATTACTAAATACATAGGCCTCATCTACTTCTGAACATAGGAAAAAATCTGGTGTGGCGCACTCACACAACTTTCCTTGCCGTTATGAAAATTGATCAACTGACGCTAGTATTCACGCGCATCTAAGGTCTACTATTCCAAGATCTAAGCCAGCTGGTGACAGGACAATAACGCGACACATTAAGTCTGCTATCTCTTCATAGTGAATGATTTAATGGAATCAACAGTTGCTAACAGTTTGCAAATTGAATAATCTTATTTTCTCGAACTTATTTCCAATTTTAGGTGAAAATGTTACTGAACATTATTTGTAGAGATTTTTATGCTCAATCTTTTCCACTTGAAATTTTTCGTTTAAATTGTATCTGAAGCCTGATAATCGGGAATCTAAAATCAAACTTTGCATAGTTGGGGCGGAGCTTCTGAAATTTTCACAGATATGTGACTAGTGGCAGTGGCACACATACAGACCAATACCCAAAAACCGCTTTTTCGGACTCAGGGGACCTTGAAACGTATAGAAATATAGAAATTGGGGTACCTTAATTTTTTTCGGAAAGCAATACTTTCCTTACCTATGGTAATAGGGAAAGGAAAGTAAAATCAGAGTGAAGAATTATTATTAACTAGCTTACCCGGCAAACTTCGTACCGCCAAAAAGTCAATTTATTTTATTCACAACTATCACAAGAACGTCAAAATTTGAGTTTCACTCAAATGACAGATGACATATCAGTATAATCTAATAATAAATTATTCCTATAGCTATCCTATAATTTAATATTGTAGAGTTATATCAATGTATCTCATGTCAAACTTGACTTTATTTGGTGAATCGTGAAATTTAACTGACAATCAATATTTTCATTTAGGCCTACATCTCAATACGGACTTCCTAGTCATACAGCATTTATTATTCCGAAAACAAATTCTTCTCAATCAATTGGTAGTAATATCTACCAGTAAAGTGCTGAATTAAAAAAAAAAGATCGGTTATATCAGTGTTTCAAAGATGAATTTAATGTTTTCATAGTTGTTGATTGTTGATTGATGGTCCAGAAAATATGCGATGTCCGATGAATCACACAGAATTACATATTATTATTCTTTCCATTTTCTATTTTAGGATAAATATAAGCTAAGCTAAATTCGAAAAAAATCGTAAATTATCCTGACATTCTTCAGTAATGGTGCAATATGAACAACTCTCTAGATGAAGGTGAATAATTTTCTCCAACATTTTCCAGTTTCTCAATGAAAGGGTAGTGATAATAAAATTATTTGTATAGGTCTTCTAAGAAACCATTATCTACAGCTGGTTCCAATCAACTACACTTTAACTTCAAACTACCGTTTTAATGGGCGGTGTGAATAAAAACGAGTAGGACAAGTAAATACTTGAATGACAAGTAAACGCCAAAATTGAAGTGAATAAAACAAGTATTTACTCTTACTCGCGAGTAAATACTTGAGAGGCTAGTAAACCACCGAAAAATGCCAATTTTGGTGTGAATAGACGCAAGTAAATACTCGTCCATTCGCAAGTCAACCCGACCCCAGACTTGCACTCGTACTTGTACACGAGAGATGGCTGCATTTATGAAACTGCATGGTGTGAAACGTTATAGAGACCGGCGTGATATAAGTCCCGATCTATCTAAGGGACTATTACGGTTTGAGAGCGAAAACGTAGATTTTCTCACTTCACGCTTTCTTGATGAAAACACTGATGCAAGGAGTGGAGGATTAACTGCAAGGAAAAAGATGGGCATTTTTCTGAGATACCTTAGTGATCCAGGATTCCAAAGTGGTGTTGCCAACGACATGGGGGTTGAAAGAAGTGCCGTCAGCAGAGCATTTTCAAGTGTATTGGATAAAATAGTGTCGAAGTCTAAAGATTGGATTAAATTTCCACGCACTATTGAAGATATGGATCAGGCCAAGGCAGATTGGGCTTTGAAATTTTGCATTCCGACTGTCATTGGTGCTATAGATTGCACTCACGTGTAATCGGCGTTAAGCGGCGAAAACAGAACAAGTCACAACAGGAAATGATGCGTAGTAGTCTGTGTGGCGCTACAAGTATTTACTTGCCTTTCTTGTGAATTCAGTTGTCTCGAGAGTGAATACTTCCTAGTAAACCCTCGGGTTGGCGAGTACATCGTCAAAGTAAGCTCGACGCTTTATTCACATTGGTTTACTTGGAGTTTAAATACTCGTTAAACTTTACTTGTAAGTAGATACACGTCGTACTCGTTTTTATTCACACCGCCCAATACCAGTACACAATTTATCAGAGAGTGACGTGTTTATTACAGCTGATAACTTTAGATGCTAGATAATATTATCACAACATGATCTTGAATCATGATGATCTTTCCGTTCTTCGGTAGCCGCTCGGCCGACAATTTCAAAAAATAGGTCTGTAAGATTGATCAATAAATAATTCATTTTGAGCCACCCTATTAAAATTTCTGGTCAAAAATTATTCCCAATATTAACATAGCCTATTCCCAAAGTTTCATGCCATTCTGTCAAGTAGTTTTCAAGTCTATAATAGGGAACAAACAAAACTACAGACAAACACACAGACAGACATTCATTTTTATAAAAACACTTCACTTACAGTAGCCTAAATGGGCTACTTTTGAACAAATTAATAAAAACAATATAAAAATCTATTTTTTTTAATAAATCAAATAAATCTACACTTTATTTTTTAAAAACTTAAAAATATAAACTTTATAAAAATTTCAACTTGAAAATGACCTAAGTTAGGGTCGAAACTAGTCGTTGAACTATTTTTAAAAAATAAAGGGTACTACAACATTTTTATATTATTTTTATTAATTTATTTTTATATATATAAATAGATAATAATCAATCAGCTGTCAATTGGATTTTTATTTGAATGCGTAATTTTTACATCTCTATTAAGTAACCAATGATGACTACCTTGAGTTACTTTGAGTTTTTAATTAATTACAACATGTGCATTAATTATAATAACGCAAAGTAACTTAGTTTTTTCTCTCGACCTATCTCTGCTTTCAACTCGGGCTTACCAGTTGACAGTATAAGGATCCATGTCTATACAGAGACCTAACGCGCAGAATTTATTGTGGGCGTCTTTACAAAATGCATGTCCTGTTATAGGAAGCGTTTAAATCGCTCCGACTAACAAGCGAAAACCCCTAGCTTTTCTGATAGCCTAGTCTGTATAGTTGGTGCCGCGTGAGGTCTACTGGAGGAGGCTGAGGTATACTGGTAGGTATAGGAGGCTGCGTGAGGTCTACTGTTACAGAACTACAGTTAATTATTTTACGAATTATAGTATATTAAAATTATTATATTTTTAATATTGAAATTTTATTATAAGTTTACTTAGCTACAAAAATTTAATCAAGAGAGTATGAGATTATTTAGATCAACTATCATAGGCTAAGTGTAACTACATGGATTGATAGATGCTCATTATGAACACTCCATTATAAATCATCAGTATCAGTTATAGAACCCTCCAATAACTTTATATATGCCTGGAAAGGAGGTACCAGAACGCCGTTCCGGTACGACCGGTTCAAAAACCCTGGTTATAATTAAATAAATTGTATAAAAGCCGATTAAATGGTAGCTGTCATTATTCCACGTAATCACTTCCCTCATGAAAATGATTTGGTACCGTATAAACTTTCTTAGGCTGGAAGTCAAATTTCAATATTTTTAGTGAAATAATGTTGGATAGACTATAAAACAAATATTGTTTAATAAAGTAGCATTTAAAACTTCCGTAAATAGTAAGGGGAGTTTTTTGAGTAGAATTTTTAGGTTAAGAACTGCCGGATAAAAACTGTGATTTTTATTCATAGGTTTCAACTAAAAGTAATGAATTTGTGGTTTGTTTAAGTCAACAACTTACCCATTTTAATATTACCTAATGGAAACAACTTTAAAGATAATATGAAAATTTAAATCATGTATAATAAACTAAGAAATAAATCCACTGTGGAAATGGTTTGATTTCAATTCTCAATCAAATCGACAATCGAGGTCAAGGTATTGACTATCGAGCTCGAGATATCGATATTGGTGACTCGAGATCTTGAACTTCGAGATATCGATATTGGAGATTCGAAATCTCCAGAAGTCGAGAGTCCAGAAATCCAGCATCGAGATTAATTTGATCTAATTCATCTGATTATTCCTTTGATTGACATAATTATGTGTATATATTATAGTATATCTATTATAGTCCATAAATATATTCTGGAGTGTTTCATATTATGTAAGTAAATATAAATATATTCTGGATTGTTTCATATTATGGCCAAATGAATTTCCACAAAGAAAAATTGGATAAATTTGAAAAAACTCCAAAACATAAATATCACAATACCATCTATAGTTGCGTAGTGGCATCAAGGGAGAGTGTTAGCCCACTCTTATTTATCTATAGTGGGATGCAACACAATACTTAAAGGAAATTAATCCAAATATGTAAAGGACTTCTTTCCATATTGTAAATGTTTTTTTTTCATTTTTTCATTAAACATTTTGATTAGGCTACCACCCTTTATTATTGAAAAAAATCTATTCACATCATGTTTCAACATATAGATGCAATTTCCAATTAAGTAAATCACTTGAATATTATATTCAAGCAAGTGTGTCACTACATGTGAATAAAAGCTTTTTGTTAAAGAATACTTGGATTTTTTTTATTGACAAGGGAGAGGGGATAATGGAGATGTATCCCCACCGACGAAATATGGGACCTGAATCACCAGAAGGACTTACCCTTTGTAGCTGGATCAGACACAAAAATTAGTCATATATTCTCTCTAAATTTTATAAGTGAAAAAATATTCAAGGGATAAGAGAATAGCACAATATTATGTGCTAGACACTGAATGGTCTAGTGCGTAGGGACTAAAAGATAGCAGAAAACTACAGATAGCACTTAAAAGTTACCAAAGTTAGTCAATTTTGTTACTCTTTTACAATCTATTATTATTCATATAGCTTATTTTTATTGCTCTAGTTGATTATGGTTTATATTTAGTTTCTTGCATGCAGGTGAGAAGTGTGACTGCCTATGCCCATATTGTTCATATCCCTAAACAATTCTCCAGCACCTTTTTCTAGAGGGTAGCCTATCCCCAAAATTGCCCAATTATACTACGGCCAGTTTCCACCGAGTGGAGAGAGGACAAATCCCTCAATAATATTGGAAAATGGTTTTATCCCTCACCCCCAGAATTTACATTGAAGGTTTTAGGTTTTTGAATGTATCATCTTCATCTTTTTTATTTCAAAATATTACAGCTTTTATCCTGCGTGTTAACCAAGTGATTCATGATAAAATTGGAAAATGCTTTTAAAGCATTAAAAATAAATACATCAATTTTGGATTTCATCACGAACTGCGATTATCATAATAAATTATTACTAGTAGTTCTGTGAACAGTAGACCTCACGCAGTATTCTCATCCACAAGTACTTGATTGAAACTATAGACCTTATGGAAATACAGCAATAGACTGGCTTCTCCACACAGATGTGTAATCACTTGTCAGCTGATTTATGATATAGTCTGATTTATCTCTTTTCTGTATAGGGCTACTTGTAATATAAATATGAAGAAAAATAAAAACCTCAGTACCCTTTTTGAAATATTTTATCACAACATGTTATTTTATCATAAAATATTTTATCTACATGTTGTGATAAAATATTTCAAAAAGGGTACTGAGATTTTTATTTTTCTTTATATCTATAGTCTGATTCTTATTCTAATATTGGCGTATGAAGGAGGCTCCCTTTTCATTTTATATTATACTTGAAATGCAAAATTCCAAAAACCTTGTATATACGTCGACGCGCAATTAAAAAAGGAACATACCTGTCAAATTTCATGAAAATCTATTACCGCGTTTCGCCGTAAATGCGCTACATATAAACATTTAAACATTCCAACATTTAAACATTAAGAGAAATGCCAAAACGTCGACTTGAATCTATTAGACCTCACTTCGCTCGGTCAATTAAACTAAAATCCAAATTAAATGCTGTAATTCACCCCGAATTCCATCTGTATATTATCATAATTCACTTGACATTTGATAAATTGAAAATTAGTAACTTAGTCTATTTCTAAAAGTCATCAACTTATTAAATGAAATTAGTGAATAAAAAATATACAAATAGCACTCAGTTACTCACAGGTGAAATTTGGGGAACATCCTACAAATATTAACATTATAATATATGCTTATGCTTTTTTCAGGCCCAGTTCAGCTACTAATGAAATGCACAAATAACAACAAATAGACAAACTGATAAATGAAATGTACATATAGGGTTATAATGTCCAACATAAATATATGTCTCGTCGGGTTTAATTCCTTCTTGTGAGTTCAGATGCAAAGCTCTCCCATAGTCCCCTCCAGCCATGACATAGCTAGCTCATCCGCCATTTGAATACGACTGAGTCCTCCTTCATAGGAATACGGTGGGCAGTCACCCACCAAGTGCTGCATCGTCTGCACATCTCCACAGGTGACATTGACATTGACTCACTAAGTTTGAACAGAACCTGTGTTCTGTTCCTTAACTTATATAAAATTGAAAAATTATTGATCAACAGAAATAAAAAACTTCTTGGGGGAGCTGTGCATATTCATGATTGATTTGGAGAAAAATTTAATCTTCTCGCCCAAGTCTTCAACATAGTGTACAACTAATCTGTACAACTAATTAGTCTTCAACTAATCCGGTGTAGCATATTTTTTTTTTTTTTTTGTGAATGATTGTAAATAAAATTATCATAGAATAGGAGGAAGCGGAAAAGATGCTTCGAGATATTTTCAAAACCCCTATAATATGAATCTCTAGGGAGTGATAGTTTGTGTGCTATTAATGTTCAATGCATACCTTATGAATGAATAGTAAGTAGTGGATGGTAGTGGAATACATCAGTATAATTGCCCACTTCATTTAAATTGGAACATTTTCTGGTCGATTTGTTTTTGGGAAAAACGTATAAACATTTTTGGATCATCTCTGGAGAATTTTCTCACAAGTTGATAAGGGAAAGACGTCAACCAAAATGTTGAAAAATACACATTCTTTTGGGGCCAACATATAGTGTGCACAGGAATTGAACCTTCAGAAACACATTCGAATGCTGAAATTTCGTGACAGAACGATCCCCGGTTATGATTATTCTATTTGTAGTGACGTTTCACGCTAGAAGATTGCACAGGAAACACAATATCACTGTACGGGTGTCAATCGTGAGCAGACAGCTATAATGGATGGAGCGAAAGGTGCTGTAGTGAGGTTCACTTTCAACTGTCACTGATTGTTTGAATAGGAAGCATTGGTCTTATATATAAGGAATGCTGGCAATCCAGAGTGAATCTTGACGCTGTATTATGTTTGAGCAGACGATTGAGACAATGGCAGCACACATGGAAGTGCAAGTATTTGAAATGAGTTGGGTTCACCTATCTTGCTGGTAGGTATACTGACAAGGTATATGTATGAGTTGTGCAGGTGAAAGAGGTGCGTTTGTTGAGGGATCGACATGCGATGCAATATCAGAGCGCGCTTCGCATCGCACATGTACAGCACACATCGCACCATACAGCTGAGATGGCGGCTGTCAGACTTGCCAATGATCGCAGCACGGCAAGTAGAGACGTCACGTCACGCGAGTGAGTGAGTGAGTGAGTGAAAGAGTGTGTGAGGGAACAGTGAGCGGGAAGGGAGTCTCCTCTATTTTGGGGAATCAGAGTCGGAGGGTCGGCGCACATCATCATTCGGGGTCTGGCATCTTGGCGACTCACATCTCGTCGGCACCGCGATGAGCTTCAAGGTGATTGCTTCTGTTTCCGAGGCTGAGCGTCACTTGCGAGATGTGGTCGCACTTGCCTTCCACAATGGCAAGCTCTACACGGGCGCAGATGACGGCAAGATCAAGGTAAACAAATATATATTTTTTTAATTTCAAAATATTTATATACACTACAGTATACACTGTTGTTTCCACTATTCGGTAGGTAAGGTAATTGGTTACTATCGTGATTGTAATGTTTTATAAGTGAATCAATCAGATCCTGATTATATTTTTATTTCTTCTATGATCCTCTAGAACTGACATTTTTACATGTTTTAGCATATATATTATATTTTTATTTCTTCTATGATCCTCTAGAACTGACATTTTTACATGTTTTAGCATATATATTATATTTTTATTTCGTCTATGATCCTCTAGAACTGACATTTTTACATGTTTTAGCATTTGCAATTACTACAGATTGACAAGTACCTATTATTCTAGAGCTTCCATTTTTGTCATAAGATATTCAATTGTTGATATAGTAGGTAGACCGATCATCGGTTCTGCAGCTCAGTTCTATTGATACATTAAATCTACACAACAATTCAAGCTAAATACAATGTAATTTTTTCAATAGAATAAATATTTCAATATTTAAATACCCGACCGGATTCGGCCGACCGATTTCAAATCTATTGCAGATTGATAAATAAAAATCAATTGAAACATTCAACCAATGTTATTGTAATATTTTCAGTGAGGGATGAATAAAACTCAAAATATGGATTTCTCTCAAAACCAAGAAGTTTTGTGTTTTATTAATTTATCAAAATTTGATTATTTAATAGAATTGAGACAAAATAAATTTCACAGAGATATGGAAACATTTAATTTTGAAACTATCTATGACTAATCAGTCACACGAATAATAGTTGAGAGCCAAGAAGACACAGTCTTCATTACATACAAGTAGCCTTCTTTATACATGCAAAAAAGCTTGAATTAATCATTTTATTTTACTGAAAAATAGCGAGGGCCTACTAGATTCATAAATTAAGTTTCCGAGTACTGTATCAATTGATATTTTGCATGAACAACCAAGTTTGGTGATTCAAATTGAAATTCAATTTACCTTCATGCTCTTGGAAAATATTCTTATCTTCGATAATTATTTTTCCAACTGGAGTAGAAAAAAACACAAAATTATTGACTATTATTGATACAGTATAAAGAAAAAGAAAAGTTTACAAGGCTATAGGAATAGTTAATAATTGGTTAATTTCATAGAAAGATAGAAAGTTGATTTCAATAAATTCTTTGAAAGTGCAATAAAATAACCAAATATTTTTCACACGGCTCTACTAATTGAGAGTTCAGTAAAAAGTTCAAGTACACAATCATTGAAAAGTACAATCGATTGTAGTCTATTCAATTTTTTATCTTAATCAATAATTATTATTTATTTCATCTACTGTATTATTTGACAATAAATAATTCAATTCAACTTAGAAAATGTCGAGTAGGCCACCTATTAAAAATTCATCTCTCATAGTAATTGACATGATATTATAAAATGCATGTAACATTAATGTTTGTGAAAATGTGAAATAAAGGACTTGAACAAACTATTACGGTATTGGATAGCAATATTCATTATTTGCACATCAGTGCCATAATAGCCTTTCTATCTATTTGATATCAATCAAATAATAAACTCTATAACTTCAGACACATTTTTTCTATAGTATAAGGCCCAATAATATTCAAGTTGAAGCATGAATTAAATCAAAAGTTATTTGATTAAAAGTATGAGATTATTTTAAACTCGTAGTCCTATTTTTCACCTCTTGGCGAATGAATGCTCAGATGGTATCGATGAGCGTGGGATTTGTTTGGTTTGAAGAGATATTTCAAGTGCACTGTTATAAAAAGGTCTGGCAAAGATTCTGTTGTTTTCATAGGTCAGTTACATCGAGTGAAAGTGTTCTCTCCCAAATTAAATCTATTAATTGATAACGGAAGCTGTCTGTTGATGATGGTACATTATACTTTATCTATATAAAGAGTATTTTGCAAACAAATCCTAGATATATACGGTATGTTCCAGCTTTCTGAGAGGTAGCAGAAAAATATTACAAGAAAATAAGAATCTAATTCCTTCATAAAAATCTTCTCATCTGTTAAATGCATTCAAGGTCCACTGAGGAAAAATGATTTTTTAAGATTGAAAGACATATAGAACATTGTAATAGTTCACATCTTCAAATAGAAATTCATTCAGAAACGTATATTTTTCTGCGAAAAATGCAATTTTCTATTTTTGGCCCAACATAAACAGTTCACTTCTGTTAGATTCAACTAGGCTATCATAAAACTGAACAGTGTCAGAAACATGAAAACTTTATAGTATGTGGATCATTTTTTAATTACTCTAAAACGGAAGAGACTTGAAAATTAAAAACCAAAAAACTAGAGAGCATGAATAATGAAGAACAAAATAATTCACTGCCTAATAATATTCAACAATAAAGCCTCGCACTAAAATATAAATTGATTTTCCTAAAAATAAAGTGATAGATTTGCCAAACTATCAATTATCAATTATAAAAATTATGCAATTATAAATTATAAAAACCTATCGTATAGTTTATACTTTCTAATCGAAAAAAGACTACGCACTGGAATAACGGAATTAATATTTGATAATATATTCCCCGCTTTTGTGGGAAATTAGGAATTTTCCTTCAAATTAATTTTCATTGTAGCCTTAGGTGAATTCATTATTCCTAGAATAGGTTACTTTTGAGCTGCAGAAGTCAAAAGATTCTTCAATTTGTGAATTAGCATATATCAAACTATCAAATTTAAAAGCTATTATAAAATTGGAGAGTTTTGGACTGAGTCTGTTGCTCTCTCCACGTCTCCATAGGATTTGTAACTACTGTATTATTGAATGGATGAATAAATGCCATAATAATTTCACTTTCAAGATTGTTAACACTCACAGTTTTTATTTTATGTAATAAATATGTTGCAGATCTGGAGCCCGGACTTGAAACTGATTTCTGAATTTCAAGCTCACTCAGTGAACGTTTACAGCCTTGCTGTGACTGACGACACCCTCTACACATGCTCCAACGACGGCACCATCCAGGCCTGGAATTTATCGAACAATGAACCAAAGAAAACTCTACAAAACAATCCCAACATTGAAGTTCTGAGACTGCATTTAGCAAACGGCAAACTATACTCCGGCGAAGACAAAGGAAATGTAAGAAAATTTCATCAATTCAATTCCAATCATAGTAAAGGTTTGAAGGTAGGCTATATAGAAAAGGTATAATTATTTGTTGCTGGACTAGAAAATTGCTTCAAAAATAAGTACCGTACAGAATGATTCTAAATAAAAATTCATATTTTTCAAATATGTACTTTTCTGAAATAAGCAATATTTTTATACCACTGGAGAGATAAAATTCAATTTTTTCACAATAGCTAGGCCACTGTTAGACTCGGCAGAAGGCAGCCATATCTAAAAAAAAGCTTTTCTACGTACCGATACTAATTAGCTACGTCAATTTGAATACATATACAGAGTGGGTGAAAAGTCCGAGAACAGCTTGCTTAATATCTCATACACAAAGATTATTTGACGGTGGGTGTGATTGAGGATCCTAATCAAATTGAAAATACTACTTTACTATGACTTCAAAAATCGGGTCCGCCATCATGGATCCACCATACTGAATCCAACTTTATTTTTTTAAATAGGTAGGTGGTCATGCGATACTTGATTTCGATACGAAATTTCAAGAAAAAATGAATGGCGAAAACCGCATATCGATATCTCAAACCGTTCAGAAGATATTCACATTATTAATCAATACCACTTATGTATTTCATTTCTGATATGCATGATATTGATTAATAATGTGAATATCTTCTGAACGGTTTGAGATATCGATGTGCGGTTTTCACCATTATTTTTTTCTTGAAATTTCGTATCGAAATCTTGTATCGCATGACCACCTTCCTATTTCAAAAAAATAAAGTTTCGTTCAATTTGGCGGATCCAAGATGGCGGACCAGATTTTTGAACTCATAGTAAAGTAGTATTCTCAATTTGAGTAGGATCCCCAAATCACACCCACAATCGAATTACCTCTGTGTATGAGATATTAAGCCGTTCTCGGACTTTTCACCCACTCTGTATAACCAGAGACAAGTGTATAACCAGACTTATGCTTATCCTTTATCTATGGTATAACTTACAGATGCGTACTGTGACTGTGATTGATATAAGCATACAAGTTGCCGGAAATTGAACTAACAATCTAAGTTGTTTACAACTCAAAGAATTCAAAATTAATGAAATGAAAAATAAAATTGAAACTCATTCATCAATTAAATTTAAAATTCTAAGTTATATAGATAATTTTTTCAATAAAATTAATTATAGAATGATAAATGAAATTATAAGGACAATGATAATAATTATATTCTAGATAGATAAGATAAATTCATCCAAAATAGCCCAATTATAATGAAAAATCATAGTCATTTTTCGTACCCTATGTTTCTAGTTGCACTGTCTCTATAGAGAAGTGCATAGTTGAGTAAAAATCATTGAATGTGAGTGAGAATAGTAATTGAAAATAAGACCTCGATGACTTAAATTGATAGGTATTGGCAGTGAAAGGACTGTAGCATATGAAAAAGTATCCTTTTTCTAAATATGTTTTATTGAGAGCGTTTCCTTCAAACTTTGGACTTGAACGGAAGGAGAAACTTGGCAGATGGAAGGATCTAACAAGTTTTCATGTGTTACAGTTCTTTCCCAGCACGCGAATAAGTTGGCGATAAAAGTGAGAGGTGATGGGTCTTGAAATATAACAGCTGCTAGGTTTATGTTCCTCATTTTCATGGGAATAACTTCCATTAGCTCTAGTTGAAGCTCCCTTTCTTTTTACTTCTATCATATTTTTCCTTTCCGGTCATGCACGTCTTCCCTCAAAACACCACGTTCCAAGTAGAACAAGGCTTCCTTCAAAAATCAACTTATTTGCAAATCACGAAAATACATGGTGACAAGACTGCTCTGAATAAGATAGAATAGTTTTATGTTTATCATCACAGAACGCTCACTGACTTTTCTACATGCCATAGGTGAATTGGATGCAGTCCACCTTAGTAAAAGGAATTTACAGTTATAAAAAGTAACTGGGAAGATGTAACATAATAGTAAAAATATCCCAACAATAATAAGGGGAATAACTATTTTATAACTAGAATTTTATTTCAACATAAAAAATGTTTCTGTGTTTCTCCTTCTTTCCATCATTCGAATGAAGCCTAGGAAACATTTCCATAGTAAATGTTGAATCATAAAAACATTTTGAATAGTAGTCTACTATGACAACACCAAGTTTTTTCGACTCGGTAAGATATTTTCTTCATGATGGAATGAATGGAATGTTTTTATACAAGATAAATATCGTGTAAGACTCATTTAAATTGTAGCAGATTAATCTATCCAAATCATTATTTGATACAGGTAACCAATAAATTTTATACATGTGATCAATATTTTGATCAAAATTTTTACAATGGAAAATTAGCTTCTACGATTCACAATGGGGCCTGTATAGGAAACTGGGCATGTAAAATATTTACAACATAGTATTAGACATCACCAGTAGGCACTCAAGCATAAGTTATGTACTGATTACTTGAATAGGTACCAGGTGATGTATGTATGACATCGGATAGCATGGATTGATTTACAGACTATCAAACAATTTCACAAAAACAATAATCATGGAATTGATTAATGTATTGCAGGTTCGCGTCTGGGAGAACGATGAACAAGTCGCTCTTTATGAAATGGGAGAAGAAATATGGGATCTTCTCGTGCATGGAGACATGCTTTTTACGGCCCGAAATTTGGATATCAATATTACAGAAATGTTACCAGGTAATTATAATCCCTGCTGATTTACAAATCAGGTCAAAATCCAGATTTCTTCAAGGAAAGTGAATTATTTCACTCACATTTTACAAATAAGATTAAACTACCAGGAATAAGACAATGTATGTTATTAATGCTGATCAGTAGGCTAAATATAATAATGCTTAGATTATTCGCTTCAATAATAAAAAAGAGAACTGAATAAAGTGCGAAATCAGTACTCAGTAGGCTTAATATAATAATAATAAATAATATAGGTACGAATCATAAGTTGAATACAGGTACCGGTACCGTAGTCTATTAATAAATTTAAGATTTTGAACTGATTCACAAAGGATTAATAATAAAGCACATTTTTTAATACATCGAAGAGATGTGTGTGGATTCAACAATAGCGACATTGTGCTACAGTATATCAATATTGAATAATTATTGGGCTAATTGGTGTGTTTTGCTCTAATAAGAATTACGAAAAAACATAAACGTCACTACTACTATAACATAGACGTCACTACTACATGTTTATAGGCCTGTTATTCCTCAGCTCTAAAGGTCATTACAACCCTTGGCCTCACTCACATAGCCTCTCCATCTCGATCCTCGGCCTGCCTCCTCCAGTTACGAGCTCGAAGCATCCTTAGCTCGCGTTCCATATCAACATAAATTTAACTAGATTTTTGAAATGAGAGCTGGCTAATTGAAAATTCGCAGAGAAGATAGAAATTTAAAACAATATTGGAGTGAATTATAATCGAATGAATCTCATCAGGATACTGATAATATGTGATACTATTTTATCATAATAATCACAATCACAATAATCAATTGCGGTGGTTGAAATTAATATATTATACTAGTTCTATTATACTCGTACAATGCAGTACATCCAGTTCTACAATCCTGGTGGCATATTTTCATTGGGATATTGCTTTTAGTATTATTGTTATAATATTCATTTTAATATTACAGATGATGATTTGTAGATATAACAGTATAATAGCCTGAAACAGTTTATTTACAATTATTTCAGAGAAACAGAATCAATTCACTTCGCGAGGAGCTGTGGAAGGCCGGAGCCCCATTCGTTTGGCGGGGGACAAGATTTGCTTCATGAGCCGATGTGGAAGGAACGTTCTCCTTCATGAAACAACAGTCGAAAGTCGTTTCAAACAAGTAGCTCAAATGAAGGTAGGTAATTTTACATAAAGTTTGTTGACAAAATTTAAGGTTTTGACAAAATTGGTTTTTTAGTTAAACACCGCAGTTTTATCTCAAGTTTTTCATTGGCGCAAAATGTTGAGCAAAACCTACAAGAAAATAATGGAATAGAGAGACTGTCTTCATTTTCCTGTAAAGTAGATTTAAGATATAGTTGCCGCCTTCCTCTATAACTCAACCTACAGAATAAAATTAAAATAGCGAAGCTTGTTCTATTTATTTTTGTCACAACATGTTATTTCCAAAAACGTCAATGTTCAATTTTTGCTATGGACCGTCTTAGTGCTGCTGAACACATTGGTTGGAGCCCGGGTGTTTGCCAAGCCTCCAGGATGCCAACGTAGTACCATAGAATAAGAATAATGGAAAAGTACCATTGTACTTTTGAAAAAATAATATTTTCTCTATGGCAGTATGGTCCAGTTAAACCAAACTTACTATCGTACATTTGTGTGCAGGCTAAATCTTTCAAGTGGCATCACAGATGAATTGGATAGATTTTCAAGAATAGTAACTAACTAGTCCCCATTAACGTATTGTAGCATTATTAGGATTGTGTGCTGTCAAATGTTTCAGTCATGCTACACATCACATTTTCATCAACTGTTCAGGTATTTCAGTTACAGAACCAAAGGTGTTTCAATTCTCAAGTGTGGGACGGAAAACTAGTCCCATATTCGACAGAGGCAGTACCGTACTGGATAAACAGGAAATCTATCATGATGAAATTCATTTCAATCTTCAGTCACTGAATAACAACAAGAATATTATAATTTAATCTATAAAATATGGATTAATGCCATAAACCAGGCTTTGGAATAAATTACAATGTATTTGTAATCGATGTCAAGTATTTCATCACTTTCCGTTTAAGAGTGTGCAGTAGCAGTCAGTCATATTAAATTGATGTCTCATGAGATCAATGTGAAACAGTCAAATCATGCATTTTTTGGAAACACATCATGTCTACAGTTTACATAGGATTTTCTTGAAAAAAGTCATTAGATAAAGTATTTAAAGAGCAATGACTTTCAGTTTTCTCAATCTTAAAAATTTTCCTTCGAAAAATCTTTAAAAATGTATAAACTTGAGGTAATTTATTTGCTTCAATTATTGAATGAAAAGGTTAAATGCAATTGGCCTGAAGAGTTCAATGGCAATGTCTTTCAGCTTTCTCAAATTTGAAATATTCCATCGTAAAAAACGTATAATCTTGAAGTGATTTATTTTTGCTTCAATAATTGAATTAAAAAATGAAAATATAAGATGCAATTGGCCTGGAGAATTCAAGTTTCTTACCATGACATGTATATAGAAGATGAATCTCTGTTCATAAATAAGGGTGTGCTTAGGGTTCCCAAAGATTGCATTGGTTGTGATTGCATTCAATATGGCCGACTGCTGCCACCCATTTCATAAATTTGACTTTTATTACTGTATAATAATAATATTATTTAAAATATCCAATAAAAGCTATATAAATAGAATTAAGGACTTGAAATAATTATTATACAGTACGGTAATGATATTCCAGCAGTTGGTTAAACTGCAATCTCTAATAAAATCTTCTAAATTTGACCTCTGCTTGTACAGGCACATGAGATGATAGTGAATGCGCTGTGCGTGTCAGAGGAGCCTCAACTGACCATCTACAGCGGGGGCTACGACAATACACTGAAAGGCTGGGACGCAGCCACACAGAAATGCACCGGCAGTCTCGACCTCGGTGTCTGCATCAATGCCCTCTGCTCTGGGCCCAAAGGAGAGATTTATGTTGCCAGTGCTAACGGACACATGGTTAGAGTGGAGGCCAAGTAACGCGCCATAACTACTGGTCGCAAACAAGAGCTGAGGACTGCAAATCAAATGCTTCAAATATTCAAAACGAATGCTTCAACACATAATACGTCACGACTTAATACATCCAACAATATTACTATCATCACTCACAAGAACTATTGTTATTGGTAGTACTATTGGTATTCACTCACAACTATAAAATATGATGAAGCTCCCCAGCTACGAATTTGGCACTTCACTGAAGGTGTGCAATAGGATATCATTTGATCGTAATCTAAGTAATAATGAGAGTAATTAGAACTGAGATATACACAGACTTATCATTGATGCACATCGCTATCTGTAATAATCGAAAACATTCTATGAAATTAGTTCAGTCAGAAGTGGTAAACATTAATTTGGTATTCAAACTGATTGTATGGAAATTAAATGCTTGGATTATTCGTAATAAATGCCTCAACAGATTATAAATTATTTTAAAACTTGACCCGTAGTAAAAAAAAGTGAATTCGTATGGCTTTTATTGGTGGGGAGTCCCTTGGGGGAAGGTCCCACCGCCTGAATATATAATTCAAGCCGTCAATGGGCCGACTGTCATATTACGACTGTCATACTTCAGCCCGTAGTACTACATATCCTGGTTTATGAAAAGAGGAGTGAGTAAGGTATTCAAAATTGATTCTAATAACAGGTTCCTCATTATAGTATTTGAAGATTTAGTGAAGTGAAATCAACGTAAAACATCAATAACTCTTTATTCAAACAACATATCTAATAAAACATATCTTACAATAATTACAAGTGAAAACGAATCACTGCTATTCATACTAAGTTACATTCCACAATTTATACTATAGATAAATATTATATCTAAGTCGGAATACAAAAGTATTCAAAAGATGTCGCAACATGAGGGGTATATTTAATAAATGCAAATTTGATGTGAATATCATTATAATTGATGACGTGCCAAGGCCAGTTGCACAAACTCCTATCATGAAAGTGCGATCACTGGTGAAATGATGAATGCTTCATCAGATATCATACATTCATTTGAGTGTAAAGAAATGGCCAATAAGTATTGAGGTACCGGAAACGTAAATTTTAAGAAGAGTAAAATAAAGTAGCAGAAATTTAGGTTTGTTAGAATTTGCTAGCCCAGCGAGGGGCTTGGATCGCAATTCATGAATCGCATGGAATTCATGGATCGCAATAAAACTGGCATTTTTAAAATGTCATTGTCATAAAATAAATAGAAAAGTTTTTTGACAAGAATCATTCGTTAAAAATGTTTGATTAGGGTAAAAATAGCTTTATTTTATGACTTATTTTATAGCTAATCTACAGGGTAAACACTTTTTTAAGTGTTGAAATACATTTCGAGTTATTTGAGAACTCACTCAAACTTCAAAGCTTTTAAATCAATGTTCATCACAACCAAATTGAAACAAGTTTAATTTAAAACTCACAAGTTATTTTAGTATTTTGATACAAGTTTTAAGATGAAATTAGTTTCTTTGAAACTTGGTCTCTTGAATATTCTATTGAAAAGTCAAGCCCCCATAATAACTCATATATCAAGTGCTGCAACAAGGTACCTAATTACACCTTCAAAATTGAAATTCGGTGAATGTATTTTTAGTTATAAGATATTTAATGATCAATATTTTGAGGTACATGATTATATTTTGGAAGTAGCCTGAACAGGCTATAATAATATGATTTATACTATGCATATTTTTATGCAATATGATTCAAAATCAACCGGAACAGGAACAGTTCCCAAAATAATTATTATTCTCAATTTTTTTTCCTGCGGACAGGTTTGAGTTGAATGCATACGTTTGTAATATCAGAGTGATTATTTTCTCAAATAAATCAATGTAATGTCACTCAATTGGATAATACGTTTTGATTTGAGACTAGTATTTTTACCCATTGATTTCAATGTAAGATTATAAAATTCTGACGTTGCACATACTGTGCGAGCTCTGCTCGATTATACAGCTTTCTGTGACAAAAATTAAACTACACTAAACAATGTTCAGAACAACTCTGAAGGCTTACAGAATACATAATTTAAAATAGTTACACATTTTTAACATGTATAACAAAGGACTTGTATAAAAATTGTATTAACATGTATAAAACAAGGCGCGCAAGATTGGCCATTTACAGCACTGCACTACACACATCAACATATACGCAAACATTATTGGGTAAAAGCTCTTCTATTTGAATAATCTAAAACCGGCAATAGACAATGTGGATGATCTACAATCACAAGGAGTAGAAAGAAAGGAAAATAATTGGATGTGTGAGACGTGCAAGGGTACTGCTTCAAAAAAACAGCAAAATTTAACCTTAACAGTGTTACAGTGAACTTGAAGAAAGAAGAGAATCTTCCAAAAATAGACAAAAAATGTTGATCTCCAATAAGAATAATTTATATTTTTCAATACTCTAACATTTACAATACATATGGTTTTTATCTATATCCATCCAATCCTGAGTTTGAGACTTTACTCAGTGCAAAAAGAAACTTTCAATTGGAAATCACAAATTAAAAAAAATGTATTCTTGGAAAAAAGGCGAAAGGAAGAATAATTTGCTGAGTTATTATATTCCATATAATACCTTGGACTATTATAAGGTAGAATGAACCTTATAACATTAGTATAAGGTTAGAAGAAGAAGAAGAAGAAGAAGAAGAAGAAGAAGAAGAAGAGAAGAAGAAGAAGAAGAAGAAAAACAAGAAGAAGAGGGAGAAGAAGAAGAAGAGGAAAAGGAGGAAAAAGAAGAAAAAGAAGGTTCTTCTTCTTTTTCTTCATCTTCTCCTTCTTCTTTTTTCTCCCTTCTCTTCTTCTTCTTCCTCCTCTTCTTCTTCTCCCTCCTCTTCTTCTTCTCTTCCTTCTTCTTCTTCTTCCTCTTTTCCTCCTCTTCCCCGTCTTCTTCTTCTTTTCCTCCTTCTCTTCTTCTTCTTCTTCTTCTAATCTCCTTCCCTAGTTTATCTTCCGAAAAGCAGTGATCCAGAATAACTGTCCATTTCCTGGCCGAAAATGAATGGCCATTGATGAAGAGAGATAGTGGTATCAGCATCCAGAACTTAATTTTTGGTTATCTAGGGTTAAATAGAAATGTGTGCAATACAGTGTTATTGCTCAAAACATTCAATGCATTGAGTCAAGAATTGAGTACACAATCGTCAACCATTAGCTCGTATAGTGAGGTCCACGTTATAATGACAGTATTTGATCAACTTTGGTTGTGCTATCCTTGTCTATCATTCGACAAAGTCGTTGGTACTATCCTTTTCTAGGTCCAACACGATGCCAATTATGTTTTTGACCGTGTAGAAATATAATTAATGCAGAGAATCGGCATCGCTATTCTTCTATCTTTATCCACTACCATTATAACGTGGACCTCACTATAGAGCAACAATGCCAAGACATTGAAAGTAAGTAATACTTTGGCATTTTGTCTTTAAATTACTCATAGTGTATATCACAAGCTGTACGTTTGATTTTATAACTATGATGACTTCATTGTCTTATCAAACAAAAATGTTTTTACCTTCTGGATGATTTACACTCAAGTAATATTGAGGTGCGTACAGGCTTATGCACCACGAGCACGCACATTTCACTTTTCATCAGCTGATGCTATCTTATTATATCATTATTTCTATAGAAACAGAAAGATACAGATATAATAAGCATAGCAACAGCTAATGAAAATTGAAATACAAATGTTCGTGGTGCACAAGTCTGTACGTATCTTTAAATTGTGCGGGCGTAACGATATGATCTAAAACGCATGCACTTGGCGAGATTACAACCAGCAAATGATCTGGCATTAATCTATTAAAGTTTGACAGCACTTCATTCCACTGGTCGTCACATTCCACAATATGCAATTGCAATCCAATAGAAAAGCTGAAGAAACTCGCCATTATGCTGACAATTTTACACGCGCATTCTGGTTGAATTTAGAGTTGCGATGAATTTTATTGGAATAAAATGTGAAGTTCAAGCCTACCTAAATGATTATTATAAAATATAGAATTAAAGTTGTATGTGAGCATGTCAGCTCATACGGGAGCCCAAAGTCTTAAGCTGCTCTCTCTCCAGTCTTTTCTTGGTGAGCTCTGCTAGCCTTAGTTCTCGTTCCTGTCTCTTTTTCTCTCGAATCATCTGCTCGGTGTCCCAATGCTCAGCCTCGTCCCACACACCGTTCGCTTCACTCTCCTCCCATGAACCCAATTCAGCCTCGTTCTACAAACAAATACAACAAATCTATATGATCTTGATTGCGAATTCATCTTTATGAATTGAAGAACTACAAGACTTAACCTATTTCGGACTATGAGCTATCTAAATTTGGGAGGGGAATAGCACAAGGTTACCTTATTTTCCTCTCCCTATCATTTTGATAATGTACTTATTGTATAAATGAAAATAAAGAATAACTGTGAATGAGGCAAGAACAATATTTGATTACCAAAGAAAAATCATCAATGAACAAAAGTACTGGAAATGGTCGAAGTTGGAAAACTAAGGTAACCCAGATAATTATACAGCCAAAGTGCTGATACTTACGGAAGGAACAAACGAATCTTGAGCAATCGATAATCGAGATTGAGTAGAGCTTCTTTGGTCATTTTCTTGACGTAGGAGAATTTTAGTTTGTCGAGTTATCTGTGGAGTCATGTCCTGAAAATTGAAAATTAACATTCAATTTCATTTTCAACACTTCAATTTATACACTTTTTCAATTAGAATGATCTAGTCAGAACAAAGTGAAAACATCAAGACTGTGGCCCAGAAACATCTGAAATGTTTCAATATATCAATTTGTATCGAGATATTGTAATCGATAGTTTTATGAATAAACATTAAATATCTTAATTAATATGAAAAATTGGTCTGGAGATAATATTGTTGAAGTGAAAACTCACTAAGAAAATGTACTAAGCTACTCGATTAGGGCAGAATATAGAACGGTAAAGTGGTTATATGAATTAACAAACCCAAGTTCGTTTTAATCCCAAGATCGTCAAGAGTATGAACTTGATAGGTTCCATGATCACAAAAAAAACAATCTTATCAGAAAAATATATTTTTTAATACTCACTTCAAACAGGTCGTTTTGTGGTTCTTCTTGGGGTTTTACATTAGCTTGTTGGCGATAATACTCAATGTGCTGTTGTACAGTTTGAGGCTTATGGTCTGTAACTACGCCAACAGGATCTTCCCAAGTGCTCCAATTCTGTAACTCCTGTGAAAATTTAAGAAGGAAGAAATGTAACTACCAACGAAAACAACTTCTTTTTCCTGTATATTTTTATTACAATGAAGTATGTTAAATTGCAACAAATGAATACCGCATTTTGCACATTTGTATGACAAAATCTAAAAAACGATAAAATATTATCTCTAAACCAAGTAAAAGTCATCTGTGATTTTTGTTAAAATAAAATGGATAGCCTAAATAAAATCACTTTAGTCTCTGGTGAATCATAATATTGTAAGTTTGGGCGCTAGTAGACTACAACTGAAATGGTTTCTAGGCAATCGCTCTAAGTCTACATACTTCAAAACAAATAATTGAAGCAGTTATCAATGCACATTAATTTTTATTCAATTTATGAAGGTCAAATTTTGAATCGATCTTGAATTAAAAAAAACACTTATGGAGTAAAAATGCACTAACATTGGTAGTGACTACATTCAACTTATATTGGTAAAAAACACATAATAAAATGTTTAAACAGGAAAACCAGTCATATAGATTACTCAGACTAGTACTCCTGCTTTAGCCTACTTAATCACATACAGGACATAGTTAGGCAGTCCAATTATAAAACTCATCTAATGAATAAAATGGTCTCTCAACCAGCCAATCTCTGAGTTTAATTCTGAAATTCCTGATGTCCAAATCTTTTAGGTTGGTCGGTGGAGAATTATAAATTTTTGGCCCGCTACTGTGGCGACTTTTCAAAGAGAGTGGTTATGTGAGCTACAGAAGAAAACATGTTGGAGTGGCGGGTATTATAATTATGTGAATCTCCATGGCGGCTGAAAGTCTTGGTATTTTTCTCAACATAGGTACATATCTCTAGGATATAAAGAGAGATCAAGGTGAGGAGTTTTCCTCTCCTAGAAAGCTCACGACAGCTATATGTTAGGGGCTTGTTAAAGATCACCCTGAACGCTCTCTTTTAAACCTTGAATACATTTTCAGCTGTAGATGAGTTTCCTTAAACAATGATACTATATTTTGAGAATGGGTAAAAATATCCATAATAAACACTTAGCAATGACTTGAAACTTATCGCTCCTCTAAGTACCCGTAGCGAAAAACAGGCAGAACTCAGCTTTTTACACAATCTATTAGTGTGTTCCACCCATTTCAGGTTGCTCCTATTTAATTTTGCTCCTTTTTATCACTTCAAGTTGTGGACCTTTTTTTTATTAATATTGACAATTGGTACTAACAACCCTAGATGATCTGAAGCTCCCAGACTAAAGACAAATCCCCGTGATCTATTTTTATCAGAGACTCTAGTGAAGACGTTAAGGTGCGTACAGACTATCGCTCTGCTCCGCAACCTATGATAGATGATAGACCGGCGAGCAACAGTGGTACGACCGGGGAACGCGAGAAGATCTAACATCTTCCGTAACGTTCATGATGGGTGCGTGGGCGGAGCGACTGTGGTTCGATGGTGGTACGAGGGCGGTACGAGGGAGGAGCGTGCTCGGTGCGGGTTGGAAGCGCGAATATGTGTGTACGCAGCTTTATCTATACAGGTTTGTGATTCAGCTGTAATTCGGGTAAGTATATGAAAACTAGGTGACATTCCATATGACAGGAAAGTTTCTATTAGAGCTCTAGAGGCACTGGAATCAACAAGAGTATTGATGCTAAAATCTGCAGCGAAAATTATGTCGTCATATCTTTTCTTACCCACCCCAATTGTATGAAGAACTGAGTCCAGAAGTTCCAGGAACTTCCCCTCATTCTCAAAACTGGGTATTCGGTATACTGAAATAATGAGTAATTTATCATTCTTAATTTCATCAAAAGATGCCTCAAAAACTTTTTCCCTGCAAAAAACCCTAAGATCATCCCTGACCTTAAACTCAACACCCTCTCTAATCAAAATCGCTGAACCACCCCTATCAGCTGAATCTCTTGCATAAAAGTCCGCACAATTATAGCCCTGTATAGATTTGAGGAGTTCATGTTAGCATTTCTCAACCAATGTTCGTTTAAACACATAAAAGGGATGCACTTGGAAAATTGTTGGAGGAAAATTTGAAGGCTCTCCCTATTCCTTACAAAGCCCTGAATATTTAGGTGGACTATCAATTCAAGCAATAAATTCTTACAGACTGTTCAATATTTTGAAATAGTGCTGTAATTAATTTAGCGTAATATAAATTATCATTAAGTTACACAGAACTAACATGACACGTGACAACACTCAATCTGTACCGCCTGATTCCAGACCAATAAACATTTCCAGCACAATGCACTCCCATAATGCGAAGGAAGAAAGAGGGTAAACAAGGCTAAGTGAGGTGCTGGAGCGCAATAAATTAATCAACTGTAAGTAGATGGACAAAAGTACGGTTTCATAAAATAAATTTTCACGGAACAAATTGACAAAGCTCCTACATCATGGACTTAGTTTAAAAACGCCGGCACTCTTAGGCCCCAACCATAAGGACGTCTGACACACTGAATTTATTTCGCGCGCGTCTTAAAAATGCATAGCCTCATAGACGAGCGACTATTTTCAGTCGTATAGTTTACCCCATAAGAGACAAAGCATCCAGCTGTAGAGCTGGAAAAATTCAGCACGTCTGAGACGCTCTTGTGGTTGGTGTCTTATTCTTATTGTCTGTTTATCTATTGTGTTGAGGAACACGTTATAATGGCAGTGGAGAAAGATAAACAGGAGAACAGAGTTACTGATTCTCTGCCTTGCCACTGCCTTCTATGGAAGGTTGCTGATACTGGTAAATCTTATGTAATATTAGCTGTTCATTCTTGTTTGAAATGATCAATTATATTTTATCCTTAAAAATAATATTTTTCAAATACTGTATGAAATATGGTAATTGAGATTAAATATTTCTATGATTAATTATATTTCTGAATTGTTTAAATACGATCTGTTAACATTGCGGAGCTAGAAAATGATGCTTTGTCGAATGATAGACAATAATAGAAACACCAATGTTAATCAAATACTGCCATAATAGCTTGCACCTCACTATAGTATCAAGTAATGCAGTATATTCTCTTTACGCTTTTTCAAAAATGAGTTTCTGAAAAAAATATGATAACTTAATATTGAATACCTATTTTAAAATGTTTACGCACATCTTGCTTTGGATGACTCTCATACTGTGGTATTATTCCGATGGTTGTCAAAGTGTCAGAATCGCATGACAGTTTTCGTCTCCTTCGTAAACAACAGAGTGACCTCCTCAACAGTCCCAACATTATGAAAAACAATGCTTTCACTCTATTGAACAACATGTTGATTATCATTTTCCTGAAAATTAATAAATAATAAGTTTGAATGCTTGCTTTGATCTTCAAGTTAAGATTTTTTAGTTGCTTTCTTTCTTTATAGTCATTAGCTATGGTATGTCGATTAATTAAAAATTTATCAAAATCATTAAGATCATCAAGGAATAACTCGCTTTGGTTTTTTCTAGTCAACAAATGTCAAATAGTTAGGTATAGAATAAGACGATTTTGACTCAGAGTTTGAACTCAGCAGTGGAATAATGCTATGGAAAATAGGCTATTATGTTTGAAGAAGGATGAACAAGTCAGCTCAATTACTATCAATATTTTTTGAGCTATCTGACGTTCAACTTTCATTTTTATCATAAATCACAGAGAATAAATTTGTCAATTCAATCATCTGTTCTATGCTAGCAATCAATAAATTATTGACTAACATGTTCAGTTTTTTAACCCCAAACTGATTAAGTTGACTCAGGACACATAGTTGGGATAAAACCTATTTTGCATCGTTCCGATCCCAATCCAATCACGGATGACAACAAACTGAAAGTGCTTGCCACCCATGTTCTTCATAAGATCTGTCCAAGGAGGATAGGTAGGCTATAGATTGGAATTGCAGGATCAGACCGCTGCATGACACGTGTGACCCAAGCTTTATTGTTCTGCAAATTATACATTATCAATTATATATTTGTAAACTGCTTAAAATATTTATAAAAAACCACTGATGATTGGAGAAACTCATGTTTCACATTGAGTTTAGATGATGTGAAACATCGAAAATAGTTGTTTAATTTGTTATTTAAAACTTTTTAAAAAAGGGGTACTTAAATGTTTTTTATAAATGAACAATAATTTAATACGATTTTACTCTCATTTTATAAAATCTATGCCAACAAATATTATTTTGAAGGTATCATAGGTAGGTAGAGACTACATAATTTGTTTGTGTAGAATGAAGGCTACCTACCGTAGGCTACTAAAAGAATGAAAATATTGAAATAAATGTGTTTCTTAACAACATTAATCTGCTAATCGATTTTATAAAATGAGTTATAAAATAAAACCAGAAAACACACGTACTATACTTACATTGCTACAAATTATTTATTGATCACAATAGAAGAGATCACTATTATTTTTTGTAACATAAGTTACAAAACTACATATTTATATCAAAAATTGTAATAGATTATTGGAGATTTTCTAATTATTTCAATATATAGACTAATAAATAAATATAAAACTTAAATTCAATAGGCTTCAGTACTGAAAACAAGATTAGATGCAAGTTTACAATACAGAATACATCAAGATTGAGGTTATGTTAATCACTACTCAGAGAGAGCCTCAGATTTGCAAGATTTCAATATGTCTAGCATATGAATGTAGCCCAAGAGGTTCTGTTTTATAATATAATTTTAGTATTTTAAGATGTAAATAAACGGTTGAGCTCTAATGTAATATACATACAAAAGAGGTTGCCGATAATAAACTTAGTATTTAACTGAGAATTTGGATTGCCATAATATGTTAATTCCAATTAAAATGAAATACTTGCTAATAATGAACATGAATACCAAAAAGTGTAAGTCACTTTAGTGTGAGTGAAACCTTAAGGTGCGTACAGACTTTCGCTCTGCTCCAAGACCGAACGTCACTCTAGCAGAGCGATTGATGATCGACCGGGGAGCAACAGTAGTTTGACCGGGGAACGCGAGAAGATTTAACATCTTCCGTAACGTTCATGATGGGTGCGGGGGAGGAGCGACTGTGGTTCGATGGTGGTACAAGGGCGGTATGAGGGAGGAGCGTGCTCGGTGCGGGTTGGAAGCGCGAATATGTATACGCAGCTTTAAACTATGATGAGACTCAGTTGAAGTTTCAGAATTGGTTGAGTGAGAAGCGTTGATGTAAAGCTGCGGATCCACCAAACTTGTGTGCGGAACATGGTGTGCGCGAACATTTCTTCGCACAACAGTCGTTTTGAAAACATTTTATTAGACCCTGCTCCACCTACAGTAAAAGTAGCGCACATTTTGTGACAGACACAAGTGCGCGAAGAAAATGTGCAGCACATTTAATTCTGTGGAGCTTGCAGTTGCTAACAAATTTCGATTCAGTATCCACCATGTCAAGTCTGGAGGAGGATGTTTTAATTTGTTCTGCCGTTTGTATAGTTTTGGGTAATTTATTGAAAAAAATAGAGCAAAGCCGCGAGTGTGGGTGCGGCCTTTCCTGAAAAATCGTGAGTCAACAAAAGAATTTGTTGAAGAATTAAAAATTGATCCTTTGAGTGGCTTTAAAAATTTTACACGAATTTCTTGTCATGATTTTGAGTACCTTTTGGGAAAAATTGGACCAATTATTGCTAAAAGAGACACAAATTATAGACAATGTGTTTCAGAGCAATTGAGGACCTTGCCTGACATAGGGCACATGGGCCTATGTGCCCTTTTTCCGGCAATCGTTTCAAACGAACCGCTATGATTTCCTGTACATGCTTGCCAACTTTCACATAGATATCTTTTTCCTGTGATGTTTTACATAAACTTGATTAAAGTGGTGACAGCTGATGTTCTTCGAAATAGTTCCCTCGTTCACTGTTCACGTGTTCAGCAAATATTATTCTGTGAAATTTGTGAGCTTGTGATTCCTGTAAACTGTAGGTTACGTTATGTGTTATGTTCATGTGATTATCATTTCATAGTTTTAAAAAAATTATCATGAAAGTAGTAGTTGAAAAACGAAATAATCAAGTACATTCCAGAAGGTACCATTCTCTGTTCAAAATCCTATGAGCCCATCTATTCACCATTCAAATTCATACAAAATGTTGACAAGAAGACCTTATCTGAGGTTAAACTGACTACAGTGCCATTTCCCAAAGTATCTGAGGCCAAGATAAAAGATGTTCGGAGCCTTATGAAATTCCTGCCCATTGAAGACCAGGACTGGCTAGAGCAAATGATTGAAGAGAACTTGAGTAATAGGTCTATTACATAATTAATCATAATAATGCATACCGGTATGTTATACTATAGTCACATATATCATTCTACTATTTTTTACTAATATTTACCAAAATATTCATTATTTGGACCATTATTTTTGTTTTTAGTTCACAACACATGAATTTACAACTCGATTAATAGATCTATTACATAAATATAAATACTATAATGCATATATCATACCATAATACATGAATATATCATTCTTTTATTGAAATATACTAATTAAATACGGTACATTATTTGAATCATTAGTTTTATTTTTAGTCTACAACACACCACTTCAAAACTGATTGCTGGAAAAAGGGCACGTAACATGTGTCTTTATTATTATTTTTATTGGACTTTCTTATTTTTAATAAACAACATTTCTTTTGCTAAATTATTAGTAATATTGCAACAAATGGAGAATAATATTCACATTAAGCTTTGCTTTTCATATAATTATGTAACAGAAAACTTAAATCTTCAAAAGCCATTTCCCAAAAATGAGCTTTTGCCTTATGTGCCCTTTGTCCGGCAAGGTCCTCAATTGAGACTCGCCATAACATTGAGATATCTAGCTACTGGTGAGCTTTCGTAAGCTTGATGTATTTGTTTAAAGTGTCTAGACAACTGATAACTCGTATTGTTCCCGAGGTGTGTTATGCTTTAATCTCTACGTTGAAAGAAGTAATAAAGGTAAGTTTGTACAATTACCCAATAATTAAAATTTAAGGTGAGGGGTGGGGAGGGGGAATAACACGCATCCTACATTTTTCCCTGTGTGCTCTTCAAATTATATTATGAAATAAATATTTTATTATAACAATATAATCATAATAATTATAAATATATTCATATTAATTTTCATTTCAAATTTTTTGTTCAATCTTACTTTCGATAACGATATTAACTTCTGTGAGTGCAATATTTCTATTAACACCCACTACAACTTCACAATAACAAGTAACGTTTTGTGATGCATGTTATTACCTCTCGCCTCTAACACAATAAAATAAAAAATAAGTAATAAAAAATGTTGATTTATTATAAAAAAATTATAAGACAAATTTTATGTAACTTTCAATGTAAATTTGTAAATTACTTCATGTACCACGAATCGTCTACAGAATATTCCGTGCTTTGATGGTCCACCCTTGTATCATTTGGGTTAGCTGTCGAATATAACTCATTGGACCGTGAAGATGGAGAAATACTTGTCACGGTATGATGGCTCCCCGAATATGGTGATGGCATTGGTGTAGTATGATACTTTCCAATGCCAAGTATTGCATCATACAATAAGTTGTCGATATCTCTTTGCACTAGAAGTTTTATGCGATCATTTGGAATTTGCCGCAATTTAGCTGTGACACCAGTAGAAAAAACTTGTATCGCGTCATTATTTGTATGGTCAAGTTTTTCTTGCATACCTTTCATGACTTCATAGGCTTCTGATACCATTGCATCGTTTTTGTTGTGTAGTCGCTGTCTTTTAGCTGTAGAACGCTTGATTGGTAGATTGATTGATTGTAGTGAGGTATCAACAGATTTCTTTGCCACTTGCTCATTTTCAGTAAACAGTTCTTCTCCACCTTGTTGTTGCATTTCAGTTGACTGAAAATGAAAAAATTGTTTCAGTTACCTAATACAAAAGATGAATGGATGGAGGTGGAACGATGTATGGAATTTTCCTAACTGCCTGGGCGCAATAGATGGAAAACATGTTGTCATCCAAGCACCGAGAAATAGTGGAAGTGACTTTTTCAATTACAAATCGCAGTTTAGTATTGTACTTTTTGCATTAGTTGACGCCAAATATTCTTTTATGTATGTGGATGTAGGATGCAAAGGAAGAATTTCAGATGGGGGTATTTTTAGTAATAGCACTTTGTACAATAAACTGCGACAGGAACAATCAAATTTACCACCGCCTTGCAATTTACCAGGGAGAAATAAACCAATGCCCCATGTGATTCTGGCCGACGATGCTTTTGCATTAGACATAAATGTGATGAAACCTTATGCTGGAAAACACAACTTGGGAAGTAAAGAAAGAGTTTTCAACTATCGTCTAAGCAGAGCGAGGAGAATAGTTGAAATGTTTTTGGAATAATGTCCTCCGTATTTCGAGTTTTAAGAAAACCTATGTTACTGGATAACGAAAAAGCTCAAATTATAACGTTGACATGTGTTCATCTACATAATTTTCTGATAAAGTCACGAACGTCATCTACACTGTACTGTCCGAGTGGTTCGTTTGATAACGAAAATCTGAATACACTTGAAACCAAACCAGGATCATGGAGATTAGATAACACCCCAATGGGAAATTTATATTCATTACCACAAATGAGTCATAGATTAAGAAGTGATGCTAAAGAAATCAGGGAAGAATTTGCAAACTATTTTAAATCAGATATAGGAATGCTGTCATGCCAAGAAACTGTTGCATAATCCAACAAAAGTGTACTTGTACTTAATGTTTATAGTAGCAGACATTGATGTCATTCAAACATTGTATGTCAACTAATTAATAATAATTTAAAGTTTTATATTTTTATTTGAGAAGTTATTCTTAGCATGATTTTTGTATAGATAAAATAGAATTGATAAATGAAAAAATAATATTTTTTATGATAATGAGCTTATCTATATATATAAAAGCGAAATGGCACTCACTCACTCACTCACTCACTCGCATAACTAAAAATCTACCGGACCAAAAACGTTCAAATTTGGTAGGTATGTTCAGTTGGCCCTTTAGAGGTGCACTAAGAAATCTTTTGGCAATATTTTAACTCTAAGGGTTGTTTTTAAGGGTTTAAAGTTCGTCTTTCAGCATGTATATTCTTCTTCTCCCAATCTCCTAATTATAATTGAAATTTCCATATCATATGTTACTATAGAACTATAATCTAGATAGAGTACCTCTTCGAAACAGTTGTTAACTGGTAACTAAATTAATAATTTTGTCAGGTTGGCATTAAGTTGAGTTGACTTTGTTAGGTTGGCACCAAGTTGAAGATTTAAATGCATTTATCGCGGAAAAATTGATTGGGCACTGCTACTTCAATCCTGGGAATATTATGTTACTAGCAGTCAGGCTCGCTTCGCTCGCCATATCCGTTTAGCCAGCCATTTAGTCTGGGGGTCCAGACTGGATTGTCTCAACATAATGATAAAAATGCCCAAATGAATAATGCAGGCGAGCGAAGCGAGCCTGCTGATCTTATTTTTGGACGATCCAGTCGGGGGTCCAGGGGCGGAGCCCCCTGGCTAGACGGATATGGCGAGCGAAGCGAGCCTGATGGCTAGTTATCAATAAAGTCATTAAAAAAGAGATAGTCTGTTATTAATAATAAATTAATTTCTTAATACTAAATTATAATAATAATAAATTTATGTGATGTCAATTTTGTATTATTCATACATGAAAATGTAGCTCACCTGATCATTTATGTCGTCTAGTGTGTTTATGCTTTCATTGGGCTCATCTCTGTCGTTTAAAAATTCCAAGTGTTGAGATCCGAACCACTTTAGGATGTACACTTCAGAAGCTGCAGAACCCATACGTTTTGAAGCTTTAATTTTTTGTTTCTCCCGTCGAAACTGTGCCAATATTATCTTCCATTTCCGCAGAACCTCTGTTGTGTCACACTTGAAAATTTCACTAATCTTATTCATTGCGTCATGTTTTTTATTTCTATTTTTATAGTCCACATGACACACATCCCACATGACTGGCCTCATCTCTATTTCATTAATGAAACTGATAATTTTTTTCATTTGTCCATTCCATTTTTTAAAGAGGAATATCACAATATAGAAAAGTAAAAATTGAACGGTCAGACAGAAACACAGGTTAGGCACAAAATGTTTTCGCTCCAGTAGCAGAAGCTAAAAATGAAGTGCGCAACAATGTTGACGAACACGATGTTCTCCCACCATCAAGACAAGTGCTGCACAAATTGTACGCGCACAGCCAGGCAGAGTGCGCGAACAATGGGCCATATGAATAAAGTTGAGCATTTGCTCATACTTCTAAAATATGGAGCATTTGCTTCATTTTCTATGGATAAACGTGAGCAAAACCTTTTGCTCCTGCTCATCAAAAAAATAGTTTGAGCATTTGCTCAACTTTTGAAGCAAATGCTTCAAAAAAGGTGAGTCTAGTCTAGAGCAGCTTATCACCTTTTGCTCATAGTAAAATGGCTCAACTAATTCGTATGAGGAAGAGGAAACTATACCAAATACTATCACAACCAATAGTGTAGAACTATAAAACTCTTTTTAGATTCAACCATGATATATATCACCATTATTCCTACAAAAGCTACCTGTTATAAAGATAGCAATCACAAAATAGGAAATTAAGAATATGAGAGTGTAGACGATTATAAGAAGGATATTGATATTATAAGAATATGCTGAAGATTATTATAGAGATGACATTTTTTTACACTATTATTTCAAAATTCTAAACTCAACTAACCTAAAACTGTATTCATAAAATAGAAAACAGAGCAGACGACGCAAAAACAAGCGGTGCCCCCTGTTTGCATATTTAGCGCTTCCGTGAGCTATAAAAACAAATTAAGGCTACAAAAGCGAATCAGCTGATGAAAAATCTTTAAAATACGTGAGCATTTGCTCCAGAGTTCAGGAGCATAAGGTAAGAGTATAAGGTAAAGCTTATTCATATAAAAATGAGCAAATGCTTTTGCTTCTACCTTTTGCTCATAAACAAAACCTTATGCTCAATGCTTTTGCTCATGAGCATTTGCTCTGGTTTTATTCATGTGGGCCATTGTGCATGTTTGTAGTACCATGCTACACCAGATAGACATTTTTGTGCAGCACTGTGCACCACACTGTTGTGCACTGTGCTGCACTGCGGTGGATCTGCACCTTAACTCATACTGAGAATTATTAGAGACTGAAATTACTTTAAAATGAGTCATGATTCGTCCTAGCCCGATCATTAATTGTGAAGTCTAGATGAGCAAAGGCAAGAGGACTGTTTGTGTTTTCCTATCTTTCTTCACTGCCATTAAAACATAAACCCCACCTTAGGAGGTCCTATGTTCTATTCAATACTGTAATTGTTTCAGAGGTGACAGGGTATGTAAGGCTGTATATTTTTCAAGACAATATTATGATAATCTTATTTGAAATGTTTCAATGATTTAAGATAATAAATTGAAAGAACAAAAACGTTGGTGAAACACATGGTAATGTATGAAATGGAAATACTGGATAAAAGAAAGTTCAGTCATGATGAAAATACCTTCTGCGTACTACCAGAATATTCCTCCAAGAAAATGTCCATCATCACATAGAGCCCATATTAGGGCTCTATAAATACTTTATAGTGCCTTAGCCCATATGAATAAAACCAGAGCAAATGGTCATGAGCAAGAGCATAGAGCATAAGGTTTTGCTCATGAGCAAAAGCATTTGCTCATTCTTATATGAATAAGCTTTACCTTATACTCTTACCTTATACTCCTGAACTTTGGAGCAAATGCTCACGTATTTTGGAGATTTTTCATCAGCTGATTCGCTTTTGTAGCCTTACTTTGTTTTTTCAGCTCACGGAAGCGCTAAATATACAAATAGGGTGCACCGCTTGTATTTGCGTCGTCTGCTCTGTTTTCTATTATTTATGAATAGAGTTTTAGGTTAGTTGAGTTTATAATTTTGAAATAATAGCATGAAAAAATGTAATCTCTATAATAATCTTCAGCATATTCTTATAATATCAATAGCCCGAGTCGTCTAAATAACGCGAATTTCACCGAGTCGCTTAAATAACGCGAATTTTACTAGCAGTCTAGCAGACTTTGGTAGCGGAAACAGTGATAAGACAGGGCAACAGTATACATACAGATACAGTACGGAAACTTGGCTAGTACCCTGACGCTAAAATCCGCCATCTTGTTAGGAAGCGCTGCATTGTAATAGTATTGATGGTAGGTTTGGATCACTTCAATGATCCGGATCAATTGATCTCGTTCACTGCTACGAGCCAATCAGAAGACCAGGATTGGAACTTCCCAAGGTCACGTGACGTGTTTAGTATTGGGGTCATGTGAAATAAAAAGCATTGGTTAGATAGGCGATTTATTACAAGTTTCCATTCTGTACTTATTCTGTGACAGGGCTACCAGCTAAACCTGGTAACCGCTACTGTAGCGGATGGATAGCGGTTCTTGTTAGCTGTTACCTTTTTATCTCTTAGTTGAGTTTTATAGTTCTCATTCTCAACTAGATTGGTTGTGATCGTATCTGGTATAGTTTCCTCTTCCTCATACGGATTAGTTGAGCTATTTTACTATGAGCAAAAGGTGATAAGCTGCTCTAGACTAGACTCACCTTTTTTTGAAGCATTTGCTCAATTTTTTTCAAAATTTGAAAATTTTAGAAGTATAAGCAAATGCTCAACTTTATTCATATTTCCCAAAGTATCACATCTCTGTGCCAGCATACACATTCGCGAACACCAAATCATCTTGACCTTCCACAGCCTCGTAGTGCGCATGTGTAGCTGTTCCATTCAATCAGTTCTTTAAATGTAACCTTATTTTTTGTCTTTACGCTTACTGAGCACAGTAATTGAATAATTCGAATAACGAATAGTATCATCATACTGCCATTCAAAAGCAAAATCATTACCTACAACCTCTTTTCCTACCTTTTAAAAATGCACACGAAATGAATTAAGAACTCATTTCAAGATGTGAGTTATTTATTTATTTAAATTGTGTACAAATACTTAACATGAGGAAAGGCACAACAGGCTCATGCCCAAAACTGTCCCATTTCCAATTTATACTATACTGTCTAAATCAAAATGTTGGTTACGTCACTTTCACTTTTCAAAATACAATTAATTTTACACTCTTCAATACTCAGATAAACGAGCAAATTTTGAATCTAATAGATACTATTAGAATCTGAAATTAAAAAATCTAGAACAGTAACTAAATAATTATTCAAAAAGTCTAAATTTTGAATGAAACTAGAGATTTTTGAGCTAAAAACTTCTCACTTCATAGAAGAGTTGAATCTATTGCTGGCTCATAATCTGCTGAACAATACTTGTTCGCTATCAGCTGAACGTAGTCGTTTCGTTACTGGGTGGTACTCATTATGTTAGGTTTTGATGATAAATTGCACAAAGCTCCAGCAAGAATCAAAATTGTCGATTTCCACAAAGCACAAAATCGCCATTTTGGCATTACCGTCCTTTCCTGTCGTGTAGGCCTATGGTTTTGGATTTAGAACTATGCTTTCTGTAATCAATGCCGTAGCAGTAGCAGCAAATATTAATATTTGTGTAAAGTCGAAATTTAAACCCTGTTTTACAAGTATATTCCTCCATTTTTAAGACTTTGTTATTTTTGATCTATCAGTGAGTTTGTTCTGGAGTGTACTTTATTGATCGGTAAGTTCAAAAACCTCTTTCATAAATGAGTTTATTGATAATAATTATTATAAGGTTTTCCATCGACGTTATTTAATAATGTATCCGTAAATTTTAATAATTCCGCAATATCCTTCTCAATACCTAACTGGATTATCAAATTAAAAGATGTAGGCCTAACTTATTGTATTCGTTATAAGCTACAATACCAAGTAGCCTACAGTAGTTAGACCTACCTACGTAATTTACATGAAATAATTATATTGGTGTAGTGCTTCTTGCTTTTCCTAGGACTACGTTAGAATTTAGTTAAATCGGCTTGACTTGTGTGCATTAGTAATTTTTTTTTTAAAACCCTAATCTAAATGCTCTGTACAAACTGATCGTAATAATCCCCGGAGCATAGCCCAGCTTTCCATATGATAACGAGCATCTTTTACAAAACCATTCTCCCCTCCAGTATGGATAATAATCAACCTATTATTTTTTAATTCGATTTTGTACCAACTTCAAAATCATCTATTCCTTTCAACAAAATAGTTTGGTTTCAGCCGGAAATTTAACGCCAGGTAGGCTATATGGGAATATTTACCTACAGTACCTACTTTACGTAATAATATTTACGTACGAATAAATGCTTCAATAAATTCTTCAATTACCTAATTACCTACGTAATTTACATGAAATGATTATATTGGTGTAGTGCTTCTCGCTTTTTCCAGGACTACGTTAGAATTTAGTCAAAACGGCTTAACTTGTGTGCATCATTAATGATTTTTTTTTAATAACCCCAGATTCAAATGCTCTGTACCAAGTAATCTTAATAATCCCCAGAGCATAGCCCAACTTTTCATATCAGGGGGTCAATACAAGGGGTCCTAGTGAAATTTTTCATTTTTTTTTAGTTATCTACAGTAATCGATAGCTGAAAGTGGAAAAATCTAGTATGCAAGAGGTGGTAAGCGTAAGCACGGTCTATAAAAATACTGGTCATTTGTTCAATGAATATTGCTTGGCTTTGAATTGTAAAATAAATTCTTCCCACAGAATAATAATATTTAGATTCCAACTAGGTACTGAATTCAGGGCCTTTGATATTCAGAGATTTTGATATGCGCCCCCTCCCAAGTATAACGCGGTAAGGTATTATAAGTTAAAAGTAAAGCTACATTGCTCTTCCAGGATAGCTTCCATTATGGGCTGCATCCTCTCCTTAATAATCATGCTATAGATTTTGTAAGCAAGTAAGAGTTTAGCAAGCTGATTCCTCTATAGTTGTCACAGGAACTTCTTAGTCCAGTCAATATAGACATAAAAAAGGAGGTGTGCTTGCAATTTATATTGTAGTTCAGATTTTTTAATTTGTTATGTGGATACATGAGAGAAATCCAGAACTTCGTATTTTCAATTCATTTTCCAGTTTTCAGCTATTTCTGCCAAATCCAGTAATAAAAAATTGGCTCTAGCCTTTGTTTTAGATTATAAAATTCTGAATAAAATGAGATTATTCGCAACTCATTATCTCCAATAAGTACTGAGTTATGATTTTCCAAAAATGAGTAAATTTTAAAGAAAAAATCAAGTTGATGAATTATAGTTTTTGATCAACAATATCAATAGCTTGTCCCAAGCTGGGTGATAAAACTTCTTATCTTATACTCTTTTCTAACCTTGTATTATGCAGGTTAAAACCTATTTAATTTTAAATTTCCGTTGATATTCCTAAATAGAAAAATTTTCAATTTATTTTAAATTGAAAAATTTAATTTATTTTTTATTGAAAAATTTTATATTTAGGAATATCAACGGAAATTTAAAAATAAATAGGTTTTAGCCTGCAGAATACAAGGCTAGAAAAGAGTTTGAGATAAGAAGTTTTATCACCCAGCTTGAGACAATAAAGCGACCAAGAACGACTTGCAGGAGCAGTGGGCGCGCACAGGCTCACTCAATGACTGCAAAAATATACGCCTCTGCTATATGCGTAGAGTGACTGTATTCACCAAAGTTTAGTCAGTGAACGTCAAGATTTTATTGTTTTTGCCACAATTCACACTACACATATAATTAATGAGTTATACATATAAATGGATTGATAGGAAAATGGTTCAAGACTTTCAACGTGAAGGTGAAATAAAGGAATGGAAATGGAATATCATCAAGAATTTAAAATTAAATAGGTTTTAGCCTGCAGAATACAAGGTTAGAAAAGAGTATAAAATAAGAAGTTTCATCACCCAGCTTGTACAATGAAGCGACCAATGACGACTTGTACGTTGCAGGAGCAGTGGGCGCGCACAGGCTCACTCAATGACTGCAAAAATATACGCCTATGCTATATGTGTAGAGTGACTGTATTCACCAAAGTTTAGTCAGTGAATGTCAAGTTTTTATTGTTTTTGCCACAATTCACACTACACATATAATTAATGAGTTATACATAGAAATGGATTGATAAGAAAATGGTTCAAGACTTTTAACGTGAAGGTGAAATAAAGGTACTTGAACCGATAATTTCGGGACGGTAATCATTATACGACCGTGGCGCCCCCCTAGCCGCGGCGCCCGGTGCGGCCCTGATTGAATTGTTGATTTTTAGATTGGGAGCTTCAAACTCTTTTAGAGGATTACCTTTTGTCCCAATGCCTTATGTATCATAACAAGTTACAAGAATAAGAACAATTTTGAATAATAAAAAAAATGAATTATTGAACCATTTATTATGGAAATTTTATAATTAAAAAATCGAAAACCTGAATTTACATATTATTTGAATCAGAATATTGTTTTTAATAAGCATAATGCATGATTTTGTTATGAGCAGATTGGGATATTTCAAATGTACCGCCATAAAGACCCCACATAATGGCCGCTCCATAAGGTACACGAGTGGCATGACCTGTATTTATAGACCTTGGAGCGTAAGCAAGGTCTATAAAATACAGGTCATGACACTATTATTGTGAGCAGCCATTTAATGGGGTCCTAGTTCACCAATTTTCAAATTTATCAGCTGTTATCATTATGGATTGAACAACATGATTTGTTATTTTGTAATATTGTTCAATGGATATTGCTTGGCTTTGAATAAATTGTTCCGAAAGAATAATAATAAATTAGATTCCAAACTAGGAACTGAATTGTTGATTTTTAGATTCAATTGATTGGGAACTTAAAACTCTTTTTGAAATTGGCCTCGCATATTACTGTCTTGTCCCAATGCCTTTTGAAGCATAATCCTTGATTTACAAGACTAAGAACATTTTTTAATAATTCAAAGCATTTATTATTGAAATTTCATAATTAAAAAATTGAAAACCTGAATTCACAAATTATCTAAACTAGAATATTGTTTTTAAAATGCATAATTTTGTTACGAGCAAATTGAATTGGATTTTCAAATGTACCGCCATAAAGACCCCATAAAATGGCTGCTCACAATAATAGTGTCATGACCTGTATTTTATAGACCTTGTGCCGGTTGCACAGCAACCGGTTAAATTTTAACCGTGATTGATTTAACTAGAACCAACCAGAGAAGCCGTCTTTTCAAAAACGCCTTCTCTGATTGGTTCTTGTGAAATTAACCACGGGTAAAATTTAACCGGCTGTTGTGCAACCGGGCCCTTGAGCGTAAGTCTTATCAGTGCTGACATCTGGTGTAAAATTTTTTAACTACATTCTCAAACAGCAATGATAACGAGCATCTTTTACAAACCCCTCTACCATTCATAATAATAAACCTATGGTATTCTTTTTAATTCGATTTTGTACCAACCTCAAAATCATCTACCGTATTCCTTTCAATAAAATAATCGGGTTTCAGCCGGAAACTTAACACCAGGTATATGGGAATATTTCGTTAAGAAACTTAACCTACACCCTAACGACAAGAATATATTGCTTTCAATGTCAATAAATTTGAATAGTTCTTGAAACTGGACACCCAACAGATTGTGGCAATAATAGAGATGTTTCAAAATATGTACTGTAGCCTAACCTTTATACATTGGAGTAAATTTCTATTGGAATGAAGTATTTATATCACTTATTTGCTTTATAAATTTTTCAATGCCTATTCAAATAGCTGGTAAATATGTGTTTTCAATTGAGATGAAAAATAAGTGTGAGTAGTTTGGCGCATTTACTTGAGTATTTCCATGGCGTTCTATTCGGTGTTAACTTGACATTGAAAAATATGGTAAAATAATATTTAAATTCTTGCTAATCTCTTAAGCGGCCTTGCAGCTGGGTAGCTGACAGACATTAAAACAATATTTTCGCTACGGTAATATTTAGGGATGTGTCGATGTGTGTCTATTATCTAGAATAGTTCCACAGAATCATTCATCGCCGTATTAAGTTACCTAATAATAATAATGCTTTTATTAACACGAGAGTTTTTACAAATATAGAGGTCTGTACAGAAAAAAAGATGATAGATTTATATCTCAACTTTTATCCTGTTTTAGTTATAATGTAATATTTGACATACATTACAGTCTACAGTCTCCTTCAAATAGGTTTTTAGACACTACAAGGTGGTAGTCCCCCGCCGCGCGCCTGGTAGGAAGGCTCTTATATGATAATTTTTTTTTTCTGTTTTAAATAATGAATTTTAAACTATTTCTTCGTTTCTATTCTATCATTTATACATTCTTATACGCTCTAGCTCAGAACCAATCTGTCAATTTCTCGAATAGTGATTAGTGAAGCTGTTAGTTTTTTCATCTTTCAATATTTTCAGTTTGAAGTATTCGTATGGAATTGAAATAAATGTCAACCATTCTTATTTCATCCTGTCAAACCTACCAAAGAGCTATTCATTTTGAGAATCTAGTCAAATATTATAAATATGACTCATTTGTTCTACTTCCGGTTCATTTCTTATTATGGCAAGGGTACCTATTCATGCAAATTGTATTGCAAAAATAAAATCACGACACTGCTGAGAGGAATTACTATAATATAGGCCTAACATATTAAAAAATGTTACCAAGATATATTGTAATTGGATTACCGGAGTATATGAAAATTATACCCGTAACTCTGGTATAATTTTCGTCTGGAATAAGTTTTTGAAATAATTTCAGTGAAGTGAGATATTTTTATAAATAAAAATGAATGAGTTGATAAGCTGGCCGGATTTATCAGTTTAACTGTAATGTTTAGACAATCCAATACATGTACAGTGACGTAAATGAATACTCCCATTGTCATGTAGTACCTACCAAAATGATTACAAAAGGAATACCATACACAAAATTATATTTTTGAAAAATTTCTTGAAAACTTCTGCATTACTGAAAGAGTTGTGAACTATTTTACCTAAATATCTAGATTGAGAAGTTCAAGATGAGTTATAAATACAATATTATTATTGTACATGTGACAAATTTCTATATTGTACTGAAAGAATTTGGGAAGTTGCATTTTTGACTATTCTTATTACTTGGTGCATCAAGTAATTTCATGATGACTTTCACGATGCATCCAATCAAAGCATTAAGAAGGTATTCTGGGCTGTCTTGGTGTTTTTTTAAATATTTTACAAAAAAGTTTGTGTTAAAAGGGAACAGCTTATTTTAAGTTTGAATAGTGTTAACTGTTCACAAAAAACACAAACAAATTGAATGAATGTCAAGAGTTCAACAACATTTTACGCAGTCTTTTTAACAAATCCTTCGCAATTCACAACAACATGGACATACAGTATTTGAACTCATTTCTCTAACAAGATATCTAGATGGCATTACGGCCCAACCAAGCCAAGCTGTATCTACGCAGGCAATTGTTCTCTACATTGTCGATTAACATATTTCGTTTTCAAATCATAATGTATAATGTGAAATATTATTTCACTTATCATCCTCCATTATTCTTCATTCCAACCATAATGGGATTGGAAACAACAACTTCAGTGTTTTTTTTCTTGACGACTCCGTTAAAGAAATCTACATATTGTGTGAAACCTTCAAATGAATGATCGCAATGATAACGATTTCTGGGTGCCGGAAGTTTTTCTTTTGAACGATGTACGTTTAATCTATTAAATCTTCTAATCATGTGGTAAGTACTCGATACATTTTTATGTGTTATTAATTCTTTGTTGTATCATGAAGATTAGTGTATTAAAAAAAATTGCTTGACGTGACAAACTATAAAATGTGTTTTTCCTCGACCATATATTTCTAACTGGAAGATTGATTCTAGGTATAATTCAAAGGTTTGCAAGATTTTTATATGTAATTGAATCTTGGATCAAGGGTTGTCAGGTATCAATCCTTCTATATAGAAATACTTTTATCACTAAGAGCATGCTGAGCTGCCTTATTTGGGTAAATTCTAATGCGGATATCTGGTGATCTGTTTCGCGGAAAATCGTTGCGAAGCACGGTTCATCGCCACGTGGTGAGTAGAAACCAACCGCGCATGTGCAAGTCCTTGTGCCTAAGGCTAGTTACACACTCATTCGGTTCGTTTCGTTTTCGGCAAATTCCGATAAGTGTGAAACGGTAATTCGGTTTGAATTCGGTACCGAATAGAAACCGCATAGAACCGAACGCCCACTTGACTCTAATAAATTCCATCAGGTTTCAATTCGTTGCTAGCGAGAGGCTACTTTCACACACTTTCGGTTCGGTTCGGTTCGTTTCGTTTTCGGCAAATTCCGATAAGTGTGAAACGATGATTCGGTTTGAATTCGGTACCGAATAGCAACCGTATAGCACCGAACGCCCCCTCGACACGAATAGGTTTCATTATATTCGAATTCGTTGCTGAGGAAACAGGAAAAACAAATTCTTTTACACACGCTTGCCTTTTTTGTTTTTATTTTAACCTGATATCGTGATTATCTGTTTCAAAATTTTCCAAGTCAAAATAATATGGTCAATTCATTTCTGTTAGTTCACAGAATTTTTTTTTCTCAATGAATAGTTTGCTAAAAAATATGAAAGATATAAATAAAAACTAAGGAGAATTTATTATTAAAAATTATTATTATTTTCATTTTTTTATTTATTTTTCCACGAATATTACATGATTTCATCAATGGAGAGGAGAGATAAAGTTTATATACCATGTGTCAAAACAAGGAACAAATCTTCAATTTAAAAAAATAATCTCTCTGAACATCCAAAATTAACATAATCAAAAAGAAACTATTCAAATAATTCACAATTTTTAATTAACTTTAAAATTTTGTTGTTCAAGAAATAACATCTTACAATATTTAACACCAGCTGTTATATTTAAATATATACAAGCATGAACTGTGAAAATCCAAACACAGCTGTGTTTGAGAAGAAAATACCTAATTAGAACCGTACGAATTAAAACCTGACACGTATGAAAGCCTCATTCGTTTTCGGTAACGAACCAAACCGAATGAAACCGAAAGCGTGAAGCTAGCCTAAAGCGCGGGCCATTCTCTGTCTGATATGTTTTCCAACTTCAGGTCCATCAATTTGACGTCGGAACGTGAATGGGGCTGTTATGGGCGGGCTGAATGCTGTCGGTAGTCTGGTGAACTGTCCAACTGACTTGTCCGACCACGCAAGGTCAGTCGCCTAGTCAGGTTCGATTCGGAACGTGAGTGGGGATGTTTGACTTATCAGCTGGAGCTTGAGTGGTGAAAGGTCCAACGTGGTGGCTCAACGTAGTTGGACCAAACTGTCGGATAGTGAATGGCCCGCTCAAGCGGCAAATTCATTATGTGGTGCACATTGGGTAACGCTAAATGAACTAGCAAATGATGGCGGTCAGAGCTTATGTTCTCCTGACCGAAAACTACACAGCATCTCAAAGAAATTGGAAATATACAGTGTATATCTTGGCTTTTGATGCTCATGAGCTATATATTTGTTGTGTATCTGCCATACGCTAAATAATTTTGTGGTTTCAAATTCGAATACACGTGGTTTTCAACTGGTTACAGCCCGCGAGATATAACATGAACTTCTGACTCCCACCACATGGAACTGAACTCTGATTATATAAGGTTAAGGGTAAGAGTTTAGTCAGTTTGTTCTCGGCCGCCGGTTTTTCAGTTCCAATATTTTCCACACTGGCCGTTTGCATACAGAGTGAGAAAGGAAGGTGTGTGAAAGAGACAATCTCACCCCTATACTCCTACCACACCAGTATGGTACCACACTCTTTTACCGTTTGAGGGGTCATGCTATAACTGGTGACCTCTACCAAATTTACCAATAAAGGCAGGCCGAATCCGATTCACCTGACCAGAGCTCAAGAAATAAACTCAATTTACAAAGCTCATTACTTTTTTGATGCATATCATCAACTTTAGTTCTTGTTCTTGTATGGGTAATAAGATTATTTGAAATATCAATTATCAAGTTTATACTGTTATTTTTCTTGAAAGTTCAATCAATTTTGTTTTGTATTTTTGTGGTCTTCCATTGATCCTTTTGGTCATCGTTTGAACGTTAAAGGCTTTTTACCAACAAAGTAACAGTACTGCTAATTTGGCTCAATTTATGAATTCTCATGCCTTATCTCGAGGTTTGTGGTTTTCAATTGTAATTGGTAATTTTCTTTTCAGAGAGGTATACAACTTGATAACACTTGAACATAAAAAATCATGTACTATTTCTGTTTAATTTGTTGAAATAGAATCTCTCAAATAACATTTAGATGAATAAACGTTACCAATCTTACATTTAGTCATCTTTTGAAACTCCTCCACTTATTGCCCCTTTTATAATTTTGTTTAATCAATCAGAAATCTATTTCAATCGATTTCTGAGTTGAGAGTGTACTTCCATGTTGAGAAATTTTGCTGTGATTATAGTTTTGCTCCTTTCCAATAGCACATGTGCTAAAGACTCGAAATCACCTTATTCATATCCCTCCATTGCAAGGGAAAGATCACAGGCTATTGTTCCTCAAAGTCGTGTCGCTTCTTAAAGCTACCGGACTGAATGAAGTAACAGCTCTTCTGGTTTCATTTCCCCCTGATTTTCTTCGGGTTTTGATATTCAGAATTCCCCTACGTCCATTCATGAAGCAATAATATATTTATACCGAGAGCCGATGGTCGATCTATCAAATACAATTTCCTATGTTAACTTTATAAATGGAAACTTTTTTCACGTCGTAATGTTTTGAGACTCTGTTATTTATTGTATAATGTTCTTTTTTGCTCTTTAAGCCTGTGTATCTCTCTCTCTCCCTCCAGAAAAATTGTCAGTGTCCTTTTTGAAGCAATATTTCGTCCTTTAAACGAGCTTCAATTATAAAGGTAGCTTTCCAACAATTGGAATGCAGATTCATGTGGAATTACGTAAAAGTTGAAATGGAATATTGATGTGATGCACTTTCTGTAACTTATTTTCATCAGTAAGACTTTTCAGTTTGTCTTTCAGGTCATTTGATTCATTTCTCTTATTCAGGAAATTAAGTATCATTCTAAATCTAGCATAATAATTTCCGTGATAAGGTAGGTCTATATTTTCTTCTAAATTTCCGATCTGGTTAAATTTACTCCTTGTGTCCAATCCTTTCGCTCCTTTTGGCTCATATCTAGAATCTTTCAACTTGGAATTTTCAATTGGATTTCATCAATGAAAACTATAATTGCGAAATTCATGGCTGGGTCATAGAAACATTGGATTGAAGAACCAACTGAATTGCTTTAGTGGATATTTGGTGATGAGCTTCAATATTTGATCGCTTTCTTCGAGGATCGACATCATGTTTTTGACATCGTGCAACCACTGGAGAAGACATTCCTATTAATCGGTTATTTAACATTGGTAAATGGACAAACATTTCCACATTTTCCAACGAATTTTTACAGTGTTTATTATTTTAATTTGCAGAATAATTAAGAAGAGGATTGTTTGTCGTGTTTTTGCACATTTTTGTGCGTCGTGATGGCAGCAATGGAAGGCTACTCGAACGTCGGGAATGCAGGTGGCAGCGGAACCAACTTCGACGACCTGGACCTGGAGGGAGGCAGCGTCATCGACGAATGGCATGAGGGAGATCCTGATCTGCAGGTATGAACTCATCAAAACAAACAGTATGTATCTCCATTAAGATATTTGTGTTCTGGGTTTATCCTTTTGTTCATCTGTTCTTCATCTCTACACTGCTGGGTCTCAAATTCTATTTGGTTCATCTCAATCTTATGAACATCATCGTCAAAGGTAAGCTATTTAGTATTTTGACATTCAATATTTGTATATCATGATTATATAAATAAATCAATAGGAATTTATGGTTCATAACATACACTCATTGATTAAATACATTTTACAATTTATTCTTCTGTAGTTATACATTTTTAAAATGAATTTATAAATTATTTATATAAAATTCAATTTCATTCTCATAATTTTCTCGATAAATGATTTTTGAAACGAATAATAATGTGAAACATGCTGTTGACCTTAATTTGTTGCAAGATTTTGCATCACATTGAATGAGAATCTGGAACTAACCATATAATAAAAGTGGTTTGTTCTTAATTCTTGACTGCCTAGTAAATTCGGGTATTCGAAGCGCTGACTGAGAATCTCGTATCAATGTTTTTAAAGACAGGCTTTAAAAATATCAACCCAAGCTGGCTGAAATATTCATTACTGTTTAAGATTTGTTTCCTTGAATTTCAGCTCCTAAAATTCTTCTTCAGTTTCATTTAAAGTGCATACTTATGCTGTTTTTCTTCATGTATATATGCTTTTGGTTATCATTAAACACATCTTTTTGAAAATTTTAGTTGTATTCAATAATTATTGAATGGCTTGTAGGTGAGAAAAAAAAATCAAAAGCCAAATTCTGAGCACAATTTTCAGTACATGAGTAGATAATGAAATTTCTAGTTAATTACGTTACAATATTACTACATTTCCTTATGATGCAGATGATGCTTCCAAGCCATTTAGGCAGATGTACGAGATGCCATAAGACCTGTTTTGATGAATAAGCCTCTTCTGTCTTTATAGTGGTTGCCTGACTGATGTTTAGCTGTTGGAGGACCATAAAAGGACCAACAGCTGGCAGTGAATTGTAAATGAGTTGCTGCAGTTGGAGTCATCATTGTACTCAGTCCTTATTCCCTTGGAGGAAGAACACTTTTCTTTTATAGAGAAGAAGAATACTCCTATTTATACTTCATGAGTATATTTTTTCAATATACTTGTGTAAATTCTAGGGGAAAATGTAGAAAAGACTATGTGAATAAGAGAAAATCAAAAATATACATTACATTTTATGAGAACACATGAAGTGTATAATAATACAAAACAATGATCCAAAATAAACATAATTAAATTAAATATAATTTGAAAAAACCAAGTTCTATTTGAGTTCTAAATTACGAATTGAACCCCCAATTTTTTGCGCTGTTGATGAGCAGAGTCCAAGACACCCTTTTTATTTTATTTAGCGTATGGCATATTTGTCAAAATTAAGAAAATTTCACACTGTTATGAGTGCACGTCATGGGTTGAAATGTACTGTATTGCCTGGGTACTGACTTCAGTAAAGTTGTTAGCCTCACCCATGTGGGCACGTCTCTCACATTCAAGTATGATGTGGTGCACTGTCTGCTCCATCGTCCCACATTCACATAGTGGGGAGTCTGCAAGTCCCCATTTGAAAAATGATGCATCGCATCTCCCATGTTTAGATCGAATTCTGTTCAGTGCCACCCAGATGCGCCGGGGAAGCTCAAAACCAGGAGGCCCAGTGCCTGAGAAATAGCTCTCTGGCATTCCTGGGGGCGCTTCCTCTTTCCATCTTCTGGTCAGAGAAACAGGGCCTCTCGTCTCTTAATTGCTCTGCCATCCTGATCGCTGGCCTTCTGGACTTTAGCTCCCTTCTATATAAGTCTGGAATGTCCTGATGGATGAGGAATTCTTCCATAGAGCCGAAGGAGAGCCTCCTGTGCTCTGCAAAGAGTTGGTGGGGGTATGCCACTGAGCACTGGGAGCCAGAAAATTGGAGTGGATCGTAAGGCTCCCGAAATTATGCTTGTTCAGTTGCACATCTACAAGATTAGTGTGAAAACTGTTGATCCAGGAAGAGGCGCAGTACTCAGCAGCAGCATACACCAGGCCTAGACTAGAGCACATCAGAGTTGAGGAACATGAACCCCAAGTTGTGTCGCATAGTTTCCGAATGATGTTGTTTCTTGTCTTCAACTTGGCTGCTTAGGTGGTTGAAGGAAAGAGTCCTGTCCAGGGTGATGCCAAGATATTTCGGGAACTTATTATGTTTCAAGACAGCACCATTCATTGAGACCCTCGACTCAGCATTTTCCAGCTTATTGCATAAATGGAAGTCTGATACTTCAGTTTTCCCAGGGCTGGGGCATAGCCTCCATTTAGAACTGTAGTCTGCCAGGACAGCTAAGTCACTTGTTAGTGTCTCCTCTCCGGTCCTAAGGTCACCACTCTGTGTAGCCAGAGCTAAATCATATGCATTCGCAAATACTCTGGATTCGACTCTAAGCATGTCTTAGACATAAAGTTTGAAGAGGAGAGGAGCCAGGACAGATCCTTGTGGCAGACAATTGTCAAGCCTTCTTGTTAGACTCATCCCATGCCCAATTAAAACCTGGAAGGATCTGTTTTTCAGCATATTGTTGACAAGTCTCACTATAAGTTGACATGGAATAACTTTTAATATTTTATATATCAGACCTTTTCGCCAAACTGCATCATATACTGCCTTCAAATCTACAAAAGTTACAGGTGTTTTTCTCTGCCACTGATATCCAGCCTCAATGAATGTTGTCAGTGCCAAGACTTGATACTCACAACTGCGCTCTGGCCTGAAGCCTGCTTGCTCAATAGGGACTGTCTCAAGAATTGCTGTGCTTATCCTACTATAAAGTAGCCTTTCTAGCAATACTGAACTAATCAGAGCTATTTGTGGTGCGCCTGGATACCCAATGCGGGATGGAGATCTGCATTTCTTCTTCAGCTCAGCGTGAGCTTTAGCCTCTTCAAATATTCGCCTCCACTCCAAACGGTCACCTGCTTTCTGCTTCCAACCTCTGACCCTCATCAATCTAATATCTGTCTCCACTTGATCTAGCCAACGATTTCTTGGTCGGCCTCTTTGTCTTCTTCCCTCCAATCTATCCTTATACACTTTTTTGGGCATTCTTTGTTCAGCCATTCTTTCTAGGTGCCCAATCCATTGAAGCCTCTGGGATTTTATGTGTGTTACAATGTCTCTACCCTGGAGAATATAATTTATTTCTCGGTTTGTTCTGCCTCCATTCTCCTCCTTCATTAATACCTCCATAGATTCTTCTATCATCCTTTCTTTCAAATATCCTGAGCTTGGATGCATCCGAGTTTGTGATACTTCAGGTTTCCGCCCCATGTGTAACTACTACAGGTCTTATCAGTGTCCTGTACAATTTCAATTTGGTCACTCTTTGGCTCTGGAGATTATGAGATTGATATTTGTGTAATAGGCACGATTCTCTGTTTCTTAGTTTTATTTCTTCACTGACTTTATTGGAGGTATTCACATCTATACCCAGTTAAGAAAAGTTGCTTACATTTTTAAATGTACATCCATCTCCTGGAAAGTCATTCAGCGTGCGTCTATTCAAATTTTGTTTTATTCTCATGAATTTTTTTCTTTGTTGATTTCAAGACCCATCCTTCTTCCCTCTCGTTGTATCTCAAGGAGCATTACATTTAGCTCTCTCATTTCTAGCCACAAACACTATATCATCGGTGAAAGCGCACATTTGTCTTGACTTGAATATAATGCTACCGGTATCAATGACATTCTCTAACGCTCTTTGCAGCGCTATAAATAGAGTAGCTGAGAGAGCATCTCCTTGTCTCACACCCTGCTTAACCTCAAACTCCTCTCCTGCCTTGCCATCCACAATTTTTTTGGCCCTTGCACTATCCAGAATGACTTTGACAAGTCTGATTATTTTCAGAGGACCTTTCTGCGCCATATAACAGAAAAGCTCATCCTTGGAAATACTATCAAAGACTTGCTTGAAGTCAACAAACATGATTATACAGGTCCACATTATGCTCATTGCATTTCTCCGTAACCTAGACCTGCATTTGGGGAACTTAATCAAATACAAACCATTGCGGACCTGTAATAACTGTCAAGGCATAAAATCAGCCTTGACGGGTGCAATAACAAGTATGAAGCTCCTGAATAGCTAGTGAGCTCCTGGTCCAATATGGGCGGGGTTGGTGAATGTTGGATATTGGCAGTAAGAGCCAATCTATGTTATTGTTGATATACATAAAGAGCGCTTAATTATTTTGGCAGCCGAACCATTTCAGGATCTGGTTTCATGCAAGGACAATTCCAAGACACCCTGTTCCCCGATCACTGGAAGTTAATCTCTAGCCAGGTCACTCTCTTGTTATCGGATGGTCACGTTAAATTGTTGGTCCCGGCTGATATGTAAAAGTGACGGCTTAATGGTATATTCAGGCGATGTGGGGTCTTCCCGTAAGAGACTCCAAAAAAAGACATACGAATTCACTGCCGGCACCTGCAGCAGTATAGTGTTGATGACAACCATCAGTATTAATGCTTCCTATTCAAACAATGCAGAAAGTTTGAAGTGAATCTCATATGCCGATGGAGAGGACGGGGATCCTCAAACGAGGCGACGAGCTGAGTGAAGCACCAGTTGAGAGAGCCTCAAGACTATTCATCACCCCGACTCTTCGACTCTCTTCTTCAACCCACGCCGGAGGTCGGCGAATCCAGCAACATCAAGCCAACTCACTCTGAACGACCAGCTATCTACGCCCAAGCACTGACACCTACCTCTTAATGGCCATTATCATTTATGTCATCAACTTATCATTAGTAGAGACTTGCATAAACGAGCTCTATCCTCTGATATTGCTATTAGGAACGCAATATAAATATTTTTGAAGTGCATAATAATTTGAAGCCCAACAAGTACAATTGACTGGACTGTTTGATTGACTCATTTTAAGGTTTCAGATTCATATTAATGGGAGAACATGTGTTACATATAAGATGTGGGGAGAAAAGTTTCGAAGGCCATTTTTCGCTAATAAACTTTCAAATAAATTGATACTCAATATTGTTCTAAGAAAGTTCTAGCAAATGGTTGTCGTACCTCCAAATTTTGTGTTTTTACTCAATGTTGTATTTGATAATAGTAGTTTATACAACAGTTTTATGATAAGGGTCTTTAACTGTACCAGTTGGATGTGGAGTTGAGACGCGATCGTAGCGAGCGAACGCGTGTCTTAAACATCTCACGAGTGCTTTGAAGACCATATAAAACTGTTGTATACAATATTTTATCTACTACCACTAACGCAAAGTATCACATTGCTGACTTGCTGTAAGTTTAGAAATCAACCAACCAGTCTCTTTGGTAAAAAGATAGAAATAACAATTATTGATGAAACGCTAATCAGAGAGAGTGAACAGTAAACTTAATAGTGAAAACAAGACAATTTCTGAAGCTACACAACAAATATAATTTTATACTGTTTCCTTGAGGAGTGACTTTTTGCTGAAAAGAAAAGCAATTGTGTGTTTTGTATAAGTGGCATTAGTGATCAGTGCAGTGTCAGACTCTGGTGGTCGTATGGAGGTGATTGCAAACCTGCTCTCGTGCTATCACCGCTATTTGATAAATTGATTCAATCGTAGTTTATAATTTTTCACTTCATTGATCTCAAAAAGCCAGTGACTGCAGATCATTCTCTGATATATATAATGCCACACTGCTTTGGGAGAAGTGACTACGGTTTTTAGTATGTGTGTTAAATTTAATGCCTCAAAATAAAGCGACCTTAGATTTTGCAATACTATTACTCACTTGTACTTGGATGAGATTACATAAAATCATGTGTTTATCGGTTTTGGAACCCACAACTTATTCGGCATAGTGTATCAAAGATTGAATTTTGTATTGTCTTATTTTATTAATTGTAGAATGTACACTTTAATGAACTGTGTGCTTTTTGTGTAGTGATGAGGGAAAATTATTTGCTATGTAACTTGAATATCATATATAATTTTAAAAAATATGTATCTATAAGTTATAAAGAGCAAAAAAATGCTCCTTTGGTTAATGATAAATTATCTTCATGTAAGGAAAATAAACGCGAGGAAAAATGTATTCTGTTTTGCGATAGATAACTTGAGTTGCAAAGACTCTTGTGGTACTTTTAATTGGTGATATTTTAGATTCTCATACAAAACCAAGCTGGAATCTCAAATGTACTAAGTTAATCCAACATGAATATTGATCATAACCAAATTTTAGAAAAATTGGATGTTTCAGCTTAAATAATTGATAATGCCATTTGAAGATTAAATGTTAGTTTTACTGACATTCAACTCAGTATAGAGTATACGTTATAGTGTATTAAATATATACAGCCTGGTACTCTCCTATTTTTTTCGATCCAACGAATTCCCTCACTAAGCAATAAAAATTATTTTTAATGAAAAATACTTTTTATTGTGCGATGTACATCGCTTATGTTGCGTAAATTATTGTTTGGACTGTGGTCACTAAGCTTCGACTAATAGTTCCTTCTTTGACTGATTCATGTAAGTATTCTATTGTAATTATTCTATGCAAAGAATTGGAACAACGTGAGTGCGTCGAAATAACTAGATTCTATTTATTCATTTGTATGCGAGATGAAAGTAAGTCATTTTCTGACATTATTTTATCAACTCTTTCAAATTTCCGGCTGTTCATAAAACCTGTTCAGATTGTGAGATGATTGAAAAATCGTATGTTTCAATGACTTCAAAATGACTCATTTTAAAAAGTTTGTGATTCCTGATGTATGATTACATTAATAAAATCCATGAAGAGAATTCAAGGTATGTCTTTCTGGAAAACTACTCAAGATTTATGAATGATTTCACGACTTGCATTAAACATTTCTGAAGTATCAATTTGCAATGTTTCAGAAAGAGGACTTCAGGGAGACTGAGAATATCAGGTATTTACTGAAGAATTGTAATGTGCCACTGGATAATGGTAGAAATGGACTCGTGTTCTCGGCCGACTACTCTAAGCAAGGTGCAAGTTACACTTGCCACGTATGCAGCGCCAAGATGCGTGGAGTCAAAGAGTTCAATATGCACGCCAACAGTCAGAACCACTGCTCTTCAATGGATAAACCCAAGCATCCAGCTAAAAACTTCCCTATTCTTTACGGTGAGTTTTCATCTCATAATATTTCACTCAACAGAAATAATTATTGGAGGATCATTTTCCTGCTTTTTAATGTGTCGTCGCTCATTTGAACAGAAAATCAGAAACAACTGAAGTTAAACATGTACCATGTTTAATCTAAAATTTTCAAATTTTGGAGAAGTGTTATGAAAAAATCGAGGTTGACGGGGTTCTTGAAGAGAAATATGTACTTTAAAAACATATACTCACTTATACTGGTCACGAGTACTGGACAAGACTATAGTGAGGTCCACATTATAATGGCAGTGTACGATTGACAATACTGTTGCTGTCCTTTTCTATCAGACAACAAAACAGATAGCACAATCTCTCTCTCGCTTTGCAATGTTGTCTATTTGCCAGAATATTTTATATTTACTTTTGACAGTGACTGTACAAAAAAACTAAACAAACAATGCTCAGCCGCCATCTTTTTTCTTCATTCTATCAAAATACTTGAGTACACAAGTCGTATAATTGATTTAAAATGTATTTTTGAAACAATGAAATAATTTTTAAACATCACCGTATGAGAAACACAAATTAAAATACCTGAAATGACATTTTAAAAGTTGATAACTAACCATCCTAGACTTCATCCATGCTTAAGTTAGCCTACCCGTATAGGTTAGACCTACTCGTACCGGTATAAATAATATTGAAAAGTCATTTCAGGATTAATCCATTGAAATTACTTATTTTTAAATAGGATTTATATTTTTCTATCATTTTTAAAAGAAATTGGAATAGAATACCTACTAAATAACTCAATTTCTGTTGTTTTGAAATTCAGATTGTTGTATCACAGCTTTTTACTTTCCTTTCCCTACTACCTTAGGTAAGGAAAGTATTGCTTTCCAAAAAAAATTAAGGTACCATAATTTCAAGTTTTCTATACGTTTCAAAGTCTATGCGTTTCCTTACCTTAGGTAAGGAAAGTATTGCTTTTCAAAAAAAATTAAGGTACCCTAATTTCAAGTTTTCTATACGTTTCAAAGTCCCCTGAGTCCAAAAACATGATTTTTGGGTGTTGGTCTGTGTGTGTGTATGTCTGTGAACACGATAACTCCATTCCTAATCAACCGATTGACTTGAAATTTTAAACTTAAGGTCCTTATACCATGAGGATCTGACAATAAGAAATTCAATAAAATTGAATTCAAAATGGCGGAAAAAATGGCGGATAATTACTAAAAAACCATGTTTTTCACGGTTTTCTCGAAAACGGCTCTAACGATTTTCTTCAAATTTATACCATGGATAGCTATTTATAAGCCCTATCAACTGACATGAGTCTCATTTCTGGGAAAATTTCAGGAGCTACGTAATATTCTTGTGAAAAATGGCGGATAATCACTATAAAGCCATGATATTCACGGTTTTCTCGAAAACGGCTCTAACGATTTTCTTTAAATTCATACCATGGATAGCTATTTATAAGCCCTATCAACTGACATGAGTCTCATTTCTGAGAAAATTGCAGGAGCTCCGTAATATACTTGAGAAAAATGGCGGATAATTACTAAAAAATCCATGTCTTTCACGATTTTCTCAAAATAACTTGACAGATTTTTTTCAAATTCATACTCTGTATCGTTATTTATCAGCTCTTTTAACTGGCATGAGTCTCCTTTCTGGGAAACTAATGGGGGGCCCACCCCATCCTTGAGAAATGGACTTTGTAACCTCCTTCTCGTGCATGAGGTAGGTAGGTAGAGCAGTTCATAAAAAGAACACATAGTCGAGATATTTCATCTGTAGAACAGCTGTTTTGACGACTTTAAAAAAATGATGACTAAAAAAATCATCGAATTTTACAATTTACACAAAGGAAAAAGTACTCTGAAAACAATTATATATAGATAGATAGATAGATAGATAAAGAATTTATTGATACTCATAACAAAAAGCACAATTACAATTCCAAAGCAATAACAAAAATTAAATTGGCATGGCACATGCCGTCAGCCAGAGTTGGTAGTTTATCTGTATCATATCATATCAATTTTTCGATAAGCTGATTTCTCGAATCAGTTCTAAATTATTTCGGACAACATCTTATCGATACTCTCTATGCATTCAATCGCTCCGAATGAAAGCTATCAATTTTAGAAAAGAAAAATTCATCATCAGACCTTAGCGCATCATATAATTATTCCAAATGGCAGCAAGACTTCTCAAATCATTTACCCAATAAATACATTTAGTTTGATTTGCATGTATAAAAATGAGAAAGAGAGACACAAAAAAAATAAATAAATGTATACAACTGTATCTCTAATTACATAAATTACAATAATTCTACGGTACTATAAATGTCATGGGATATAACCCTCATGTTGTTCTCAGTAATTGAACTCTAAAACCAATTGCTCCCGATACTTCAAAGCCTCGTCAATATAGCCCACCAATCTTCTCCAGTTTTCACCATTCAGGTATCTAAGTATAGTTTCCTCTTCTATAATCCAGCGACCGAACCATTTCATCCGAAACTCTCCCAGTACTGTGCATCGACCCAAGAAGTGGCATGTGTCTTCTATCTCCCTGCTATTGCAAAGTGAACATATATAGCTGTTATCATTCCTATCTACCCTGAAATTCAGAGGTAACAGGGACCCTCTCACTCTGAATATCATACTGATAAAACGTCTCTTGTTTTCGTCATTAATATAATCTCTTCCAATTGTATGCGACGTTCTTAGTCTCTGATACATTGAGTGGAACTGCGAAGTTGCGGCCCTATTCCACCAAGTTTCTATCAATCTGTCACGTATCCGTTCAATGATAATTTCACATCCATTTCTCCATAAACTCGGCTGGGTCACTGGATCAATCCAGTCCATATTGTATTGCACATACAAATGTTTCCAATCCTTGTACCATCCACAATTATATATACACATATACAAAAGTCTGATCGTAGTTTCACATATGAGCAAGGAAAGTTGTGTGAGTGTACCACACCAGATTTTTGAATTAGTCACCATTTCAGGTTTGTATAAAAATAAAAATCTGATCTCAGTTATGAAAGCCAATTTTAAAATAAAATTATGAAAAAATATATTTTCTTGATTAATTTGACATCAAATTGGTTATTTCATCAAGGAAATGATAATTATTTTTAGATTAATTTAATGGGATGAATTGAGTAACAGCTATGTACAGCCAGTGGCAAAATGGAGAGACTTGGCAACGTTTTTCTCCTATCTTTCTTCACTGCCATTATAACGTGAACCTCACTATAGTCACGTTTCGTCACAATACTTCACATAGTTGCTTATGGAGTCTGTCTAATTGCAATGACTGGTCAGTTTGAGTTGCGTCATAAGCAACAATGTGAAGTATTGTAAGTAACGTGACTAGTCTTGTTTTGACTAATCGGTATGTGACCAGCCTTAGCAAACGCTTTAAGAACGTTTAAATGTTATATTATGTGAATACTCTCATTAAATGAAATCATATGGAAGTCAATTATATTGATAACATAAATCTTGTTAATAACAAGGAATTTTCTGTTAAAAACACGAGTTCTTAACTTTTGTAAGATAAAGTTTTGATGATTCAGTCGAGTTTAACTCTTGTGAATAACTCATGTATTAACTCCGGTGTAAACGCAGCTTAAGCTAGCCGTTCTCAAACTTTTTTCTCTTCTTTCTGGTATGAATAGTATTGATTCATAATGTGAATATCTTCGAAACGGTTTGAGATATCGATATAAGGTTTTCGCCATTCATTTGAAATTCCGTATCGAAATCATATGATCACCTTCCTATTTAAAAAAAAAATAAAGTTGCATTCAAATTGGCGGATCCAAGATGGCGGACCAGATTTTTAAAGTCATAGTTGAGTAGTCTTTTCAGAGTAGGATCCCCAATCACACCCACCATCAAATTACCTTTGTGGATGAGATATTAAGCCGTTCTCGGACTTTTCACCCACTCTGTATGTAAATGCGTATTTTTCTTGTAGTAACTAAATGTGTAGTTTTCTACGAGAGTTATCGTTATATTCTTGTTTACAGCTATCAGTACCACATTAAGTTGTTCATTATTTGAATTGAAACTATTATAATTTATATTTTTCATTAGTATGATTTTTAATTTATGTGCTTTCTATACTCTTAATAAAATATTAAAAAAGAAAATAATATTTGTTTGACCACAGCCTCCTCTAATGTCTAATAATATATCAGAGCAGGCTGCGGTTTGAATAACATTACCAGACCAAAAGAATTGAATAATTCTTCTTTGACAAAGTGCATGAGAATTGGTGCAGGGAAAGCAAGAATGGGGAATGCTGTACTGGAGGGTGAACAGTTGGAACAGGTATCATCTTTCAAGTATTTAGGAAGCATAATGGAAGAGGATATGAAATGCAACAAAGAAATCAAAGTAAGAATTGCTATGGCAAAAACAGCATTCAATAAGAAAAAGAGAATTCTTTGTAGCCAACTGGACAAGACAATAAGGAAAGGGCTAATAAAGTGCTATGTTTGGAGTGTGGCACTGTATGGTGCAGAAACTTGGACGCTGAGAAAGGAGAATAAGAGGAGGCTTGAGGCATTGGAAATGTGGATATGGAGATGGATGGAGGGGATCAGTTGGAGGGATAAAGTTACAAACGAGGAGGTGTTGAGGAGGGTTGGGGAAAGAAGGAGTCTGCTGGATGTGATAAAGGGAAGAAAGAGGAGATGGCTGGGACATTGGATGAGACGGCAATGCTTGTTGGTGGATGCCATGGAGGGGACCATTCAGGGAAGAAGAGGAAGAGGGAGAAGAAGATACAAAATGTTGGACGACATCAAGGAGGGGATGAGCTACTATACAACGAAGCGACTGGCAGAGAATAGAAGAGAGTGGAGGGCTGCTGCCATATAGAAGGACCTGCTTACGAGCAGAAAACTACAGAGAGAGATTTTAATTATAAAAAAAACAATAAGGCTTTTGCTGATTCTACCGACCGTTGAAGATCAAGATGTTATTCATGCTTTGTACACGATTTTTTCATGTATTTGCTTGAATAAATACTAGATTTGAAGCTCAGCCTTTTTTCAGACCGGTCATGCTATTATGTCTCCCGGCTATCTAGGCCATACAAACAACGCGTTTTTTGGCATTATGGATTGCAATTGCACATAAAAAATAATATTATATTCTGGTTATAATTTACTGATTAGAATTTAATGCAAGCCAATGTGACAACTGTGGGCACACACCAGTTGGTCAAGACAAGACTAGTCACGATTAGTCACAATACTTCACATAGTTGCTTATGATTAGTCATTGCAATTAGACATGTCTTCATAAGCAACTATGTGAAGTATTGTGTCTAAACGTGTCTTGTCTTTTCTTGACTAACTGGTGTGTGCCTAGCCTAAGACAATTCATTGTTTTTAAATCATTTGATGGAATCTATTTCCAGAGGAAGAACTGGAGACTCGAATCGAATTGGGAGAGCCAGCGCCACCAGGCATGGAAAATGAGACTCAAATAAAGCCGTGCAAAATTCAAGTACAACTTGATTCTTTCCGGTCCGTGCCAATAATTGGTCTGGAGTACCTGATTGAGCTGACGGAAGCTGGAGATGTCCAAGCGTACTACTGCTTACTGTGTGACAAGCAAGGCATTACAAATAACATACTCAAACATTTCACTTCTGTCAAACACTCCCTCAACTATCTGGTAAGTCATCTTTATTTCTATTCCATATACAAGGAAAAGTAGCTAAAACTCTGTTAAAACATGTGCATTGATGACATTGTCCCATTATTGTATCCTCATCATTCCGCATTATAGTTTTGCAGACCTATTTCATTTCCAATTTATTTTACAAATGGACACACCCAAGTTTGAAAAATATCCTGTTAAACTATTTTATAATTGATTAAGTTTAAAGAGTGAATATTGTTGTTGTGGAAATTTTCCATAATTGAAGAGACTTGAGATGATGATAGCTAGCTGATGATGTGTGAGCACACACGAAAGCATGCACCTGTGAAATAATAATTTTTATTAAAATGAAGTGGATTTTTGACAATATCTCAAGTCTCTAAAGCACTGAAGAAATTGATAGCATGATATGCTTGTTGAAAAGCTCATTAATCCGATTTACTTTTTCAATGTTGAATTTGTTATTAGTGTGTTTTCACTAGAAATTTCATATTATAATTATTTTATTTTTGTAAAGTCAAGGAAAAAGTATCATTTTTGAAAACACTTGGATCACAAGCTGAAGTATGCTGAGTTATTCATAAATATATTAAGTTCAGCCAAACTCTGATCCACTGCTACTGAAAACTTCCACATCTGGGTTCTAAATCACGCCTATACGCACTGCACTCCCTAGGCATGTGAAAAAGTGTTAATTGTTATTTACCAAAATTGAACGAATGTTAACTCTCTTGGGAAGTCTTGATCACACTATAGTCCGTACAATCCTTAGTTTGCAGCACGGGGCTTTATGGCCAATGCTATTTCAATATATTATAGGAGTACACCAACAGTGTTTCCGTTTTTATGCTGATTCAAAATTGCTATGCTCACTTTTTCGATCTTTCTCCTGTCGTGTATTGATCTGAAGGATATTTTATATCTTCTTCAGAGAGTTGGTAATTATTTGTTGAAACACTGTCGATTTATCTAGTTACATTACATTATTATAGATATTCAATCTCACTGTGAGAGAGATTGAATCAATCTCTCATTCAATCTTCGTTGTGATTAATAATTTTTTATGCTTCGTAAAATTTGTTGAATAACAAGCTATAATGTAATTCAATACAAATTAGTGTATAAGCCAGAATATATTGTAACTTACATGAATAAATAACTCTTACTTTCGCACAATTAGCTCACAGGTTATCTGGATTCTATGAAATATGGTAGCACTGTACTCTATAAGAGGAGCAATGGTGCAATCCAAGGTTTGCGTGGATTATAGCACATCTTTGACAGGTTTATGCTGACTAGCTTAGATGCTAAAACTCAGCTGTAAAAGCGTCGTAATTTCCGGAAACATAGCAATATGGTCGAAGGTCGTTGGAGTAGGTTTGTGCATCTTGGCACGAATTCAGTCATTTATCTCTCTCTAGGACAAACAGAGAAATGTTCAGTCTGTAACTGCACAAAAGTAATTCATTAATAACTCGATAACTTGGAAAGAAGCAAACGCTCAAACACTGAATTATCAACAAAAATCGACATTCAATCTATAAATTACTATGTAATAATGTGGTTGCTGATTTGATATTTTAAAAATCTTGCGAATAAACGTTTGTTTGTACAATATGATTGTGTCTCAGTCATATATACTAATCTGATTTACGCAGGCTTCATCAAATTTACTAATCTATTTTTACAGTGTAGGTACTATCCTCGAGTGTTTAGGAAATTCGTTTCGATTCCAAAAGCACCAGAATACAGGAGAGGATCAAACATAATATTATGCCGGATCATCAAACGAATTGAAGGAAAGTTTGGACGATTGAAACCCAGGCCATATGCAAATCGCAATTTCCTTCAAGGAAAAGAAGATCTCAGGAAGACTATCCTAGAGGAGTTTCATTTCAGGTCAGCATCTGTAGGCTGTAGACAGTTACAAAGTAAAAATGTTGGTTTTAACTAATTAAATCAGTCATTAGAATAGTAAGGGTTTCTACAAGGTCTTTCAATAGGGTTTCAAGATCCATAAAGTTGCAATTATGCTTTGCTCTTGAAGTGTCATAATATTACCGATCATTGTATTATATTCTTTAAAATGAGTATTTTGAATTCCAAACTTCGATAACTAATATTTTTACCGTTTACTAGTTGTCTACATCACTGTGCATCATAAAACTCCAAAAATTGAACACAGTGAGCCAATTAGTAATCTATCAACCCGGTATTTATGTATTATTAATATGTAGTATTATGCCCGGTTTCTCAGTTGTTCCATGAACTGTTTATCCATCCAATAACTTTATTAAATCGATAAACATAAAAAATGCGTTCCTTAAACGTTCCATAAACTTATTGAATCCATAAATCTCTGGATAAACTATAGTGCCAAAATCCAGCCTATAAATATTTATGGAATGTGTAAAATTTTCGGAATGGAACGGAATTAATCGAAAAATTAAATTGAAATTAGTTTAGGTCACCAGAATTTTAAAAATAAAACAGCCATCTTTTTTTGGAGACATCAGCAAAAAGATGTCAGTACCATAGGAAATAACCTTCAACTTTACCTCACAACAAGCAGCATGGAATAAACAACCAAGATTTGGTTGGTTACCATGGTTCCCATAACATCAATGCCCGGTTGCACAAAAGCCGGTTAAATTTTAATCGTGATTAATTTCACGAGAACCAATCAGAGAAGGCATCAAGTTTGTTTATGAAAGTGGCCGGTTTGGGATCATGTCATGTTGCCAGATTCATTGAACAGATAAATCGATCGATAGCCATGGATTCTATAAATATGTTCAGGAAACCAATAAAAAATTATTGAATACATAAGGTTATTGAATCAATAGCGTTGTTTGTTGAACGACTGAGAAACCGGGCATCGATCTACTAGCATCAATCGATCTAGGCTGATGAGGAAACTCGTGGGGTGGTACTGTACATACGATCTATAGAAGCTGTGGCAGATGTTCTCCTATTACCACATTGAAATCTGAATTGTCAAATTAAATGTGAATTATTCTTACAATACCGTACAGTATTCAATTTTCTCTAAATACTATTGCTATTGTGAGATGCACTTGGAATTGTCAGGCTCCCTTTCAAATAACATTCATGCTTAAAAAATAAAATATTCTACAATGCTAGTGCTGTTAAAAAAGATCATATAACGGTGTGGTTATTCCTTTTTCATTTAAATCGGGTCAACAGCTGATTTCAACTTGTAATATTAGTATTTTTTGTTCAGTGTGATAGGCTGGCCACTAAAGCCCTGCACACATACATCGATTTGTGCCTCCCACTTAACGGTTTCACAAAATGGCGGCTTAAGCAACAGACTCGCCATGATAACAAAATTTACTTTCAGTACAAAATAAAAACCAAGAAAACAAGTGAAAGATAATAAAACAAATTAATATGTAAATAGAAAAACTATTGACTAATGTATGCTTACAATGTCATGATAAAACTAAATTCGTAGTGTTGTATTGGTTGAAATGAATCTGGCCATTTAAACTATATTGGGAATTGTCCTTAATTACTCTTGTTATTTTCAAAGCCTCTAGAATATTCAAAGATCTGACTTTGTTATTAACATGCAGAAACTCAACATTCTCCTCAACTGTGAACTTGTGATTATTTGTTATCAATAGTTTTTCTATTTACATATTTGTTTTATTATCTTTCACTTGTTTTCTTGATTCTTATTTTGTACTGAAAGTAAATTTTGTTATCATGGTGAGTCTGTTGCTTAAGCCGCCATTTTGTGACACCGTTAGTGGGAGGAGACTGTCTAGCTGGGCCAATGGCAGGCGATCATGCCGTTGACCAATAGCAGTAGTACTCGCCTACTAGTATAAATTCTGCTGCTCTTGTATTTAGTTTATCAGAGATTGGTGTAAATCAGAGAATGATGTAACAACCGAAACTGGTCTTTCTAACTATCAATAAATCTGTGGTTTTTGACAATTTCTTAGTATTTTTATTTAACAGAGTATTTTTCGTAACTTTATACAATATAGAAACCGTCTGTAAAATTACATTCTGAAAAAATCTAAAAAAAACATAGAATCCAATATGAAAATTGTCGCGTTTTATTGATGAACATCTGAAGGAATCATAATTTGTGACTGTAAATATTTTTTGAAGAAAATGATTGTAATATTTCAAAGGAGATCTAGTTTGCTGCTTTTAACACTATCAAGAGCTGCTAAATAAATTTAAAGAAAAACTAAGAAAATTTTGATGCCAACAATGTTATCAATATTATTCCAGGTATTATTATTATTATTCCAGTTATCAATATATACTGTATTGTGATTATGCACGTTTGCATAAAATTTTAAATGAATTTGCAGTAAATTAATATCTTCATGGGTTTTTGTGGACTATTGTTGAATCAGGATTCAACAAGAATTAGGTTGTGAAAAATCTTACAAATGACAGTATCCACAGTTATTGTTAGTTGACTGTTACCTGGAATAATTTTATTTCCTGTTGATTTTGAACTTCTGTTCTTATTCTTTTAACATTTGAATAGGCTGTTTCAATGCATGCTACTCATTTGTATTTTGTATAATTCATAAATTTATTTAAAAATTGCTTTCCAATAAATAATATTACTTTAGATTCTCCTGTTTAGAGTTCTTCTAAATTTGATGGACATCAATAATAAAATTTTGTATTAACGTCCATTTTAAATGTCTCTTTCAACTTGATCTGTTGTAGAGAATCTCCAGATGATGACCTTGATGAAATGATAAAGTTGGATGAAATTCTAGCTCTTCAGTTTAGAAGTAACCAACTAGGTAAGTTATGTTTTAAAAATAAAAACAAATTTAATTTTTTCCAAACAATTCTTGTTGATTTATTAGATCTAAAAATTTTCATATCTCAGCAAAGAATCTAATAGAATCTAAAATAAATTAAAGTATTACGTTATTATCTTGACTTTCAATGCTAAAGTGACTGCATGTGAATTATTGTTTTGAATTTGCTAATAGACTAGTATGAACCCATGCTTAGCAACGGAACTACTTTGTTGTATTAGTAATTTCACCCAATAAAAGTATTTACAAGCTACTATTATAATGTATTCCACTGCGTTATTTCTTTTTTGTTCTTTAATTTCCTTATTTCATTTTATGTAATTCTTTTCTCAATTCCCATATAGCCTACCGTAATTTTTTTCAAATAATTTCTTTATCGTGGTCTTTGAATAAAGTGCTTCAATCTGCTGAAATATAAAACAAATCAGAATTTTATTAGATTAAAAACTAAAAGGAATGAAAATATTGCACCAAACTGTAATTCAAAACTTGAAATCATTGAATTATGTTTGTGGCATCAATATATATATTTATTGGAACCTTTTTGCTAATATACCTTACTGTATAATAGTAAATTCTCTATGCTTATAACATTGAGAACTTTTCTATTGTATAATAGAATGCTTTTTATTTTTTGCAGAATCAGAGAAAGTCGAATCGCAGAAAGATCCTAAACCAGTTGCATCCAGTAATGAAAAAAGGTAATATTTCCTGCCTCTTGAGAAAATTTATGTCCATCCAATACTTTATTTATTCAACTCTCAATGCTAACCTTAGTTTCTAAATAAGGAATTCTCATTAAAAGCGTTTTCTCCGACTCCCTCATTCAAACCTTATAATGACAACAGGGTGGCCACCTACCGGGAAAACCGGGAGAACCTTGAATTCCTCATGATTTTATTAATTGAGAAAAATACCGTGAATTCATCATGAATTTTTTCAATTATTTATGAATTTTTCATAAATTTCAATTAATTTAGTAAGAAGTGTTCAGTAACAATAAAAAAAATGCTTGATGGCTAGCAATAATAATTAGCAATGTTTTTGAACTACCTAACCTAAAAACAAATACAGTATCTGAAAACATCGATATTCTTGTCTTGTCAAAAATTATCAATATATTTGAAAATTTAAATATGCTATTCGTAATTCGTCATGGAAGATCAAACTGAAGATTTCCATAATAAATTCTTCACGAATGTATCTTGTTCCTCAAAAGCACGCTGGAAAACTGGGAATAACTCATGATTTTTTTTATTTTAAAATGGGTGGCCTCCTATTACAAGTAATTAATAATTTTAGTCATAATTATAATTTCATAACTACCAATTATTGTATCTAAAACTGTAAATAATGCTCTCATTTCACACCTACTCGCAAAGAGCTTAAGCCGCTAAGTATTCATACTAATACATAATTGGCTCGTTTCCATTATCACCGTACCTACGTACTTGAAAAATAGCCAAAATGACGTATCTATAAGAATGATTTTGCTAGTTCCTGACTCAACTGAAATCTGTTTTTATGATCGTTTAGTCACAATACTTCACGTAGTTGCTTATGAAGACATGTCTAATTGCAATGACTAATCAGTGTGAGTTGCGTCATAAGCAACAATGTGAAGTATTGTGACTAAACGTGTCTTTTCTTGTCTTGACTAACTGGTGTAAGCCTAGCCTTATTCTCAACTATGAATGATTAGGAAAGAAACAACGGGCTTAATACCCAAAACTGTTCCTTTTCCAAATTTAGATAGAAATTGTCCAAAAATAGGTTATCTTTACACTTTATGATTTTTGTCCAATTTTGAGTGTATGTAGTGTTTGTTTGTAAGTTATATTGTTTGTTTCAATACTACAAATTTGTTGATTGAAAATTTAAACATTTTATGTTGTATAATTTATAATCGTCGCTTGAAGTTCATTGATACTCAATAGGCCGTCTTCGTTTTCCAGCAGCCTTTTCAAAACAACAAAGATCAATGTACCAAAAGGAAAACTGAGGACTGAAAGAAAAGAAAGTCCTGAATGCGTCATAATTGATGACAAGAAGAATGATAGCAACACTGAAAAAGGTAGGAAATGTCGCCGTATTGGCAAAATCAATAATATATAAATATGTATCTAAGAATGTCTGTTATTTCTCTGCATCTCATGTATAAGGATATAATGCTATTTCGGCCTGTGACAGGTAGACTGTGATTTGAATAGAAATAAATAGATTTTATCTATTCTATTCTGTACTATCTTTTGGAAACGTTTTTAGAACATAGACTTAAATTTGTAATGACTAACAATGGTATTAATAGAAAAGTCAAACGGAACTCAGTATATCAGCCACCATAGAATTATATTAGTGTCAGTTGATTTTTATTTTTCAAAATACCATATTTCCAATCAAAAATGAATATAATAATAAATAGATGAATAATTAAAGCATTTATTATTGAAATTTCATAATTAAAAAATTGAAAACCTGAATTCACATATTATCTGAGATAGAATATTGTTTTTAAAATTCATAATTTTGTTACGAGCAAATTGAATTGGATTTTCAAATGTACCGCCATAAAGACCCCATAAAATGGCTGCTCACAACAATAGTGTCATGACCTGTATTTTATAGACCTTGATGTAATTAGATGTTGGTGGCGCACTCTGGTGGCGAATAGTGGAGAACTATGTACGCCACTCTTTACATGTTTGTTTTCAATAGCTTCCTAGAGACTCTTATCAGAGTATAGGAATTGGTATACAATGCATGGTATACAAGGTATACATTAAACACAATCAGTCTTGAAGCTACATTCGCTGCTCGACCCTCATATGGAGTACAGATTTGAGATGGCACCTAAATAGACAGCATCAGCACCTAAATAGAACCCATCGAATGTAGTTGGACAAACACATCAACCGTAGCCTCTTTTTTCATTAACCTTTACAAATGGTTATGAAGTTATGTGAGATTCATTATCGACATAAGTTTCAAAAGGTCATATTGATATTCAAATGAAAAACCATTTATTTTCTAATAGTAGTCCTATTCATTGCTGAAACTCATCACCAGTATTCCTGTTTGATACTTTTAGTTTATATTCTTCTACCAGTGAACTTTTCTATATATTTTTGCAGCATTTTACAAAAATATCTGTTGAATTGTTCTGATTACTAGTATAAATTATTAAACATTTTTTCTTGCCAGCTACGATTTTGTCGTAGAAATGCAAATCATCCGTTAAAACTCTTGTTCTTCAGATGATGGAAAACTGGGCAACCTTTCGCCAGTTTCTGGTGGCTCGATTGGCTCAATAAGGAGATCTCGATCCAGATCTCGGTCGAACAGTCGTTCGCGAAACAATCATCGCTTGGAGCATCGTCGAAGTCGCTCGCCTGACCGCTACCGCGACCGGCACAGGTACAACCGATCGAGGAGTCCGAGGAGTCGCAATAGGACACGCAGTCCCGTCCGAACGAGGAGTCCCGTTGGCCCGAGGAGTCGCTACCGTTCTAGAAGTCCCTTCAATCGATCCAGGGTTGACAACAACCGATCCAAATCACCTCAGCAACAGCGGTCACGGTACATGCGCTACAAGTCGAGATCGCGGTCACGCTCGCGCGATCGCCTCAACCTGCCCTACAAGCGCAAGCGATCCACTTCCAGGTCTCGTTCTCGATCTCCTCGCTCGTCGAATCGGGCCCGCTACAACAAACCTCCAACCAGAAGGTGACAATCATTTATTGCCTCTTTTATTAAACTTGACAAATGAGAATTTCCAGCTCTAAAGCTACCCACATACAGAGAACAACAGGGAGATAGCAATTATATGGAGTTGTAGTTTCACATCATAGATATAATTGTATGGTTCCCATTGAGAACATAGAAACGTGACTAGCAAAATAAGTAAAAACTATTTGTAGTTGCTCTGGTTTCCTTCGCGTTGCTATAACCCGTATAATCAGTATTTTATCATGATAATTTTTTTGTTGAATGGGGTGGTTTATAAGGGGTTAGTTGAATAAGTTGAAAAGGTATTTAGTGAATATGGCACATACTCGACAATTATTTTGAACATTTCAACTTGGGGGGGGGGGGTTAGTATACTCATGGTGGGAGGGGCAAAAAAGTACAAACATACTGAACTGGTATGAGTAAAGCAGCCTGCGTACAGGGACAATATTAGCGCCAAATAAGCCTCCACTAGCTGCCGCAGGAACACGGAATTGCAAACACCATGTTCACTTGGGTTCAGGACATTCCCAATACCGCGTTCCCGTAGCAGCTAGTAGCCGCTGCGCTTATGTCCCTATGGGCAGCATTCGTTGCTAATGTGAGATCCCTACTCCAAAATTTTGTGAGTACATCAAACTATAGAGAATTTGATTCACAACTCAACTCTTTACAATTTAGTTGTAAACTCATAAGAATTACTGGAGTCAAAAAATCAGCAAAATATTTTTGTAGATGTACTTTATATATTTTTTTTTCAATATATAATTTTCTTCAAATTATAGAAATTTTTCAATGAACTTGACAAAAACCCTAGCTAGCAAATTCTCACCAATTCTATGTATAATTTCACAAGTTTACGCACATCTCCACGACTGTTGCAGCAGCTTCAGTGTTGAGTGTGAGATATTCAGTTATGCAAAAATAGCCAATTGACAAAGGAATTTGGAGAGAATGTTTTAAACACAATTTTTGATTTCGCAGCTTTGTTGGGACCAGTTAGGAGGTGAACATATCAAAAGTCCCTATCCCTATCCCTTGTGCTTAAGGGATGAGGGTGGTTTAAAAGTTGCATTTTTGAATGTTTTGCTTACACGCTCATATATTGAGGAAAATGCGTTCAACCGACATGACTAACTATTCAATAGAGCTTGATAAATTCTCTAAAATATTTGTTCTGTGGATATTTGTGAAATCTCCAACAGTTTTCGAGATATACGCTCTTGTGCGAAATGTGTGAAATTGTTGAAATAACAGCTTTTAATCTTATTTTTTGATGTTTCAGGGCCTACAACTCTCCATCAATGCATCGTAAAAATCAAAAACGCATTTTCCTCAATATATGAGCGTGTAAGCAAAACATTCAAAAATGCAACTTTTAAACCACCGTCATCCCTTTAGCACAAGGGGTAGAGATGGGGACTTTTGATTTGTTCACCTCCTAACTGGTCCCAACAAAGCTGCGAAATCAAAAATTGTGTTTATAACATTCTCTCCAAATTCCTTTGTCAATTGGCTACTTTTGCATAACTGAATATCTCACACTCAACACTGAAGCTGCTGCAACAGTCGTGGAGATGTGCGTAAACTTGTGAAATTATACATAGAATTGGTGAGAATTTGATGCTCTATAAGCTTATGATCAGCATGGATTTTTCCCATCAATATTAAAAAAGTTGTAAGAGCAAAAATAGCAAAAAATCGAAGGAAAATGTGTTTTTTTTTCAAAAATGTCACATTTTTTAGAGCGGATATCTCGAAAAGTGAAAGGGATATAGAAAAAGTTGCGAGATCAATATAGGAAATTATGTAAGCTTTAATTTCTTGTAGAATAGTCATGTCTGTAAAATGCATAATTTCCGAGTTATATGCGAGAAACCAAAAAATTGTACCTTTGAACCACCCCCACCCCTTAGCACAGGTAGTAGGGGTGTGGACTTTTGATATGTTTACCTCCTCACTACCCTAAACAGGACTGCGGGGTCATAAATTGTCTTCCAAACTTTTCCCTCTATACCCTTTTTTGAGCATTCATTGCCTGTACTAAGAGGATTGTTATCTCCCAATTACTTCAAACCAAACACCGAGTTTCAAAATTGGCGCATGTTCAATGTACTCTGAAATGTATTCATTGACGTTACTATAAGTTTAAACTGTTTGACTTGAACATTCCACCTCATTTCTTCACGTTGGCCTGATTTTTTTATAATAATACTATTCTTGCTTGATACAAATTTGGATTCTCGCAAAAAGTTAAGAACAACAATTTCGACTGGAACTATTCGAAATATCAGCATAGCACCCTGATTGGTTTATCAGTTTTTCCTCTTAAAAAAAGAATCAAATAAAGTCCAATAATATCTATAACTATGTTGATTGTGCCATTATAATTGAAACCATACCAAATGATATGTTAAAGAGAGTTGTGCATTACAAGATTGGTCACATTTTAGAGGAGATTTCTGGTTATAATTATCTATAATATTCAGGGTGTCCCACCAAGGTTGTAACAGCCGTTGACCTTAGATTCTTCACAACATTTCTGACAAAAAATGTTTAGTAAACTTTTTTCCTATCGACCTTAGTTTTCGAGATATATTGATTTTTCGATATTTTCAGAATATGCCTACTTCCGGTCATTAAATACTCAATAACTCGAAAACTTCTGGCCGAATTTCAATTTCAAGGGTATTGTTGGAAAGACAAAAACATTTCAAACAAGATTGATGTAATTTTATCTGTTTTTAGATATTTTGTAGTTTTTTATTAGGGCTTAAACTTGAAAAATGCTATTCTTCAAACTCAAAGTCAAATTTCAAACCGATTTTTCTCGATTTTTCTCCGGGTAATTATAGTGATTTCAATATTTCAAAAATGTCTCCATTTCATAAGCTTTCGAATGAGTAAAAGTAAATTCAAAAAGGTAAGTTTCATGATGAAGTGTTCAAAACTGCTAATATCTGGAATGAACACCTTCAAAATGAGGAAATATTCACAAACAGCATGCATCAAGTGGTGATCCTAAAGGGGTGAAATCACCTGATTTATCTCTGACAATATTCCCAACTTTTAATCAACATTTCAACATTCTACAATGATATGACTTTTTCAATAACTTGCATTATTTCCTGTACCATAAATCCTGAATAAAATAACAAGAAGTGTATGTTTCAGCCTATTTTCAGTATAGTTTTCAGTGTGCTTTCCAGTATTTGGCATGATATGTATCAACTTTGTCTTGTAGAGAAGTGTTTGCGTTCTTTATCATGAAATTTACCTTAATTTAGTACTTGAACATGTTATTGGTGTATGGAGTGTGTGGATGCAATTCAAGAGAGACAGAGAGAGTATACAGGAGACCGAAAACACCCATCTCATAACACGTTTTTAAGATTGACAGATGTCAAGATGGTAAGGGTCTAGGATCGGTTTCAAGGTACGAGAGGCCCGTCTTAATTTCTGAAGCTTTTGAGAATCTTATTCCAAAGTATTTCGAGCAGAATCCTCGGTCCAGCATCCGATGGGCACCTGGGATGTTGGATGTTTCAAGAATAGTTCAAAGAATATCGAAGATTAATAACTTTCGACCATTTTCTCATGATGCCAAGTTCAAGAGTTGAATGAACCTGATACTGTTTCAAGGATGCAGTTTTGCCGTTGGATCTTAGCACAAGATTGTGTTTCAAACATGTTATTGACAGATCACAGATAAAAGTACGTTCACAAGAAATGGTGCTGTAAATTTCCACAATACACATACTTGGACCTTTTATTTTCCCTGCAAGAATAAATGGTGAAGTTTATATGGACTTTCTGGTCAATGAGCTCCACGAATTTATTGAAGACATGCCTCTCAATTTGAGGCAGAATATGTGGCTCCAGTTGGATGGCTGCCTCCCTCATTCCCTCATTATGCTAGAAACGTCCGTGGGTGGCTTGATAACAATTATTATTCTGGGCGGTGGATTGGCCGAGGTGGACCCGTAAGTTGGCTACCACGCTCAACTGATCTTACTCCAATCGACTTCTACTTTTGGGAGGTTGTGAAAAGTAAAGTTTACAGAGAACCTGTAGAGACCAGGGAGGAACTGATTCTCAGAATTCGATTGACGTTTAGAGTAATGAAGACACGGCCCAACGAAGTGAGACTGAAAACTCGAAGCTTGATGGAACGCAGCAGAAGTTGCATAAACAGAAATTGAGGCTATTTAGAATTCCTGTAAACAGTGAGCATGATATGTAACTTGATAACCATCTGAATGATTGCCATCAGTTTTTTTTTTAATTCTGTCATTCATCTACTTGGAATTATTATTCTATGAATAAATTTTGTTGGATCTTGTAAAATTGTATGATTAATATTTTATATAGGATTTGGGCTATGTATTACAGAAAATAATGCAATAATCAGGTGATTTCACCCTTTTAGGATCACCACTTGATGCATGCTGTTTGTGAATTTCCTCTTTTTGAAGGTATTAATTACAGATATTAACAGTTTTGAACACTTCATCATAGAACTTACCTTTTCGAATGTATACTCATTCGAAAGCTTATGAAATGGAGAAGTTTTTAAAATATTGAAACCACTATAATTACCCGGAGAAAAATCGAGAAAAATAGGTTTGAAATTTGAATTTGAAGAATAGCATTTTTTCTCTTTCCAACAATACTCTTGAAATTGAAATTCGGCCAGTAGTTTTCGAGTTATTGAGTATTTGATGACCGGAAGTAGGCATATTCTGAAAATATCCAAAAATCGTTATATCTCGAAAAGTAAGGTCGATAGGGGAAAATTTTACTGAACATGTTTTGCCAGAAATGTTCTGAAGAGTCTATGGTCGACGGCTGTTACAACCTTGGTGGGACACCCTGTATATAGATTCTATATAGCTATGGATTCTATAAATATGTTTAAGGGAACAATAACAATTTATTGAATCGATAAAGTTATTGAATCAATAGCTATAGCGTTGTTTATTGAACGACTGAGAAACCGGGCATTATTCGGGATAATTATTTTATTATCAGTCCCCTCTCATTGTGAAACTAGAAAATGTTGGGAAAAATTATTCACCTCATGAAAGAGAGTTTTTCATATTGCATCGTGAATTTATTACTGAAGAATGACAGAATAATCTACAATTTCTTTGGAATTTAGCTTAACTTATATTCATCCTAAAATGGAAGATGGAAAGAATATGGAATTCTGTGAGATTCATCGTACATCGAATATTTCCTGGACCATCTATAGACAATCAACAACTATAAACACATTGAATTCATCTTTGGAACATTGATTTAACCTATCTATTTTTTTTTTTAATTCAACACATCACTAATAGATATTACTATCAATTGATTGAGAACAATATGTTTTCGGAATAATAAATGCTGCATGACTAAGCACATAGGAAGTCCGTATTGAGATGTAAATGAAAATTTGATTGTCAGATAAACTTCATGATTCACCAAATAAAGTCAAGTGTGACATGAGATACATTGACTTTTTGGCGGTACGAAGTTCGCCGGGCAAGATAGTTTTATATACTAGTGTCCCTGTGAATCAAAAATAAAAAAGTCTGTTGCATCTGCTCAATCCAATTCAATGGATGTCTTGTACCAGTTCAAATAGTTTCGTTTATCTAGTTCACAAATTAGAGACTTTTGTGTTTCTAATTTATAATAATAATAATCACTCATTGGCATGTTGAAACATTCAATAATAGAAACACAATGTTTTTCAATCACTCTGAAGTAGACATTGGTCTATTTATTTCTTTTTTAAATGTGGCTTGCTTGCATGCCCAGCCTTTTTTAATGAAAATTGTTTTTGATTCGCAGGTCACCAGATGATGGAAGAATTAAATCTGATAAGTTCAAGGAGGAACTGCGAGTGTTGCTTGATAAACTCAAGTACCATGAAAAGTTTCCGGAAAAGCATCCGCAATATTCGGTGGAATGGAAGGAGTTCTGGAACAGGCGCTACAAAGAGCTGCAGACTGCTGGCAAAGACCCCAGCAAGCACGACTTCAAGCCAGAGTGGATATCCTACTGGAAAAAACGAATGCTCGAGCTGCACGATCAAGCCGCAGCTGCTCTTAAAGAAAGAATCTACAATCCTGTTGAAGAAAAAACAGAAGAGAGCAAGGATGTTACTGTTAGTGACATCAAGAATACTTGGAAAGCTCTCACTGGATCTGAGATTATGGATCCAGAGTTGGATTCAAACTCGAAAAAGATGCAAAAAAGTACAAAAGACCCACCTGGAGCGCGAATGGGCTTTATACCATTCACTGATGACTCGTCCAGAGTTATTTCTGTGTTAAGATTGATAACCGTTCTGGAAAATATGCTTGGGGTCTTGGCGCCTAAAGTTGTCACTCTACTGTCAAAAGCACTATCAATGGACAAAGTCAAGCCAGGTAGCTCTGAAAACCTACTTTACAACGAGGAGGACTGTGTACTCTTTGAGATTATCAAGGAAAAGTTGAAAGGTTTATTCTTTGCTGGTCTCGTAGAAAGGCACCTTGTCAACACCACCAAATTTACAATAAAAAACATAGAAGAATTGTTGTCCAAAGCACCGAAAAACTTTGGAAAAAAGGCTGAGCCTCAACCTGTAGCAATGAAACCCCCACCCCGTGTAGTAGAAGCACCCCCTCCTCCTCCGAAAGAGGTAACAGTGCCTGGAATAGGAACAGTTGATAGAATGGCAATAGCTGAGCAGATAGCGGCGGCACTCATCAGTCAGGGCAGAACCGATGTCTCTGAGCAGGAGTTGGAGTCACTCATTGACGCGGTCGTGGCATCGACTACTGAGGAGCAGCAGCAGCAGCAGCAGCCGCAGCTGTCACAATCGCAGCCGCAGCCGTCACAATCGCAGCCGCAGCCGCTGCCGTCACAATCGCAGCAGCCATCACAATCTCAACAGCCGCATCCTAGTGGAGGTCTCACTCTACTCCAGTCCGCCTACGACGAAGACGACGCTGACGCCGACCGAGGAGATCCGGCCCTCCTTTCCAAAACTCTCCCTCTTATCGAGTCTGTCGACACCATAACCAGCCTAAGCGACTACGATCTGCGTAATCTGCTCGAAAATTTTAACAGACTGCAACCGTTGAACCAGACCAAGGTTGTGAACTACTTGAAAGCAATTGAAAATACAGTCCCTTATAGGTTCAATAGACTTCAAGAAACCACACGAGTTAATTTGTCTAAGATAGCGTCAAAAGCAAGTAGAATTTCGCCGTTCTCCTCGAGAAAAGTAAATTCTAATCCAGGGGTTGTGATGATAGACGATGATGATGATGACGATGATTACTCATTCGAAGATATCTACCGGGCTGCTTCACAGAAAGTGAAAGGAAGCAATCAGATGAAACCCAGTCAGCCTACACCCTACACCAACAATGCTTGGTGGCCATCCCACAATAATTAATAGCAACCTCATATCTCTAAGTACAGTCTAATTGTAAAGAAATTATCATTTATTTATGATTTATATTAATAATCATAAAATCTATTATTGATTAATTATTCAAATACATTTTATTTAATTTAACATTTTTGATAGAATTTAGAAAACGTATCAGTTATATTTCGTTGAAAAAACAATATATAACTACAAATATGTATTTACAATTTCTACTATAATCAATAAATTAACTAGAAAAACTGTTTGATGTTCTATTATTTTAACTGGAATTATAACACACTTAATAACTTATTCGTATAGCTATTCTTAATAACTTATTAATAACTTATTCTTAATAACTTAAGAATAACTTATTCTTAATAACTTATAGCGTATTCATCACTCTTGAGAAAAAAACAAGTAATATAACAGCAAAACGATAGTTTAATTACTAGAATAAACTTGAGTGCTGGACTCAGTCGAGTACACACCCAGGCTCGGCATCCACTAGCACAATTCTTCAGTTGTAGAAATAGAACTCGCATTACTTATATTTTGAGTCAACTCAAAATTTTCTTTGAGATAGAGTTCATTTATAAAAATTGTAGTAGATGTGAGGTCTTACTGTAATTTCAAGAAACTGATCTAGAATTCTACTCTTTCCCCATCCTATTAATTGCTAGGGAATTGTTTCTTAAACTAAACTTGACCACTTCATCTAAATGCAAAGTTAGCAAAACTCATCTACGATTCTATCTAATCTTTTCCCATCCTATTTAAAGTTGGAGAATTGTTTCTAAAACTCAACTTTACCACTACATCTGAATGCGAAGTTAGCAGATAATTAGTGCTTTTTAAATGCATATTGTTACATCGACCTCTAACAATAATACCGGTATTATTAAAGGTGGCTGTAATAATAATTATCAATATCATCCTACCTGGTCTCTATTTAGGTTTAGATAAGCTATCCAGTACCATAAAAATGAGACTATGTAAAAGAAGTTATTGAGCATTGCTATTATAAAATTAATTTCTAACTATCAGCATTGGTTTTTAATGAATGCTGGCATCTCACTACTCATAAAGTGCATTCAAAAGGGTGACTCAACAAGTCAAGTAAAGACTAACATTGTTTTCATCAGCAGATCGAAAATCAGCATCAATGAACAGTAGACATAGTAAATTCATTCTTATTCATTAATAATTTATCATCGAATAATATCATTGCAATACTTGGAGAGGTAAGATATACTTTCCGCACAAAAATGTTCCTCTCCTAGGTTAACTAGATATATATTTTTAATATCAGAATACAATATCCCAATTTTTTTCATGCAGTCTTGAAAATGACATCAGATCAATGGCGACCCCCATTGCGCATACACTGATGAAGTCGATTTTTTGAAATTTGTATCTATCACTCGTTTCAATATATCAATCGGTATTTTGGTAATGGCGTCGCGAATGTTGTTCTTGAGGTGTGCTATGGTCCGTGGTCTATCGACATAAACCAGGGATTTCAAATAACCCCATAAAAAATTGCATTGAGGAAACGGATGTGGAAATGAGCCTCGTCACTGAAAAAAATCAACCGCGTCTTCAGGCAGGTTGTCAATCAGCATATCACATGCATTTTGAAGGGCAACTAAATCGCGTTCAGTCAATTCTTGAACAACAGCCAATTTATAGGGAAGAAATTTAAGGTCTTCATGGAAAATTCGTCGAACAGTTGAGTCAGAAATTTCTATAGCAGCTGCGTGTTTGCAAGCGGGGAGAACGCACAACTGACTGCCTCACTCTTTCGATATTTTTTGGAGCTCTGATGGTTCGTTGAAGTCCATTTCTGTGTTCAGCGACACTTCCACTCTCCCGTAATCAGTTAACCCACGACAGATCGAATTGCGGCCAGAAACGAGTCTATGAGGAGGAATTTCAAATCGAGCGCGGAAGGCACGTTGTGTAGCAACTTCAAGTGATCGACCATTAGAAAAGAAGCTCTCAACTGCGAAGGCCCGCTGCCCTCTAGACCAGAGCATTATGCTACTTACTTGAGGGATGATAAACTTAAGAACTCCCCCCTCTAGATGCACCCCCTCCTGCCCCTCTACGCAACCAATTCACCGCGCAGGAATTTTTTCAAATAAGTAAGTTTCTTTGTACGCCACTTTGTACAATACTGCTTCTGCGTTTAAAGATGATTCCCGACGTGTTGAGATCTAAGTTTTGGGAACTGAGCCCAGGGTCTGTCTACAAGGGATCTGCAATCACTCAGATGAGAGTTGCTAATAATTATTTTGCTCTAATGGTTTAATTCACACACACTGCCAATCAGCGTTTCAGTGCTGCATCCATTCTTCACCGTCAACTTACAGCTTATAATCATGAGATTCAAAGCAAAATAAAAATATACTAGCACATAAGGTATTGTATTGCAATGAAACATAATTATATTCAGCTGATTTTTATGTCATCAAGGGTGTTTTTTTTTCTCTTTAGAAAATAATATTGCTTACAAAATTCAAATAGTTTATAAGAATTATGCTTTAACAAAATATGTATTCAAAGATGAAGATAAATTCAGCAATAAATTATATCAGGTCAGTACAATTTCAATGTTTCTTCTATGCTAAAGCCTTAAAGGAAGATGTCTAATAAGATGGTTTTATGATAGTCTATTTTAGATACCGTACGTATTTTAAATTATTTTATATTTCGACTTATCAATTATCTCTTTTGGTCTTTTTAAAAACTGTAATCTCCGTTGTAGGATACCTATCGATATAGTCAATAGTCAATTTATATTTTGCATATCAATATAGGTGATATGTATAACTTAATATAGGTTAAGCAATAACAAAAAAAAAATGACAAATTATTTGATTAGTAGGGCTGCTTAAAAGGGTAATTGTTTAGTTTTCTTACCCAATTTTTAATATACCGGTAAACCGGGGTAACTTTGTCCCAATTTTTGGGAGATGAGATTTTAAACAGCTTGCAATTACAAAACAAATCTCTTGCAATATTTTTTATTGTATTCTGCAATGTTTGAAGAGTATTTGTCATTATAAAAATTTAAACGTTTCTTCACTTCAACAAAGATATATTTTTTAAAAATTAAAGACAATGTCAACCAAGGGTTGGGGTGACTATATCTCACTTTAAAAATATATTATGGAAAACAGTTAGTTTTTAAGATTTAGACACAGAGTGAAACCAACTGACATTAAAAAGAAATGAAATTCTCTTCAAAAAAATCATAAATTGAAAAATATTTAAGTTTTTGCTGCCTAAAGATCTTTTTAACGTCGCGGCATGTTAGCTCCAGCGGCGGAATCAGCAAAAATGAATATTGAGAACCTATTAATTTTAAGCAAAGTGAATATATTGTTTTATTAGGTATACAGTAGATACCTAACTAGGTAGATTAATAGGATACCTATGTAGATTAATACATAATATTAATCTTATTTTGTATTATATTTGCATCATAATTATCATAATTTTTATACTGGGACAAAGTCACCCCAAGTTTGACCTAAAAGTGACCTTGTTGTATTTAACTAGTAACAGAACCCTAACCAGTTCAATTATGGATATACCAATTAGAATATAATAAAAAGGGAAAAATAAAATGTAATTACCGATATCATAAATGCTTTTTGAAAAAGTGTTCATTCCCGCATCAATTATAAATTGTACGCAAAATATTATAAATGTATGCAAAATACATTATTCCCAAACCCAGTGCGGGAATGTTGATTTGAGTGCGGCAAAGACTTTGTCGCACTCAAACTTTGCAACATAACTAGTTATTTGTGCAACTAGTGCGCAAAGTGACAGTTTGCTGCACCGAAAGAAACGTTTACGCACGAGCCGTAGGCAAGGGCGGAATGGTTTGTTGAGTGCAGCAGAGAAACTTTGCGCACGTATTTCACATTAAGTTTTTCCTACAGTTACCATTGAATATGAAAAGTGGGTAATTATGGGTAAAATTGCCTGAAATGCATCAAATGTTTTTCTGTGTAATTTTATTATTGATAAAAACCTTAATTTATTGTCAAATTGAATAAAAATGTTGTCCTTGGTTATAATATATAATTAATAATTTGTTCGTTGTGCTTCGTTGCACCTCTGCTCACTGTAGCAGCCCAGTCACTGTTACCAACTTCATTTTGATTTTGCTGCACTGTTGCTCCATATAACCTACTAAGTATTTTGCGTTGCCATGTTGCAAATCTGGAGTGCAGAAAAATTTTTCCCGCACTAGAGCGGAAAAGTGATTTTTTGCGTTCTGTAATCAGTGCAGCAATGGCAACTTTTCAACGTAACTGTAGGAAAACAATATTGCTAACACGCTTTATGACGATAGAGTGCGACAAAGTAAAGAATAAGTTGGCCAACCTGAATGTGATTATACAATTTATAGACCGAATTGAGTACACCTTTCATTGTCGAGTCACCGTGGCTGAGAGGTAAAGTTTTCGCCTGCCACCAGACAGGATGAGGTAGAATCTCAGCACGGTCCTATTTTTTGCTGAGAATTTTCAACTTCAATGAAAATTAACCAAGTAATTTTGACAAAATAAATTGAAAATTGATTAATAAATAGTTAATATTGAAAATAAAAATCAACTAGAATAGTTAAATTATTAATGTAGGAATCTTATTATTATAAATAAATAATTATATATGAGAATATATGATTACAATAATAAATTAATGAAAATATAGAACATATTCAATTATTTATTTTATTAATTAGTAATTTATTATTTCAATTGAATTGAATTAAATTTTTAAACAAATTTTATTTTCAATTTAATTCAGGTTAAATAGTTTTAGGTTGAAAATTTAAAAAAATATATATTATTTAAAATTAATAGAATATGAAAATTAATAATTATCTGTTTTTGTACATGAATAAGCTTATGAATAAACTTGACTGAAATATTGTAGGCCTTTTTTACTTTCCTTGCCCTATTACCATTAGGTAAGGAAAGTATTGCTTTCCAAAAAAATTAAGGTACCCCAATTTCTTGATTTATATAAGTTTCAAGGTCCCCGGAGTCCAAAAAAGTGGTTTTTGGGTATTGACATAGCCACCTCTAATACAAGGCCGCGGCCTACGATGTTGCAACGTCGCAGTGTAGGCCTACAATTTAATACATAATTGGTGAAAATACATGAGGTGGGTATGGTATTGGTCTGTATGTGTGTGTATAGGTGCGTACATATATACGCGCCGCGAACATGAGCAATTCACTTTTAATCAGCTGATTATATCTGTATTTTTACAGAATTGGTAAGATATAGATATAAAAAGCTTGGCATCAGCTGATTAAAAGTGACTTGCTCATGTTCGCGGCGCGTAAATCTGTACGCACCTTATGAGTATATGTGCGTCTGTGTACACTATATCTCACCTCCCAATTGAAGGAATGAATTGAAATTTTGAACTTAAGGTCATTACAATACTAGTAGTTCTGTGAACAGTAGACCTCGCGCAGTTATAAACCGCATCCTTCTCTTATACTGTACATCAGAGTAAATCCTGTCTGTATGTCATGTCGGCGAGATATCAGTGTAAAAACGGCTAATGGCTGTTGGGGTTGGTGTATAAAAAATGCTAACATCAAAAGCTAATCTCCTTCAAGACATACTGGCAACAGGACAGCCCAAGTTCAAAGCAGAGAAAGTTCGAGAGACAATACTATGTTATTTTAGTTATTAATTGCATGCGTGTTTTTGCACGCAATAAATAGTTCATTATTTTATTTATTCATTCATTCATTTTTCACAATGGATATTTTTCCTAAATATGTCTCCTTAACAATAAAATTTGTACAGATACAAATGAAAAAAGAGAAATAATGATAAAAATAATACGAGCTTATGCAATAATAAATAATACGAACAACAAAAATACCACTTAATTCAAAAATGAAAAATACAAAGATTTCAAATACTTATGGAATAAGTAAAAATGAAACAAATTGAGAATTCAAAATTCCAAAACTTATAAAAATTAAAGAATATAATAACAAATAATGAACAAAACTTTTATCAATAGAATAAATAACATTTATAACTGAATGACGTCCCAAACCATATGCACATCCACACTGATACAACCACTATTTATTTGATCAGATCATGCTTACACAAGATTTAATTATCATTTATAACGCTTTCCGGAATTTAGCGCGAGAAAACCAGAAGACATCTAGGCGCCCAGACAAGCTGTTATATAAGTTCTTTGCATCCTATTTAATAGTGCATAAAAATTGCATTCAATGAGACATGCCTTTTATAGTCTAAACAGCTGCTGATTTTTTATCAAGTTACATTGAGATATTGAATTGCATGCTTCATGGCATGCGATTTATAGTCAACTCGACAGCTGATTTATGATGAATAATTCTATAGTCTGATTTTTACTCTAATATTGGCGTATGAAGGAGCCTCCTTTTTCCTTTAATATTATTATCCTTGAAATGCAAAATTTCCAAAAACCTTGTATATACGTCGACGCGCAATTTAAAAAGGAACGACCTGTCAAATTTCATGAAAATCCGCGTTTCGCCGTAAATGCGCAACATATAAACATTTAAACATTAAGAGAAATAATGTCTACTTGAATCTTAGAACTCACTTCGCTCGTTCAATAAGGATCCGACACGAACAATTTCGAACTAATGCAATTCAAGATGGCGGATAGAATGGCGAAAATGTTGTCAAAAACAGGGGTTTTCGCGATTTTCTCGAAAACGGCTCCAACGATTTTGATCAAATTTATACCTAAAATAGTCATTGATAAGCTCTATCAACTGCCACAAGTCCCATATCTGTGAAAATTCCAGGATCTCCGCCCCATCCAAGGTACCTAGAATAGAATATGTATTCTAGGTACATTGGCCCCTTCTATGCAAAGTTTGATTTTAGATTCCCAATTATCAGACTTAAGATACAATATGAACAAAAAATTCCAAGTGGAAAAGATTGAGCATGAAATCTATCTCTACAATTGATGTTTATTTTATGAACTGAAACATTTTATGAACTGTAGGACATTTTTACCTCTAATTAATCACTTTACATTATGGTAACTGTAGGAAAAATTCAATGTGTAATACGGGTGAAAAGCTCCTTTGCACTCAAGAAACATTCCGCACGAGCCCTTTGGTGCAGCAAAGTGTCACTCTGCGCACTAGTTGCACAAATAACTATAGAAATAAGTTTTCTAATATGAAATTTTCCGACAACGAAATCACAATAGAATACAAATAAATTTTATTTCCATTAATATACAAATAAACAATCTAATTAATAAAATGTACATAATATTCAAAAATACAACATATGAAATTTACTACAAATATAAATAAATTGCATTTTTTCGGAAATTAACCTACTCAACTATGGGAAACCCATGTTCTAGAGCAGGTGTAGTAGTAATACAATTAAATTTAGAGTGTGGGTGCAAATACATTGGGTAAGTGAGCTCACATATTGTTCGAAATTATGTTTTCTATATTATGTCTTCCAGTTGTTGTGATCCAGTTTTTAACGGCGCATTAAAATTTTCTTGAGTTTTCTATTTATCTTGATGTGTACAGGAAGTAAATTGTAGCGTTTTGTTGCTAGGTGGTTGAAGTGTCGTTGGTATGTTGCCTTCCTAGCCACGTTCGTGATAAGTAGGCTTCTATTTCTTGTATTACGATAGTGGTTTCTGTTTTGAAAGCTTCCTGGGCTCTTGTGTAGTCTCCAAATAATTTCTAGGGAATAGAGTTGTCTTGCGTCCATCCAGGCACGGCCCTAGAGACTTTGCCGCCCTGGGCGAGATCGGCAACTGCCCCCCCCCGTAAGTATCCCGTCTTTATTGTTAATCCCGGGTTCCACCCCGGGATTATGGGCGTTAACACATTTGGCGGTTGTCTACCATCGCCGCTGATCAGTCGTCTTTCCCAGTTGCTCCAAGTCAGAGGTCTTTGAAAATCAGCCTTTTAATTTGTGTCTTGTTGTAAATTTTGTAAGTTGTTTATAACATTTATTTATTGTTTTAAGTGTTTGTGGTTGACGAGTGTGAGAAAATGAATAAGTTAATAGACAATGAGTTGTTAATATTGTAGAACAGAGGCCAGTTTTGTGGGACAAAACCCTCGACATATTCAAGGATCGAGATGCAACAAGGAATGCGTGGAAGAAAGTGTGTATGGTGATTAGGGGGGGATTTTGAAACTCTTGATGACAAGGAAAAAACTGTAATATATTGTATATCGCTGTCGATTCAATAAAAACGTTCATTTCAATGAATCCAAGCAAGGAAATTTCTCTGCTGTCTTCTTTTCCTTCGACGGCACAACAAAAGTGGTAAAAGTTGTTGCCTCTCCATTTTAAGTTAAACACTTAATAATACGGTATATACTTTTGAAAAATGTGCAAAATACAATTAACTGAACACTCATGAAACAGAGAAGTCACAACACATTTGTGATGAAGAACTACAAGAATTAATTTGGCTACTGATCATACGTGGCGGTAATTTTGCCGCTCGATGTTTGGCGGTATTTTTTCTGAATGTATAAGCTCGACTTTTTTTTCGATTCGGCGACGGCAGTTTCGCTGCCGCAGCAGAATCCGCCCAGTGTGTAACCAGCGTTACTATTGAGTCTCCGCTGTGATGCGACACCACAGAGTCTCAGTAAACTCTAAAAAATTATGTTTTATTTATTTAATATTTATTGACATTTAAACAAATACTTGACAAATATAAATATTGGGGAACAGTAAAGTCCAGTCAATATAGACATAAAAATGGGGGTTTGCTTGCAATTTGTATCATAGTTCTGATTTTTTAATATTTTATTTGGATACATGAAAGAGGTTCAGAACCAAATTCTTCATGTAAAACTCCCTTGTGCTAATACAGAGTGGCCCAAAAAGCTCGTATTTTAGGTTCATTTTCCGGTTTTCAGCTATTTCAGGCAAAATCAGTGATCGTACAGAAAAATTTGCTCTTGCCTTTTTTAAGATCATAAAATTCTGAATGAAATGAGATCATTTGGAACTCTCTATCTCCAATTAGTAGGTACTGAGTTATGATCTTTCAAATATGAGTGATATTTCAAGAAAAAAATCAATTTTGATCATATTTAGTATTTGATCAACAATATATCCCGATTACAATCTAGATGTAAAATTCAAAATCCCTCTGGGCGTAATTTTGTGCTCTAAAATCTGAGACTAGGTAGAGCGCTCTATCTTATATAGATTTTCAGGTACACTCGACAACAATGCTCATATTGTATTGTGAAAAACACGTCATTTTTAGCTTCAACCATCATCACCATCTATATTGTCCTCACAGTGATATTTCGCTCAATGATATAAGCTCATGATCTCATGTTCTATGAGAAACACCCATTAGTTGCACTTTATTTCAGTATTTCCTAATGGAGAGGCGCGCGAGGACACGATCAAGGATCGCTTAAGGATCAAGTTATCAAAATGAAAAAGTTTTCTTAGGAAAACATTTTTTTTCCAATCATTAATTTCTGAGACATGAGCGCCTGAAGTTTAAATTTTTGGGACAGAACATTTCAAATTCAGTACGAAATAAATCCATAAAATTCAAAGGATAAATTCTTCATGGTATTTTTGATTTAATAAAACAAGGAGTTTCTGAAAATATCAATTTTGAGAAAGTTATTCAATCTACTAAAAATGACCAAAAATAGTGTTTAGTTGAGTTTTTTTTTGTAAATTGAATAACTTTTTCAAAAATTTATATTTTCAGAAAATGTTTCAAAATTTTCTTGTTTTATTCAATCAACAATACCATGAAGAATTTATCTCGTACCGAATTTGAAATGTCCTGTCCCAAAAATTTAAACTTTAGGCGTTCATATCTCAAAAAGTAATGATTGGAAGAAAATGTTTTCCTAAGAAAACTTTTTCATTTAGATATATACTGGTACAAATCGAAAAACTTTGAAAAATATCACCAGCACAAGAAAGTTTATTTTTAGCCTTTGCACAGCCTTAGTTAAGACGTAGACTGCAACACAGTATTAGGCCTACTTAACTTGCTAAGTAATTAGAACTACAATTTCTACAAGTTTGTTCAACACACCTGTTTAATTAAGTAGAACTCGTCTGACCTTTGCATGAGGAAATTCCTTCATCAATTCTTCAAGATCTGGGTACTGAACTATTTTATGTTCGCTAGACCACTCAGACGTTCCTGGGACATTGTTTATCTTAGAAAAGTCTTTATTAGCTCGAGGTTAAAAAGCTTCTTATATAATTTTACCATTCACATTTGATATTATAAATTTATTATTTATTTGTATTTTAAAATGTTCCATTCCTTTAAATTTGCCGCCCCCAAAACCTGCCGCCCTGGGCGGCCGCCCGGTCCGCCCACCCCTGGGGCCGGGCCTGCGTCCATCACACCAAACTCATTGTAGAGCTGGTCTGACGGATAACGAGGTGGCTTCTGCTTGATTATTTTAATTATTAGTTTTTGCACTCTTATAAGGGGGTCGAGGTGAACGTAGTTTGTTCCTCCCCATCCTACAATTTCATAGGTAAGCAAAAACTGAACTAAGGAATAGTAGACCATCTTCATGCACTTCTCGTTTATAAATGTTCTCAGCATTTTGAACTTGAATATTATTTTTTTTAACTTCTTGCAGAAGTAATCTATAATATGATGATCCCAGCGTAGAAAAGAATCTAGTATAATATGAAGCAAGCAGTTTGGTTTTATGTCGATAATTCAACTAAAATATAATTATCTTGTTGAATTTCAATATTTAATATCGAAATTCAACAAGATATCAATAATAATTGTAGAACCCCAATAATGATCATGCCTACGGCTATCAATGTTGAACATCGATTTCGGATAACAGAGATCGGATTTGAATATTTTTCCGCGAGTTGGGACAAGATCACCCCGGGGTAGACAAATTCACCTCGGTCGACGGTAATTCATAAAACGGAAATAAAGTTTTAATGCGCCAATGAATAAATTTAATAATTTATTTTTACATTTCTTAATTACTAAAGATTATTGAAGAAAATACTTTAAAAATGTACTTACATTAAGGTTATAGGCCTATACATGCCTTGACTATTTTCACCAAATCAGCAGAAACCTGTTTGAGAGTTACACTGGAAACGTTTGTCTGTAATATAATGGCTCTAAGATCTTCAATATTCTGAGGATTGGTTTTGAATAGGCCTACCTCGTACTTGTACTTGATGTAGTCCCACAACAAGTAATCAGGTCTTGATTTGAAGACAATAAATTTCTGCTTACTATTTACCCCAAAGTTAGTAGACAAATATCTGTCTACTAACGTTGAGTTTACCCTACATAATTTATTTACCAGTTTTAAAAAATAAAAATTATTTTTACAATAATTGGGATAGAAAGGCCAACTTAGCGATATTTTTCTCATTAAATTGAGTTATACAATGAAAAAGTCTAAATAAGTTATATTTCATCACCAAATAAATTTAAGATCAATTTTTTATTAAAAAATATTCTATCCATGGATTTAGAATTTAGTTGATTCAAAAGAAAAAATTGGATTGAAATATTATAGGCATATTATAAACATTTTTTATAAATTAGTTTCTTAATTTGAATTAATCTGTTTCTCAGATCTTACAGAACTTCTTCCACTGTTGGTAAGAACATATTGGTTTGTAAGAAGCAAAAGTTGGAAAAAATATGCTTGATAGACAAAGATCTGATTGACCCTTGTAAAGAAAGTCCCAAAGTTATTATTGTTGGCGCTGGCATGGCTGGACTTTCTGCAGCAGCTCGCCTTTTCAAAGCTGGAGTTCGTGACGTCACAATCCTTGAAGCATCTGACAGGTTTAAAAAATTGATATTTTAAAAGACGTACCTATATTTTCTAAGCAAAATCTGTATTTGAATAGGTCCAAGTCACCTACTAAACAAGTGATAGTCTGAATGAAGCTTTGTCATAGTTGCAAACAAGATAAGATGCAATAAAATGGATAAAAATTGAATATTAAAAACACATATGATGTGAAAATGCACTTACTATTAGTAGTGACGATCGTTTTGACCTTCGACCTGGTGTGGGTCATCATCAGACTGTAGAAACTTACTCTTTCCCTAATCAGAGTAGGTAAGTTTTTATACAGTCTGATGATGACCCACTCCAGGTCGAAGGTCGAAACGATCGTCACTACTAATAGTAAGTGCATTTTCACTTCATAAGTGTTTTTAAAATTTAAGTTTTATTTCAATAGTGAAAAAGTATGGATATGCGACACGGTAAAATGGATAGAATGAGAGTAGGCGAAAATAATTTTTTCATTCGTATACTTATAGTATTTTTATTTAGTTATTGCTATACATACTTAGACAGGCTCAAAGGCTAATTCCAGTAAGGGCCTCATTGATATCTGAAATAAATTTGTAAAATAAAAAAAGAAAAACAAAATTTATCGGTATCGCACTTTACTAATGCCATGTCTTCAATGATGTAATTGTAGGGCCACCTATAACTAAAAACTAATAACATAAGAAGAAACTATTTGGGTAAGATTCAATAAAGTTAATGACAGAGTTCATACTATTGAACTCAGGGGTTCAATTTGCCCTCCTCCTCAATGAGCAAATTTAGTAGGCCTACTAGCCGCCCTACAAAAATAATAGGACAGTCGCAAAAAAGGTCGATTTCAAACACTGCTAACCATTATCTTTGGACCAGAAATTGGACACAGGAATGTCGAGTGCCCTTTTCAAGAGCCCACAGGCCACAGTTTTGGTAATAAAATTCTTCAAAGATACATATTCCTCACTGGAATGCATTTTGAGAACAATGGATTAATCTCTTCAAACTCATACCAGAGACAAATCTACTTCATTAAGTTCATTGTTCTTCAATGTAAATGTAATCATGAACATTATAGCTATTGTCAAGTAGTCTATAGAGTACCTATGTTTTTCATTTATGAAGCAATATTACAATGAATGTAAGTTGTTTAATAAAAGAGTGATTGATTAATTTCAGACCTGGCGGAAGAATACATTCATGTTGGTTGAAGGATGCAATTGCTGAGATTGGTGCACAGTGGATCTCTGGTTGTAACATATCCAACCCTGTAATGACTCTTGCCTGCCAGGAAGGCTTATTGGAACCTAGCACTGCACATAGGTATGAGAAGTTTAAAGGCTTGTACATAACAAGTACTGGCCAAGCAATCAAGCCACATATTGCCTTGAGAGCTTTCCTCTGTTTTGAGCAGATATTGAGCAAGGCTGCTGCACTGTATTCACTGGCTAGTGGTCGTGATCACGGCTCTATGATGACCTACATATCTTTATCAATTGAGCGGGAACTCCAGAATTTTCCACCGCATGAGAGACATGATGCTAGCTGTGTGATGTACGGTCTCACCAATCGAATCAGTAATAAATGGGGTGCAGATCTAGATGACATGTCAGTCGATTTATTTGGTAGTCGCAAGGATATTTCAGGTGAGACTCTGGGCATTCCTCTAGGCTTTGTAGGAGTGTTGGCACCACTAATCAAACAAATACCTCATGACAAAATACTCTATTCCAAAGAGGTAAATAATATTCATTGGTGCAACACCTGCGATGCAAAGCTAGGCGGCTCGAGAGCTTCTGTGAAGTGTTGTGATGGCTCAGTATACTGTGGAGACTACGTCATAGTTACAATTCCACTTGGAGTTTTAAAAGCTAAACATGATAAAATGTTTTTACCAAAGCTTCCCACTGAAAAAGTAGCTTGGCTATGGAAACATCAATAAGATATTTCTACAATATGACAATCCATTTTGGGTGTGGGGCAGAGGTACAATGAATTTTGCACGAACCATTGAGGAACTCAGAGATGAGTGTGACTGGACAAATGGTATTCATGGCTTGGAGGAGGTTCAAGGAAGTCAAGAAATTCTCATGATTGAAGTTTCTGGCAAGCATGCAGATGCAGTGGAAAGCCTATCTGATGACAACATAGCCCAAGATGTAACTTGCCTGTTGAGAAGATTTGTTGGAGATCCAACCATTCCTTACCCTTCGAGTATTTTGAGGTCAAAATGGAAGTCGAACTCCAATTTTTTGGGAGCGGCAAGTTATTTTGCAGTGAATTCTACTGTTGGGCATCAGTTGGATTTGCGAGCTCCAATTCCATCATTGCCATGCACTTCTGGTGATGAGGAGGGGGACGCGCCTGACACAGCTCCTGTGCTTCTGTTCGCCGGCGAGGCCACCTGCCCAACATACTTCTCAACTGTGCATGGCGCACGACTCAGTGGCCTTCACGCCGCTCAGCAAGTTATTTCACTAACAAAGCTATTCGCAGGGCCACCTCCACTTCTTGGAGAAAAGCCCAAACTTGATGATCCATGTTGATTTATTACAAATCAATCTTCACTTGACCCTCTCATTTGACCTTAGTAATTAAATTTTTGTAAACGGATCTATAAAGGCCTTAATGCAGTAGCCTACTGTAATTTTTATTTTGTAAATGTTTTCTAAACTAATGAATATTCTCATTTCATAAACTTTTCCTATTAACAAGACCACGGTATTCTACTAAATATTAATGTAAGGTTTTGATTCTGGAAAAATATTCTTATTATTTTTATATATGCTGAATTCAAACTTGGATGTTTACTACTGTGGTGTGCCAAAAACTATTTGCTTCACATATTTTTTTCAATTCGACTGAAAATTAATAGTATCATCATCACCATCGAGAAAGCGAACAATGTGAATTTGAATGCGTTTTGCTTCCACCAAGACTATTTTTTTATATTAGCCTTATATCAGTTCCATGAACGGTTCAGTTTATGAAATCATCATCATAAAATGAGTTCTAATGGAATAATTGAGGCTGTAGGGAAACATCTCCGGTACTAAGCCCAGAAAATATCGCCCAAAAGAGGTGTCGTTTTCCCCAACATTTTTTGAAATTCCAGACAAAACTGAATTAAATCTTACAGTAAGTCAAGTTACAATCTGTCACTGCATTAAACGAGGGCTCAACAACAAAAGGTCTATAAAACCTTCTATAGACCAAGGATTCTAATAGGCCTTGCTCAACAAAGGTGGTAGTTCAAACAATAGTTAATCATGGAGGTTCCACATTTTTTGTATCTTTGAAATTTACTTTACCTATTCAAATAAGTTTTTCTTTCCATATTTGGATTTGGCATACCATAAAACAAAGGTTCCGACCAATTTAAGATTATGAGGTAAGCCCAAGCGTCAGAATCCATTATTTTACCAAATTCTCGCAGACTTATCCCAAATTTGAAATTTTACCTACACATCCTTACAAAAAAGCTTGATGGAAATCCAGTAAAGATTTCTAACTTTTTTCTTATATTTCCTCTACAATATTCATTCGTCACCAGTACTCACTTTGAAATCTCCCGCAAAAACCGTCAAAATTCTATCAGTTTTTGAAATAATGATTCTAAATAATTATTTTTCCTCCACCTACTGTCTAAAGTACTTACTTTATAGAATTTATACAATATTGGTCGGTTATTAAATTTTACAGAATCTAAATTTGAAAACAATAATTATTATTGTTCCCTTTATTACACGTTTTCATGCGTTGCCTAGTCCACACAAATAATTGGCCCAGTAAGCTGGTCAGCTTGGCCACGTTGGTCTTGCCATCCACACTGCTGTGTGGCCAGCGGTAGCGACCGACATATCCATGATGGAAATTGAAAATATTAACTGAAGGGGATACAATAAAAACCATGAAAAGGAATATAATAACAATAAGGCTCATAACAAATCAATTACCCAAAAAAGAAACAGCAGAGCAGACGACAAAACAGGAAACAGCACGCATTGGTTGACAAGAGTGTGGATGGGTGGTTTGCCAGCGCTGGCCTCCTCGACAAAAATCGAAGCGCTGGCAAACCACACATCCACACTCTTGCGCTCGTCGTCGTTTGTACGCATTGGCCGATAGTGTGGATGCGGCATTACATTTTTCTTCATTCTTATCAGTAAAAGAAAATTCGTATGGCGTTTGTTGGTGGCGAGTCCCTTGCGAGAAGGTTCCACCATGCCTGAATATAAGAGCCGGGACCGCCAATTAACGTGCGCATCCGTTGATACAGGAGTGACCTGGTTTAATCTCAGAGTTGCTATGCAAGCACTCTATCCATTAGACCACTGATCAATCAATAAATTCTTCATAAACTCTGTTAAATTTAACATTTTCGGACTAGACTGGTCAACCTTTTTCTGACAGGTTTCCAAACAAGAATTTCCCCGTTTCCATTTAAATTACCCCGCTAATAGTGTAGAATACAAAAACATGACTTAAGAGCTTTTATTGGAGATAAATTTGAAGAGTATTGTTTTATATTTTTGGTCATTGTCAAGATGCCTCCAAAAAATGTTGTTTGGGAGCATTTTAAGGAGAAATACGATAAATTAATTGATGTATTCTGTACAGATTGACTGATCTCATAGTCATCCTGATTAAATCATCATGATTGGATTTTTTCCATTTTGGGAGTGGAAATACTAGTGAATAATTTTGAAACAATGAAAAATTGGTGGAGCAGGAATACCAATTAAAATCAAAGTCACTTTTGTAGAAAACTAGCTTTAACGTTCATGAAATAAATATCAATCACACTGAACATTATTTCGATGAACATAAACACAACTATTAATACTAAAATTCAATACTTTATACTATAAGGCCACTTTGGTAGACAAAAGCTTTCACTGTTCATGAAATACATTCATACTGTACATTATTTTGATGAACATAAACATATAAAGAATTATGAAAATCAGATACATAATGCTACTTATACGTCATTAGTTTGACTACTAAACCAGATATAAATAATTATAATGTAAACTAAATTTTAAAAAGAAATATTATTAGATTCAGTATTTTAAATTTGGTAAAAGTCAACGTTGCATAATATAATTATTCAATATACTTTGCATTACTCAAAAGGCAGGTAGTGTTTATACAAATGAACAATGAGATGATTGACAGCCTTAGCTTAAAAGACTATGTGCGGAAGCCTTCTTTTCAAAAGCCTTTTCTCATTGGTTCTTTTTGATTTAATCATGATTAGAATTTAACAGGCTTTTGTGCAACCGGGCTTAGAATGGTCAAGGCAGTAGAAGATTTTAGTACAAAGAACAATTTGACTATTCATTATCATTCCACATGACCAATGTTCAATAAATTATGTATATAAAAAAAATCTATAGGCCTACAACATTATAAAAATTCTATAATTGTTTCTAAAAAATGATTATTCAAATCTCAGAGTTTCTTTATATTGGGTAATATTGAATGCATAAGAATGGAGAAAGCAAGGCACTTATCACATCACTAGTCCTTCATAAAAAAAACAAAAACAAGAGCATCATCCGTGACATAATATGTCAATCATCTATTAGATTTCCTGTAAGCATGACGTTTTCCAACATAATATTCATATTAGTAATAATAATTGCTCTACAAGGCAGGTTCATAATTTAAGTGTACTAAGGATTTCAGGGCTGAAGGTCATTTATTTTTGAAGTTATAATATTGCTACGCTTACATGGAGTCAGATTTTTTCCCTGTCAGACCAACATGGCAATCACCACAAAGCAATTGGTCTGAATGGGACCATCCTGCGCATTCCCCCTCACCTACCACCTTCAAACCACTACTCTCCACCTTCATGAAGCTGCTCATGGAAGGAAACGTTTTTCAAGATACAAGGGGGTGAATGAGCCATTGTAATAGTTGACAAAGTAATAGAAGTGAGATTTTTGACATCTCATTTGAAATACTCTCTTGTATCAACAATTCTCAACATTACGACCTCTAAACAGTCTATTAGGCAGGGAGGGAATCAGGCTGATGAGAGTACCTCATATCTGCAAGATTTCAAATTGTCTGGTGTATCAACAAATAAACGAATCAAATAATTACAAGACACAGTGAAGCTCATCGTACCGACTGTTCACTTGTAAGGCTTCTCTTTACTGTGAGTAAGCAAGTGGATATACAAATGATCACAGGGAGAGAAACTCTTTGTGCAGACCGTATTACGCTAAGGTTTCCCTTTGGTGTGAGTACACATGTGCTTTCCCAAAGAACCAGACTGAGAGAACGATTTTGTACAGACTGTACACTGGTAAGGTTTCTCTTTGGTGTGAGTAAGCGAGTGGACATTCAAATGACCAGACTGAGAGAATGTTTTTGTACAGACTGTACACTTGTAAGGTTTCTTTTTGGTGTGAGTTCGCATGTGAACATTCAAAGAATCAGACCGAGAGAAACATTTTGTACAGACTGTACACTTGTAAGGTTTCTCTTCGGTGTGAGTTCGCAGGTGGACATTCAAAGAATCAGACCGAGAGAAACTTTTTTTACAGACTGTACACTGGTAAGTTTTCTCTTTGGTGTGAGTATTATGCATGTGGACTTTCAAATTTCTAGATCCAGAGAAACTTTTTGTACAGACTGTACACTGGTAAGTTTTCTCTTTGGTGTGAGTATGCATGTGGACATTCAAATTACTAGATGAAGAGAAACTTTTTGTACAGACTGTACACTTGTAAGGTTTCTCTTTGGTGTGAGTACGCATGTGGTGATTCAAAGTACAAGAAAGAGAGAAACTTTTTGTACAGACTGTACACTGGTAAGGTTTCTCTTTTGTGTGAGTTCGCATGTGGATATTCAAAGAATCAGACCGAGAGAAACATTTTGTACAGACTCTACACTTGTAAGGTTTCTCTTCGGTGTGAGTACGCATGTGGAGATTCAAATTATTAGAAAGAGAGAAACTTTTTTTACAGACTGTACACCGGTAAGGTTTCTCTTTGGTGTGAGTACGCATGTGGACTTTCAAATTATTACTCCGAGAGAAGTGTTTTGTACAGATTGAACACTGATGAGGCTTTGTAACCGTCGTTTTGAGTGTTGCATTTCTATCTCCCTGATCTATGACATCTCGATCTCGATTAGGTTGTGCTTCTACTACCGGTATTTTGATGATTCCATCTTGCGATTCACAGTTTTCGTTTCCTCCTTCTCCTCCTTCAGAGGGATCACCACAACTACCAGCTGATGGAGACACCTGAAAAAGTACAAGAAATCAATTTGAAATATAATATTACAATGCAGAAGGAGAAATACAACAAACATATTGTATTATTGTAAACAAACACTGCATTTGTACAGTGGTTGAATCCAATGGATGAACTATCTAGTGGCAAATAACACAGATTATGATTGAAAAGTATCCATACCTCTTCACCAGTCTCTATGTATTCAAATAGCCAATAAAATATCCATACGAATAAGATCCACAATATTTAGTGAATCCTTAAATAGGTCAAGTATATTTTATTGAATTAAATCAAATAAAACATAACGTTTGCACACATTAAATTCATTTGCTAGAAACATCTTATGATAGGATAAAAACTGACAAATCATATCAAATACAGGACGTAAACTCTAACTAAGTTCTAAGTTGAGTAGTTAAATACTGTCAAAAAAATTCACTCAAACAAGACCGTTGAGAAATGTTATATCTCTATTGAACAAATACTTTTTTGAATGCTGTTCTTATCATTCAAAACTTACAAAATATGTAATGTTGTTCACTGCAGACGTCAATCTACTTTCAACTGCTACATTTTTTCAGACATTGAATATCATCATCATCTTCGTACTTACATTTCAAAAATGATATCTTTGTAATATTATAATAATTAAATACCAATTTTATTCAATTGCATTTTTTTTATTTATATAACTAATATCTTGATTTGTGAAATCTACAGAATTATGTTTTTTCAATAGATATTGATTGTGTATAATTCTCACATTTAATGAAATCAGTAATTACATGAACATTAAACTATTGTGGGGTGAATGACGTTTGTTTTTGCTTCTTACTCTAAGATCTCTTCTGGTTTTGCATCCACTGTACTTTAAATGAACAAGTTCCCATGCTCCTACATCATTCATGCTTCCTTATCGCCAAAATAGGGTAGTATTTAGACAAATATAATATGTTTCTCTGGAATATTTATGCACTAGATTTTGAAAACTATTGTCTTACTCACAAACTCGTGATCTGAGCTCTGGTTCTGGTATTGTCTTCTTGCATTACTATGCATTACTTCCAAACGGACCAGTCTGACATAAGCAGTGGGCAAGGTTGTCTCTGAAACATAAGCCAACATCAATCAACTTGACTCTTGAGGTATGGAAGAGGACATAAAACACAATCAATAGACATTTCTCATAACATTTACTTGTCAAAATCAACTGCTACAACTGCTGAGGCTGAGCAAATGTTTTCAGCACATACAATTTTACACCATTTTTAATGGAACGATTGATGTCAAATCCACGAATTATTTTTAATGATTTTGAGATACTAGTTTCGGTCGTTACACCATTATAATCCAAGTAACCAGTTCACTAGAGATTGATAATGTTATAATCTATAATGAAGAGATCTAGTTTTTCAATTTTATTTTAATAAATCAGTAATCTTAACAATTTATCAGGTCGTTTTTATTCAATATGGATATGTGTAGCACATCACCTTAACAAACAACACAGAACTGTGTATTATTCTGATTTGATGATGAAGAAAGATTATATATTTGTTTGGAGATAATATTTTCTTTGGTGAGGTGACTAAGCAAAGCACGAGGCAAGATCATAAAATAAGTGTACTGAGTCTGTCACGGCTCAAGCAGTTTTATTTACTAATTTTAGTTTTGGCTGATCAGACGATTAGCCTGATTCCTAAATCATCAATTAGAGGTTAATAGGTTGAGAATAATTGACGATGCAACATCTTATTTCGCAACATATGTCGGGAATCTCACAAAAACCATACTCTTCCAAATGCTCATTCAACTCGAAAAACGTTCTCCATCCATATTCTGGAAGGTGGAGAAATAGTAATTTTGAGATGGCAAGTAGTTTGGAGCATCACACAGTCTATGATGAGATTCTTGAAGTCAGCACCTGATTAACATTGGTTTACTATTCTTGTCGGTGATGAGGCAAAACATATATCTATATCCTTTTCTAGCTCCACACGTTATCCAACAGTTCTTCTTCTGAGTAGTACTCTGCAATTTTTCTACGACCTCACAGTATCTTTCAGAACTGATAATCTCTCATTAAGGCTTATATCATTTAATTTCGTGAACTGTCCTCTCAATTATCAAAATTACTTTTTTACCAAAATGCAGTAAAAAACATTGCCTGAAAATCAACTAACCTTTGATTAATGTCCTTTCGTTTTCTTCATCATCTCCTTCTCTTATATCTTCTTCTTCATTTGAGTTTGTTTCCTCCTCTTTAACAGTGGGTAAGCTGCCAGGGTTGGATGAGACCTGGAATTATACAATAAGATAATATCAGATCAACATGCACACTTGAAAAATAGAACTGCTTCTTCCATAAATTACAGTTTGTGTATGATACGTCAATTAGAGCAATCAGTGGTCCTGCATCCAAAGTGGAACAAACAGAGAAACAGAAAACAGAGAAATGCATTATCATTTTTACTCCCAATTCTACCTACTTACAAAGAATTGTGCTTTGCATTCCTAAAATATAAGCTAAAAGCTAGTACATCTAAATGGCAAGGCATACTTTGTAAGCTTGCTACTAAACTCAATTTTTTTTTAGTGGTTAGGATGCCACTTTTTCCAACCTAAAAGCTAAAAGCTGGTACATCTAAATGGCAAGGCATACTTTGTAAGCTTGCTACTAAACTCAATTTTTTTTAGTGATTAGGATGCCACTTTTTCCAACACTGTCCTTCACTTTAAAAATGTATCAACTGGGTAAGATTCTATCTATATTATTGTAACATATCAGTTACATTGCGTGGAATGAATGATAATACTAGGGAAGTTCCAGAGCTGTATTTTATCAATGATTCCAGCATTCAAAAAAATAAACATCCACTGCCATATTTCATTGCACTAGACGAATTCAAATACTATTAGATTCATTGAGTGATAAATCTAGAAAATTAGTGAGAATGGAATAGATAAACTTCTGAATTCATAAATTTCAACTGATACTTGGGAACATTTAAAAATATGGAAACAATTTGGTTTTGTGTTCGCGTTGATAAGCTATCTATAAGATAAGTTAAGCTCCATGTGCCTGCAACTCCTTTTGTAACGGTGACCACTTTGGAAGCTGAACTCCTCTAAATACTATTTACTAGAAGGTAACCCGTGCTCCGCAAAGATCTAATTTGAAACTTGACAGACTAAAAACTTGACGTAATGAAATCTAGAAGAATTGAAAATAGGTCTATAAGAATCCTCGGTTAATTAAGAATTTATATGCAACATTTCGTACGATGAAATCTGAGCATTGAGTCAAAAGTTATAAGTGTTTGAAACTTTGATCCTTGAGGTGTCCTTAAGCGCGCCTCTCCACTAGTAAATACTGAAATGAAGTGCATCTAACGGGTGATTCTCATAGAACATAATCTTATGAACTTATGTCATTGTGTGAAATATCAATGTGAGGACAATGTAGTTGGTGATGATGGTTGAAGCTGAAAGTTAGGTGTTTTTCACAATACAAGAAGCATTGTTGTCAGGTGTACCTGGAAATCTATATGAGATAGAGCGCTCTACCTGATCTCAGATTGTAGAGCACAAAAATACGCTCAGAGGGATTTTGAATTATACATCTAAATGGTAACAATCGGAAGATATTGTTGATCAAAAACTAAAATCCATCAAAATTGATTTTTTCTTCAAATTTCACTTATTTTTGAAAAATCATAACTCAGTACTTATTGGAGATAGAGAGTTCCAAATAATGATCTAATTTTATTCAGAATTTTATAATCTAAAAAAAGGCGGGAACAAATTTTTCTGTCCGATTACGAGATTTGGCAGAAATAGCTGAAAACTGGAAAATGAGCCGAAAATATGAGGTTTTTGAGCCACCCTGTATCTGGACTTCTCTTATGTACCAAAATAATATATTAAAAAATCAGAACTACAATATAAATTGCAAGCAAACCTCCTTTTTATGTCTATATATTATAGTATAGGAAATGATTCATATAGATTGATGATAAATCAATATCTTTGAATGAGAATAACTTTTGAAAGGTTTGAGATATCGATGTGCGGTTTTCACCATACCTTTTCTCTTGAAATCATGTATTATGTCTTCCAAATTTAAAAAAATTAAGTTGGATTCAAAATGGCGGACAAAATTTGGATGCGACGGAAAACCTGTTTTTATTATTCTAATAGGATCCCCAATCATACAAATCTTTTAATTTCCCCTTTAAATGAAATGTTCAGCTGCTTCCTGACAACAACTGGAAGCATGACAAATTGAAAACTTGACAAACTAAAAACTTGATGTAATCAAATCTTGAAGAAACATATTATTAATTTTCTACCGTACGTGTATAAGCCAGTTCTTTCCTTTTAAAGGAAATAATTATAGTATAGATTATTATGTTGCTTTGGCCTGTGATCTGTATAAATGTCCTGTAACATCTAAAGGTGCGTCCACACATGCCGAACCGAACCGCGCAGCAAACCGTGCATTCCGCCCAGCATCGAGCCTTTCAGCGAACATGAAAGAGCATATGTTTCATAATGTTAAAAATCAGCTGTTAAACATTTGCCGTACCGTACCCCGAACTGTTCGCCGTGCCGCTCGCCTCTGTTTTAACTGTTCGCCGTACCGCACTCCGAACGATGAACTTTTCAGCCAATCCGAATCCTCTATTACAATTCGCCGTGCAGTTTGCTCTACAATTTTGGCTATTCATCACAAGTGGAAAACATGCGAACACGTTCGCTAACATGAATACAGAAGTATGGGCCTTTTTTATTTGATTAAATTCATGTTTTCAACAATTCATTGTTACGAATGATAAATTGATAGGAGCTGATGAATATGTTCTAATTCAAATAAAATAACTTCTGAAAAAATAATGAATAGATGAATACCAATAGTAAAATACTGTTGTCCAAGAACTCAGTACAACGACAATTCATTCAACTAATTCTGTATTGATAAAATTATAGCCTAATCATTTTTTTTTTGATTGATAATCAATTTCATCAACTAATCATGAACTGACTGAAATAAATACTTTAATTTCCATGAATTCAATTAATAGGATTATATAAATCTACAGTGGAGGTCTTATCTAAATTCACAAAGAGTTCGATTGTTGTTGACAAGAAACATGTTATTCAATGCAGAAATCATTGTTATTTTAATAAAAGGTAGGATAAGCTGAATAGTTTCCCTTTCAGGGGAAGTTTGGCAACCCACAAAACTCATTTTTTATTCGAAGAAATATCGAAAAGGTGCATGGGGCCTTACTTTTTGTTCAGCTTGCCAAAATACACCTCATTTCAATATTAAAATTTTCGACTGATTGTTTAGTGGGTTAATCATTCTATCAGGGCTCGAATAAAATTGTAATTAAATAAAAATGAAAGAGAATAATTTCTTTATGTAAAAATATCACACATTAATTCAAACACATTAACTGCATGCGTATTCGTATTACCGATAGACTTGATAAAACTGTAGACGTTTATTTAGCACTCTTTGTCCAAAAAATGTTCTAGCTGAAAAATTAATAATCCATGCCACTTGTAGGCCTATACATCGCATCAGGAAAACAACGTTACAAAACTGTTTTTTCTAAACATATGTTTTTGAGATTATTTCTTTGTTGCAGCTGTTTCCCATTGACCATAAATTATTATACAGAGTTTGTGAAAATGAAAATATTTATTAATTATCAAAAATACTATTATTATATTAATAATAATAATCAAAATAATTTAATAATGATAATATTATTATTAAACATATTTATCAATTATCAAAACAATATAATTGAGGTTAAGTGGAATCAGATAAAAAGCAACAATAGAGAATAGAACAGATGTCCTTTTTTGAATTTCTATCATATGATTTGGTAAATTCGACGTTTGAAATCGTATGTCCCATGAATGAAATTTGAACATTAATTCTGAAAAATCTAGGAGGAAAATTAATATTTGGACTTCGAGATGCACGAGATTCATATTTTTAGAATTTATGTGCAAAATTTGGAGATCTAAATCATTCCCGTATTTCCGGTATGCAATCCACAAGTTGACATGTTTTGATGCAAACAAACGAACAAACACAACCCTACTCGCTCTTATTACATAGATGAGTTTGAAAATCACTTCCCGGTGGTTTGGAAACCAAGTAAGGCTGTAGGTAACTGAGTTTGTAGTTGACTCATCTCTCATTATCATTAGTCTCATTATCCTCGCACAAGCCTAGAGTTTATGTGGGTATCATCCTAAGCAAAAAGTTACCTGTTCGTCAACCAAAACTTCCTGCTTGCCAAGCCAGGACATGGTGTAGTCGATGTCAATCTCTTCTTTGATGTCGTCTTCATCCATGTCTCTTGGCTCAGACTTCACCTGCAAAGAACGATGCTAATGGTTAAATGAAACATAGTAGCCAACTGTAGAATAGGGGATCACCAGGGTCCAGGGTTTGAGTTATGAGCAAGTAGGAAATGTATAAAAACAACTTAATAAAAAGCTATGATGCGGAAAAAAAGTATGATATGAAGAAGAGAACTTCGATATTAAATGAAATTTTACTTCATAATTATATATTTTTGAGGTTATGAAAACTTAATTCATAATACTAATTAATTATGAATACTCATGATTATAAACTTTAGAGGTTATGAAAACTTGAATCCAAGTAAACTTGACGTCACGTTTTCAAAATCACCAATTCATCTAAAATTTTGAAAAAAAACTAGAAATCAAGGGAAATTGACCAATGCAAACGCAGCTTAAAATTGGGATTCCTTCTGATCGTTCAATCGGCTAGTTATAAAATGTCTTGCTCCTCAAATTAGAAGAGCATATAACCTAAAATGTAAAAGAAGATGTTACAGAAGCTAGGTTTTTGTTTTGAAATGGCAAAAAAATAAACTTGTGGATCCATATGATGAACATTCTACAAATGTTTGTCCAGCTAAAGAAGAGATGTGTAGGAAATGCAATAAGAAAGGCCACTATGCAAGAATGTGTAAAGGTGCGTACAGACTTTCGCTCTGCTCAGCAATCGAACGTCACTCGAGCAGAGCGATTGATGATCGACCGGGGAGTAAGAGAGTAAAGCCTTGTACACACGTCCGTACAGATTCGCGCGAACAATCGTATGTACATATGCCTCAACATTCACTGTACGTCCTTGTGGACGCGATCCACGTATGCCTCAGCATTCAAAAAGCTATCTGATTTGCAGACGACACGAAGACATGGTAGATGTAGATTTTCCGCAACATGACAACAATGGCGTCATTCCATCATTGAAGATAGTTATCACAAATTGCAGCAGTATCATTTTATTTCAATGACTTATATAATAAAATCAAAAATAAAACTTGACAAACGATGTTGGTGGGTTGAACGATTGTAGGTTGAAGTAAGGAAATAAATTGCTACATGACATAATATTGACAATTCAATCTTTCTTAGGTTGTCAAAACATTATGTTGTTAATATACTGAATCTAATTCAACTAGTTATCTAAACAAAAAATGATATCATCATGAGGGAAGCAATAACTCCACAAGAACGATTGGCTCTAACTTTGAGATTCTTGGCATTAGGCAATTCATTTGTTGGTTTCCAATATCTATTCAGAATCTCAAAAAAAGAAAAATTCTACAATAATTCCAGAAGTTTTGATGACCTAATCAAAGCACTTAACACTGTCTCACAAAATTGACAGTCTTCTTTAAGGAAATTAGCCATAAATTGAATCAAATACTAAATTGCTGCCCATTTTAAACTAACTCTGCTCATACACATGACAAAACAAGATTCTCCAAAAGATTAGCTTCAAGATTTGCCTTCAAGGGAATACTAGTTCAAAGTTTGAATAAATCTCTCTATAGATAGCCTAGCTATCTAAAACGTATAATATCGTATTGAAGATTACAATTTTAATTAACAACTCTGATTGATAACATGAAACAAACACAAGATGATTTGATAGCCACAGTAAAATAATATTTGAGCTATACTTTCTTGTAGGAACCCTGTAGAGAAGCTTTTTTCACTTAAATTATGCAGTTCTAAATTTGTTAATCATGATACGAATTATATACTCCATGCATGTTTCTATTTAAATATTTGACAATCCACATATCCTACAAAATTACAAAAATCCTACAATTTACAATTAGTTATTGGATCACAATGTCATTCATTAACCTAATTCATTGGAATTAGGTTATGACGCCTTCAATGTTTACGTTTTGCCTCACCCGTATGGCAAAATCGCGTCCACACGTACATTCAATGCTCGCCCGAGGCGCCTTTGAGCACGCCAAAATACCGACAGGGTTCCGGTTCGCCCACATGCCTCAGCGAACAGTGCCCACACGTGCGAATGCAAGCCCATACACGTATGCTCACCCGAGGCAAACGTACGTGTGTACACCGTTTAAGAGTGGAACGCGAGAAGAGCGTGTAACAGACGTTCAGCTTGGCAAGCTCCTAGGTCGAACTAACCAATAGTTGCGCATGCGTTGTCAACGTGTTTGTTTCTAATGTTTGTTAATAGTTACGATCTCTGTATTAGCAAATAAAATTATCAAAATTAATAATTGATTACTAAATTCAATAATATAAAATTATAAAAGCATCTATAATGATAGGTACCGGCATAATAACATTTAGAAGAAAGAAGCCGAACTCCCAATCAAGCTTTTCACCTTTTGAAACATTGACAGACATTACCTTTTATAATAAAACATTAAAATAAATTAAATAATCATAATATTCATTATAAATTTATTATAAAAACATAATGTATTATTAGGCTACCCAGCAATCTCCTGGTCAGAATATTTTATTTAGTTTTGTCACCCGATCAGCTGGATTGAACGTTTCACATTATTTGTGAGGATAGGTTGTGGCGAAGTCAACAATAAGAAAAGAGCGGATCGATCATCCTTCGAACATATTTCAAACCTCAATCGAACCATGGCGTAACATCTCGCAAAACTTTCATGATCGGAGCGAGTGCGGAGCGTGCGGGGAACATGTTGGAGGCGCATATATCTGTACACACCTTAAGAGTTACGATCCTCGACAACTCAAAACAAATTCAGAGAGTCAGGAGCAACAGCAACTTTGTTAGCTACTACAACTAACAAACCCTTATTAGAGAACTCTTTAGTTCAGGCAAAAGTGAACGGTCTGACTGCAAACAGCCTAATAGACACTGGAAGTACATCAAGCTTTATCAATTTGGCTTTTGTTCAAAGAAACAAAATTAAAATGTTTGGAGAAAGTGAACAAGTATCGCTAGCTGCTTCTGGCTTGAAATCGCATATTCATGGATTTTTTAAAATCAATTTAAGTTTACTGAGTCATAATTATAATGACTTGAAGCTATTAGTTCTTGAAGACTGATGTACTTATTGGACATGATGTAATGAAACATCATTCAGATATACAAGTCTGGTTTGGAGGTGAGAAACCAACTCTGATGGTGTGTTCTTGTGCCAATGTTGAACCACCAAAACTATTCAGTAATTTAACCACAGATTGTAGACCAATAGCTACTAAGTCACGTAGATATTCAGAAGAGGATATGATGTTCATAAAACAAGACATTGACAGATTATTGGCTGAAGAGATTATTGAGCCAAGCTCATCGCCTTCGAGAGCTCAAGTGCTGATCGTGACAAATGATAGAGGTAAGAAGCGTTTGGTTATGGACTATTCACAAACAATAAACAAATATACCCTTTCTTGATGCCTTCCCATTACCTAACACAGATGAACCTGTATCTACTGTGGCTACATACAAAGTGTTTAGTGACCTGAAACAAGCATATCATCAAACTCTTATTTGTGAAAAAGAAAAGAAATACACTGCATTTGAGGCTGCCGGACGGCTCTACCAGTTAAAAAGAATCCCATTTGGTGTAACTAATGGGGTAGCATGTTTTCAGAAAACATTGGACTGTATAATCGAAAAAGAAAACCTTAAAGGATTCTGCTTATTTGGATGATTTGACTGTCTGTGGAAAGGATCATGATAAAAACCTGGAGAAATTATCAAGTGCCTTTATAACAAATACGGTCTTGTAATAAATGAAGATAAGAGCAAGTTCAATCAAACTTCAATTACGTTATTGGGACATTTGGTTTCACAAAAATCCATCTGTCCTGATCCTAACCGGCTGCAACCACTGCTTTCGCTTCCTGTGCCCAAGGATCGGGCTTCATTAAAGCGAGTATTGGGATTCTTTGCTCACTATTCAAAATGGATTCATAGATTCTCAGATATGATTAGAAGTTTGACACAAGCGGAATCATTTCCATTGTCATGTGAAGCTATCAAAGACTTTGAAAGTCTTAAAAATGACATAACAATCTCACTTATTACTCCAAGAAATGGACAAGAACCACTGGTGGTGGAGACTGATGCATCAGACATAGCTGTGGCAGCTACCTTTAGTCAAAATAATCAACCAGTTGCTTTCTTCTCAAGAACCTTAATTAAACAAGTCTGAGAAACTGTACTCTGCAGTAGAGAAAGGAGCTGCTGCCATTGTTGAAGCTCTCAGAAATTGGAAACATTTCCTTATTGGTAAGGAATTCAAATTATACACTGATCAACAAGCTCTTTCGAATGTATTTGACAAAAACAATAAAAGCAAGATAAAAATGATAAAGTAATGAGGTGGCGATTAGAGCTTGCACCCATATCAATATGAAATTGTGTACCGACCTGGGAAGGATAATGACAAAGCAGACACTCTATCTCGTGTCAATGCAGTATGCTGGGATGGTGCCAAGCTTTTTGAGCTCCACAAATCTCTTTGCCACCCAGGTATAACTAGAATGTACCACTGGATTAGGACCAAGAGCTTGAATTACACCCTAGATGAAGTTAAAAGAATGACCTCGGCCTGCCAAACATGTGCAGAAGTGAAGCCAAGATTTTATAAATTTCAAGGAAGACTCATCAAGGCAACTACGCCTTTTGAGCAACTGAACGTTGACTTCAAGGGCCCCCCCCCTTCCATCCAGGACCAAGATACCTACTGACCATGGTTGATGAATATTCTCGTTTCGTGTTTGCTTATCCATGTAAGGAAGTGAGTTCCTTATCAGACTTATTTTCAATGTTTGCTGCACCTGCATTCATACTTTCGGACAGAGGGACTTCCTTCATGTCCAGAGAGTTGACTGATTTTCTCCATAACTATGGAGTTGCCAAGAGTCATACGACCTCTTACAATCCCAGAGGGAATTCCCAGATTGAACGTTACAATGATACTATTTGGAGGACTATTCTACTAGCGCTAAAGACTCGCAGCCTGCCTCTGTTAATGCCTAGGAAGAAGTATTAAGAGAAGCACTTCATTCTGTGAGGTTACTATTGTGTACTGAAACTAACACCTCATGAGAAAATTTTACTCATACCGACGGACTGTAAATAGGGTGTCTATACCATCTTGGTTGACTACTCCAGGTCCAGTACTTCTCAAAAAATATGAGCAAGCAAGTAGATATGATGACCTTGTTGAGCACGCTGATCTTTTAGAGTCAAACCCACAATATTGATGGAAGACAGTGCAAGGAAACTCCAGAAGGCAGTTGACGTATGGGAAAAGGTTTTGTCAAGAAGATCAATGGAGGTGAATACGAGCAAAAGCAAGATTATGAGGGTAGCGGTGGGAGAGAGAGATAGCTGTGGAATAACATGCAAAGGAAAGGCCCTGGATGAGGTAGACCAGTACGAGTATCTGGGAGCAATTATCTGTGCAGATGGAAAACTAGATAGAGAAATTGCAAACAGAGTGAAAAAAGCAATGAATGTATATTTCCAGCTGAACAGCACCGTGGTTGGCAAAAGAGAGTTAAATATGACGACAAAGAAAAGAATATTTAATTGTGTGTTTGCTCCAACTCTCATTTATGGCAGTGAAAGCTGGGTAATCCTCAAGAAACACTGGAGTAAGGTTACTGCAGCAGAAATGAGGTACCACAGAAGAGCAATAGGAAAGACAAGACACGATAGATGGCGAAATGAGAGAGTGAGAGGAGAAGTGGGAAGAAGAGCACTGATGGAAGACTTAAAAGAAAGGCAACTCAAATGGTTTGGACACCTCACTAGAATGCAAGAATGTCGCCCAGTAAAGGAAGTGGTGGTGGCTAGGAGGGAAGGAAAGAGACGGAGAGGTAGACCTAGGATGAACTGGGAAGGCTATCTGGAGGAATTGGGGAGGGAGAGAGGCAAGACAATGAGAGATATGAGAAGAATGGCTGAGGATAGGACTGCATGGAGGAGATGGCCGAGGCTGGTACACCTACGCTGTAACGGCAGAGGGGGTCAAGAAAAAGAAGAAGACCCACAATATTTTTTTTAAGAAGGAAAGATGGCTCTGAGTCTCAAGTAGCATTAAGACATCTAGCACCTGCCGGATGTCCAAGTGAAGAACGAGAACATGAAAATACAGAAGAAATTGAAACCGACGTCAATATTGAAGAGCAAATGGAAGAACCGATAGCACAAGAACTAATAAAATAAGATTAACAATCAAGGCAGAATCAAAATCAACGACCTAGAAGACAAGTGGAGCCCCCAGCTTACCTGAAGGATTACGGCTGTTATAACCATTTTACAAATTAGTGGGGAAGAATGTGATATGATAATCACATGGAGTTTGGACACATAGGCCTACCATGGATTGAGTAACTTAATCCTATTATATTAAGCGAGCAATTTCTGTATATCTGTTTATATTTTTATGTCTGGTTATTTTTATATCCGGTTATCTGGTTATTTATGTTCAACGGATCTAACGATTTCACGAAATTTTGAACATAGTAGGTTATGATAGTATAAAAATTCGATTGCACTAGGTCTTATCCCTGGGAAAACTCGCTGAAGGACATGAAAAGGATAAATCGTCCTGTCGATAACAGAAGACGCGTATGCCTGTGTGGAGATTAGCTGTGTAATCATTAGCTTACCGTATCTCGCGAGAAATTTTAATTGTCTCGATCAAAATAATCTGATTTGTTGACATGAGATGGTATATCATAATATTCAAAGTAAATCATTATTTTTCAGTTCTAAGTGAGTGTTATTTTGTTATTCAATTTGGTTTGTAAATAATCTAAATTAGAACTTTTTTGTTTTTGAATGTTTGGACTGGAAATTGGACCTGAATTTAAGTGTATGGAACATAACCTACTTTCTGAACTATTCATAGTATATAAATCAAAATTCGGGGAAGAAACAGTTTTGGGCTGTGCCTGTTATTTTTTTATAGTCCTCCAATCATTTTAAAGAATTGTGTTCTGTTTATCAATAAATAACAAGCGAAGCTCGGTGCCCCGATATTATAATAAATTATTATGTTACGTTACACCTTAAGTGTACGTCCAGTGCCAAAATACCTGTCATCAAATTTATGTTTGGGATCGATTTAGTATGTTATTTTGAGCACAAAATCACAGAAATTAAACGGCGGTCACTATTGTTTTCAAAATAAACTAAGTTTAAATTAGCACAATTTTACATGCATTCAACCTATAAATAGCAGCCATTTTTATTATCAAAATCATCAAATTATGATATTCCTTATGTAAGTTTTCCTAACCAAAATCTTTTCCTAACCTAAGCTTTCCTAACCAAAACTTTTCTAACCTAAAGCTTTTCCTAACCTTAGCTACCGTACTTATGGCTGCTACCTATAGGCACAGAATTAATAATAGCATGATTATAAGAGTTAATAATTATAAGAGTTTTCTCTGCTTTAGGTTAAATAGCATGTGAAATGTATGAAAAAATGCATGTGAAATTGTGCTTCTTTGAACTTATTTTATTTTAAAAACAATAGTGACTGCCGTTTAATTTTTGTGATTTTGTGCTCAAAATAAGATACTAAATCGATCCCAACCAAAAATTAGCCACTCTGGTTTAAAGTTCTTAAAATTACATCAACCAGTAATAAAATAGCCAATTAAAATGATAAATCTTACCCTTAATACTGAATTCATGATACGAGATTATTGAATAAGGATCATTTACTGATAAAATGTAGTGTTTCCTTATCATTTAAACTTGATAAATATTTGATAAAAATTGAAAGCAAATAAATAGTAAGTTTATATCTAAAAAAGAAGACAGCTAACCTAAAGCTAGAACATAACCTTAACTTTACAACAAAATTGAGACTTTACCTCAATACAGAGAAAAACCAAATAGACCATTGATAACCAGCTTGACCAACCCAACGGATTAGATATTTTCATGTATTTTCAGATTATGAAAATAAATTATTGGATTTTAATTCTATTATTCTTGATAAAGTCTATTTAATAATATTTTTATAATATTTAGAGTTATAATGTCTATCTTTTACGTATTTTTATCGCAACCACATATCCTACCCAATATCAAGTAAACGCAACGATGACATCGTTCATACTAAAACCAATAACTATAAAGAAAATGATTTACTCACTTGAATAAATAAATTAACTCTTATTTCGTTATGATTTAAAAAAGAAACATCAGAACTGGTGTTAAATACCTTTGCTATTTATAAGGTTTCCAACCATGACATGCACTGCACACGCTAACCGCCAATTATGAACTTCACTTCGAATAAGATTGTTTTAGTATTTCACATTAAAATTAATTATATATTTCACATGCAAATAATGCTTGAGTTTTGATTGTTGAATACGCTCTATTTTTGTCTTATAGCACATTTTTTATCGATACTTAGTGTGGTGGGTACCTTAATATCCAAATAAAATATCATATCTATAGCCTACTGTGTTGATATTTCTTAAAAATAACTTTGAAAACAAGAAAATGTAACAATGATTCAATTTTTTTTTTAATTTCTGTAATAATTATCAACGTTCATGACGATATAGTCATCAAAATAGTGTTTCTATCTACAAAATACTGCATCAGCATAATATTATAAATCCTGCCTGAAGCAAACCAAACTAACTTAACATACATTTTATGGACTTGGTGTTATTACCTATACTGTAGGCTTAGGCTATATTGGCAATGATCGTTCACACGCCTTTTTTTAACACCATCAGAGATTTTTATAAAAATTTCTATAAAATGCTACTGTATGAATAGTGTTAGGTTTGCCACATATTTTGTGACAGCACGCAATAATATTCTCAGTGTTTTTTTTGAAACACGCTTGATTAAATTGAAATTTTCTTTGAACGCTGCTTAGTGTTCATGGGACTGGTTAATTACCAATAATTTCTTTAGATTTTTATTTGAATCCTTGTATGATTCAAATAATTCTTGATTATTGTATGATTTATACAGTTCACAATTTTATGCGTACCGTATTCATTTGTTTCTATTTTAATCAATTATTTTTGTTTTTCTTTATTGAATATCCATTATTTTTTCACTCGTTGAACATATCACAAATGTAAACTTTAAAGTATAAATACCGTATTTTCAAAACTCATTGATATAGCTGAGTTTAATTCCCCCACCACAATAACCCTCAAATTTTGAGAGTCTACTGTTTGAACATAATTTAGTTTGATGATGCAGCACACATGAGTTTTAAAAAATTTCTTCTTTAAAGTTTACATAAAGCCTTATCTACTCCAAGTGCGCAATGCAAAATGTTTTGTGAAAACGACATGCAAGGTTTATTGTGATAGACTCTCCATATCTTTGTCAATAAGAGTAATGGGGTTTTTGAAACTCAATTATTATTCTAGATTAGAGTTTTTATTTAAATCATCAGTAAATTCTATACCTACAAAGAGTTATTGTAAAATTCTATAATAAAAGTTATTGAATGTCAAAATTTGAGGTTCGATTTTTATTTATATAGATTATGGGTAACTGTAAATAAAACAGCTCAGTTATTGAATAACTAAAATTTATTGCAAATGCTCTCTATAACAACATCAATAAACTTAATTTATATTCATTTAGAAATGAAACTCACCTTATCAATGATTACATTAGTAAGTATATCTTGTTTATTCAAAACCAAATATAGAATTAATGAAGATATTGCTATTATAGGTATAAGTGAACATTGGTTGCTTACTGATGAAATCGTATATAGTAAAATGGATGTTTGTATTGCATCAAGTAGTTACTGTAGATTATTACACAAAAATGGCGGAGTTGCAATATTTGTCAGTAAGAATCTTTACTCTCAAAGTCAAGAATTGAGTCTGAATTTTCTATGTATTGAACGTGAGTTTGAGGCCACCTGTACTATTATTGGAGCCAGGAAACTCATTATCGTATCATTGTACAGATCTCCTTGTGGAGACCCAAAAGTATTTTTTAGCCAAATTGGAGGAATTGCTTCTATTTTTGTCTAGACGATGTTATAATGACCATACTATTGTTCTTGGTGGAGATCTTAATTCTGCCTTTGATGTCAATCAGGAAACCTGTCATTCCAATAATTTGAAAAATCTATTGAGACAATTTAATCATCATATTTTCAATACTCTGCCCACTAGAGACCAAGCCTGTCTCGATAATATTTTTTCAAACGTTCAACCTGATATGACAAATTCAAGTGTTATAGGATTTTCCTACTCTGATCATGATTGTGTCACGATATGTGTGCCCTGTGGTTCTGTTGAGTCTAGTTCTAACGATTTTGTCACTATTACTTCAAGACCTGTTATAAGATAAATTACTACAATTTAATCGGTCTCTGAATTTGGTGAATTGGAGTGCTGTCATGGAAAAGTCAGATGCAAGTGATATATTCGAATCCTTCCTCAATACAGTTTTATATTATTTCAATCTAACTATCCCTAGAAAGACCTGTAGAAAAAAAGTTTCCCAAGTTAATAATAGAAAGAATTTCAAATGTAAGGCTGACTGGAAACACCTGAACTTAGTAAGATTAAGATTCTGCTCACTCTTACATGAAAACTTCAAAAAACAAAAAACCGAACATTCGAAAACACTTTATCTTAGATGCAGAGCACTGTACAGAAATTCATTGGATGAAGCCAAGAGGGATTCTGTTGCATCAATCATTGAATCCTCTAATAACAAATGTAAGAAAGCATGGCAAATTATCAAAACTTTATCCTTCAACAAGAATGTTGTAAACTTATCTACTCCTGAACTAAACAAACTTAATAATTATTTCATTCAGTCAGTAGATGATGTGCACGAGAAGATAGACAAGCCATCAATTACAGCCAGTGCATTGCTCAATGATAATGTAAATAAAGTGCAAAATAGCTTATTCTTTTTTCATGAGCTAGTATAAAATAATTATTCATAAGCTAGTATAAAATAATTATCCAATGAAGTACATAATACCTTTTAATTTTTTTTCAAAACATATGAAAAATTGCGAAAGTAACAATAAATTGTTAATTTACATAACCACATTATTATTCATGACAGAACACATGTTTCGTAATGTACAAAATTATACAATGAGAGTGGTATATTATACTATGGTAATGGTAAAACGTTGTGTATGGTGTCAAACTATAGGATTACATGTTCACTGTCTTTGCAGAATGAGAAACAACACACACGATGAACTGTCTTTGCGGCCTTTGTGATATATTTTGGTGCCTGAAATGAAAAAAAAACATTATTTTCAAAATCTGCAATTGATTGGAATGAAAGGAATACCACTTAATAACAAAAGTAATGAGTTATACAGAAATGTTATCACACAATAGTCCAGTAACTATATACATTGGTGCTTGCAATTAATATTGTAGTTCTGATTTTTTAATATACCGTATCATTTGGATACATGAGAGAAGTCCAAAGCCAATTACTTCATGCAAAATTTTCTTCTGCTAGATACAGAACGGCCCAAGAACCTCGTATTTTCGGTTCATTTTCCAGTTTTAAGCTATTTCTGCCAAATCCAGTAATCAGACAGAAAAATTGGCCCTCGCCTTTTTACAGATAAAATGAGATCATTCGGAACTCTCTATCTGCAATGAGATAGATCATAACTGACTTATGATTTTTCAAAAATGTATAAGATTCAAAGAAAAAATCAATTCTGATGAATTTTAGTTTGATCAACAATATCTTCCGATTGTTACCATTTACATGTATAATTCAAAATCCATCTAGGAGCATTTTTGTGCTTTACAATCTATGATCAGGTAGAGCGCTTCATCTCATATAGATTTCCAGGTACACCTGACAACAATACTCCTTGTATTGTGAAAAACACCTAATTTTCAGCTTAATCCATCATCACCAACTACATTGTCCTGCACAATGACAGAAGTTCATGAGATTATGTTCTATGAGAATCATCCGTTAGATGCACTTCATTTCATCATTTCCTGGTGGAGAGGCGCGCATAAGGACACCTCAAGGATCAAAATTTCAAACTCTTATAACTTTTGACACAATGCTCAGATTTCATATTACTACACTTCATTCTTCTCGACTCGTCAAGGCGGTCCAAAATCATGCATCATAAGTCAAATTCGGTTGAGAAATGAAAAAAATTCTGTTGAGTGTACCTAGCCCATATTCCAATACACAAAAAAGGCCAATTTCTATATTTTATTTCTATCTTTTATTGCAAAAAAGAGCAGATAGAAAATTTGAAATGAACCACCTCTCACTCATTGCAAGCTTTTATTCATAAGACTGGGAATTATGAATTTACCATGTATTTTCATATACACATGCTTGTTGTTTGTGAAGTCTAATTTAAATGTATTTTACAGTCGTAATAATGTCCACTCTCATTAGTCATTACACACTGAATTGATTAAATATCTTAAATGAATTTTACTATTATAGATCTAGTCATACTAGTTTTAAGGCCTGAGGAAGCATATTTTATAACCACCTACCGTTAGGGAATTACCTGAGAAGGAATACAAGAGAAAAATTAAAAAGTTCCTATTGGAGAAATGTTTTTATAGCCTTGAACAATATTTTAGCATTAGGTTGAACAGCATAGAATGATGTGTTAATTTTTATGTTAAGTGTTAAGTTGAAATTTTTATGTAAATTTACAGTGCCTGCACAATATTTTATATAATGTGTATTGGGAATAAATAGGCCTAAAATTTGAATTTGAGCGCGACCAGCGCGCGACGCGATTTTGCAAAGGATAACTCATGCAAAGGATAGGAGACGCGCAGCGTCACGTCGTGTTGCCAATTTGCGCTGATCTACTCCCTTATAGGAGTTACAAAAACTCGCGTCGCGCCACAAGCGCTAGTCGCGGCTCAATAGGGGGCTAGGCTTACAGACTGGACAGGTAGACCGGTTCCTGTCCGGTCTACCGGGTAGTGAGTGACCGGCTTTAGATATTAGCGAGCGTCCATTGATTTTGATACTTTTAAAACCAATGTTACCAAAATCACCTGTTCAAGTAAACATGTGGATGTTTAACATGGTGACTACCAAAGGGTTTTAGATGTAATAATTAGAAAAGCTAATTTGTTAAATACACACATGTGACATAAAAAACAAAATAAAAACTTCCTCCATGAGAATAGCATGTACACATTGAAGGACAGTAGGGATTATCCTTTAAGCCGTGTCCACACTGAACAAATGTTTTACAAACATGTTTGTTGAAAAATTTTGGGCAAACTTTATTATGTTATTTGACAAACAATGTTTGTTGGTGGCCAGTGTGGACGCGTCACCAAACAAAATATTTGTAAGTGAGGAGAACAGGTTTCATGTTTTACATTTATGTCAACACTGAAAATGTTTGGAAAAACAGTAACTTTTGTTTGACAAACAATGATTGTCCAAACTTTTTAAAATGTTTGTCCCTGAGCTCCTCAACAAACATGTTTGCCGAACTGTTCAGTGTAGACACGGCTTAAGGATTTTCTCAACAAAAATAGGTCAATGACAGTCATCGGTTATATAAACCATCTTTCGGCAAAATGTCACATACCATTTAGGCGTAACGAACACCCAGACAAACGTGCAGACGCCATCTCATTTTCATAGTGGTATAGATTAAATTATTGAAATTGAAAGCTTGAAACTAATACCTTTTACACAATATTGTCGATACATGACTTTCGTCGAGGTTGCTTTGCCATTCCAGAAGTCTATTCTTTCTTCATCACTTCCGGCAATTTTGAAACTGTTCTCACTCCTTGGCAGAATGATGCCAATGCCATTGGGCTTGTGGTGGATTTTCTCCACCAGCTTGATCATCCGCTCTGCAATGGTTACTGGCCTCTCTCTCTCACGGGCAAGTTGTTCATCCCCAGGTAGAGAACCTCATGATCAAACTAATCATCATAAGGCGATTGGACTTCTTGAATCTTTCTACCTGATTTGAAGTTGACTGTGACCTGAAAAGATAATTTACATTGAATTTATCAAAGTAAAATAGCTCATACAGAATGCAAGTCTGAAGCACTTGCTGGTATCATCAAGACATGTAAAAAGCCTTAAAGGAGGCTGAAGCTAGGATGATAGACGGTCATAAGATATAGTCGGTTTGCTGCTCTGAATAGTTGTAGGATTAGGGTATGAATAGGGTAGGATTGACCTGACTTTCAAGAGATGAATCTCGTTTTACAGTATATGGTGAGTAACCCACTTTTTATTAGTAGAGGTGAATAGTGAAGTTTTTTGTTTTCATGAATTGTTTCAATCTGATACCAAGAACTGAAATTAATAAACACAATATAAAAACATGGAGTACACTTTTTAATTAAAACATTTCAACAACTAGTTTCGGCCTACATTGGTCATTTTCAAGTTTAAATGCAATAATAAACAAGTTGATATTATATAATATATGTTCATATGCTTATTTTCGTATGATTTATGACTTATTCATTATTTTTTGGTTGAAATGATTTAATTTTAATTTGTTTTATTTTTCAGTTTAAAAAACCACTATTTTTGGACTCAGGGGTCTTTGAAAAGTATAGAAATGTGGAAATTGAGGTACTTAATTTTTTTGAAAGCAATACTTTCCTTACCTATGGTAATAGGGCAAGGAAATTAAAAGAAAAACTATATAATGGAACACGTTTGGTGGAAATTCGCATCACCTACCGTCCCATGTGACATTCAGTAATTCAGTAGTCTCCATCCATGACCAGCACTTGCTGTATAGATTGCGTCATAAAAAATAAAACTTAAAACTTGATAACTAAACTGAGATCAAGATGGGAGGTCAGTCATAAATCTCAGAAAACATTGGATTGACTCTTCATCCAGGAAGTAGAGAGCCAGACTCACAAGCTTCTCACGAAGTGCCTTCTTGAAGATTTTTTCTCCTGTTCACGGAAATACACCGGCATCCTGTTGTAAATCTCAAATGCACGGACAGGGAAGCTATTATGAGATCGAGTCAGTCTGGCCTGAGACAAATTGATGTCATTCCTCCTCCTTGTGTTGTGACTATGTGCATGTCCTCTCTGCTGAAAGGTATGATGTCCTCAACAGTACATCTGTTGATCTTCTCAACAGTAACAGGGAACTAAAGAGATACTGGCTATAGACCGTCATAATCCTCAGCCTCCTAAAGATTGGCGCACAATGCTCCAGCCGATGAGGTGATGATCCGGAGAACCTTCTTTTGCAGAAGCAAGATCCTTCTACAGCCTACTGCATGACCCCATGCACTATACCATAATTGATATAGCTGTGGAAGAGGCCATGGTATGTCGTAACCAGGTACTCCAAAGAAACATTTTCTTATCTATCAATTAAAAGAATGATACATAGCTGTTAGTAGTTGTACAATGAACGTTTTTTTGAGTCTATAGCTGATAAATGTCTTCTTAGTTGTTAGGTGTGGTTTATAATATTGACTCCACGAAATGGAAGTCGTGGAACTAATCGAAATTAATGGCCTATTGGCCCGTGTGTACCCAGGCTAACAAACAATTAGTAGGGAACATCTACAGAACCCAACCAATGGAGAACGGTCCTGTCTCAAAAATTTGTTTTGGAAACACCAACAATATGAATGTTCCGGGCGGCCTCCAATAGGAGATCAAGGCAGTATTGTAATGTTAGAATGCAAAACTTAAAAAAAAGTAAATTCGTGTGGCTTTTGTCGGTGGGGAGTCTCTTGCGGGAAGGTCTCACCGCCTGAATATATTCAAGCCATCAATGGGCCTTACGACTGTCATACTTCAGCCGGGACCGACAGTTTAGCGTGCCCATCTGATAACACGATAATGCGAAACTCTATTATTATTGGTATTGAAAACAATTTGTAATTTTTATACAGTATCGACAAGATTTTTATACATCAACATGATTTGATAGGTTGATAATTACAAGAAAGCTCACCAGATACTTGATACTGTGATCACCAGCCATAAACTAGCAAGATAAACCCAAGAGCAAGTTTCAACCATAGCTCAATCAGCCTGTTATTCTCTAAAAAAAGAAAAAATAACATTGAGCATGCATGAGAGAGGCAGAGAATTTGACTTCGGATTATTGTTGGGGGTCTTTAGTGTATATGAAACTCGATGTCGTCACGTCCCAGGGTGGTCGAGAGATTGGGGGGAGGGGGGTAAGTTGTAAAAAACGCGCGCTTATATAATCGCCTGTCCTGCGGCAACCATTCATATTACAGCTTTGACCCTTTTTCTAATATTATCTAAATATAACAAGCTTTCAAAATGGTCCTCTTCATTTTTACGATAGACCGCATAGTTTTTCCGTAAAAAAATAAAATATCTCAAAAAATGTATTTTTTGAGTATAGATTTTTTTTATTTTCCGAATATTTCAGTCGTTAGCCGACTGAGAGGAAAAAGTTCTCAATAAACGTTGTAGGCCGTTTCTTTCTGAATCCAATGATGTATATAGTTTGGGGGTTACGACCATAGATGCGGCTGTGGGAGGGGGATTAGTAGCACTGTTACACTGCAGCGCGGGCCACCCCTATGACCAGTGCGCGTAGCGGCCTACCTATCGCATCGCTCCTATTAGTCTATGCATCCAAATTATGTATTTCAGGAACGTTATATTATGTATTTTTGGTCGCTGAACACGATTTTTCAACTCTGAAGCCTCAATAATCAATGGTTCTCATCATATTTTATAAATTATGGTCAAAATTACAAAGTTCATCTCATATGTTAAACCAGATTGGTTGAATAATGTGATTCTCAATCAATAGAAGATGAATATGTAGAATATCTAATCGAGAATGAATATTTTGTTTATTTATTGAATTGATCACTTCTGAATCGTCAATTTGAAGTGAATGAATAAGTTAAACAATTAATAGGCGCCACATTTTTTGTTTTGTCAACAAGTTTCTTGTCTTGTTTTTGACAAATATAATAGGTGCCACATTTCTTGTTTTGTCTAGACGACTCGTGTCCGCGCATGTATCTGCCTGTCCGTCTCAATCTATTTACTATTTCACTATACAATAATCAGTAAAGTCAGTATTGAATCAAGCGTTGATGTGAACAGTGGTGCCGCCTCTATTCTAAATATTTCGTGATTCGTAGAGTTCAGAGTTTTGTGACCGATCTGTGAATAAGTTTGTGTTGTGCAAGGTGAGTTATCAATGTCTTTCTCAATCACAAAGAGAGTGAAGGTGTTTGACAAAAGATTATGTGCTATATGTCAGTTGGAAAGTGATTGCTTATTAGTTGAAAGACCCAAGCATACAAGCTTTGAAACATTTCTTGATGCTTTAAATAGTAGGAAGGATGAAGTGACCGAGAGATTGAACCCGTCTATTGTAAATAACGAACTATATTCTCTTAAATGGCATAGAGCATGTTACAGTAGTTATACTAGTAAAATTAATGTGATAAGATATGTTTCGAGGGTGCATAATTCCACCGAAGAACCAATCAATGTTGCTGCTGAAGATGTTGCAACAGGTACGAGAACCTGTGAAGAACGTCCTACAACTAGAAGTGCACTACCAAAAACAGACTTCACTAAATGTATTTTTTGTCAACAGTCCACTAAAAAAAAGGTTTCCACCTTATATAGAATTTCTGAAGTAGGCTTGGCTCAAAATCTTCTTGATGTTTGTAAGTTTCAACAAGATTCTATTTTCACCCGATTAAGTACATGCTCCTCAGTAAATGATGTATTTGCTGCTGACGTGCTATATCATGATATTTGCAAAAAGGAATATTTTAGAATACACTCAAAGCAGAATCTCGACTCACAAGAACTACCTGTAAATCCGTTAATTTCGCGAGCATTTAACGATTTGATATGCGAGGTTGACCCAAAACTGGAATATCAATGTGTTTCTTTATCATTCTTATCTTCCCGACTAAAGGAAATACATGGAGATATTAATAACATCAGCGTTGATAACCGATTGATGAAGAAACTCCTAATCGAACACTATGGAGATAAGATTCTATTCTCACACCCCAAAGATCAGTCAAAACCTGTACTAATATTCAAAATTGCTGTACCGGTGGAAGATATTGTAGATCAACTTGGATCAGCTAAAAATGATACAGTTAACAATTTCATCGACCAACTAAGACAAGAAATTAAAGATTTTTCGTTCAATATGAAAGATTTTGTTTGTGATGAAGTAGCTGTGAAACAAGAACTTGAAAATTTCCATCTACCTCAGACCTGGGAAACTTTCCTTATAAAACTTGTTAGGTCTGGACGGAATGTATCGGATCAAACTCTTAAGAAATTCAAGAGTGTCTTCATGGATGTATTTCATATTGTCAATAATGGTGAATTCACTCCTAAACATGTTGCCCTAGCAGAAAGTATACATCATTTAACAAGATCTAAACTCTTGATCACACTCTTGAACAGACTAGGCCACTGTATTAGCTACAAACAACTTTCTAATATTGATAACAACATTTCTAAGTCTAATTTGATGAATAATGTTAGTGGCGATGTTCCTATTCCATCGAATATTCTAAAAGACAAGGAATCGTTTGTGCATGGGGCGATTGATAATGATGACTTTTGTGAAGAAACTTTGGACGGTAAAAGCACAACACATGTAACAGCTATGGTTCTCTATCAAACAAAGAATTGTGAAATAAACTCTGTGCAACGTGAGCCTACTCTCTTGTCTTCAATACATCTTACCGATGTGATGGAACAAAGTTTAACATGCCAGAATGTCATGAAATTCGTTCCTCAACTTTAGACGGTAATGTGAAGGAATTGAATATGGAAGATTACGGTTATTACAAAGATGATTCCGGTTTTATTCTTCCATTATTGACGACAAAACAGGCAATACCAGAAAACTTGATACCACCTTGCAAATGCAAAAAGTGCTTTAAAGGATGCCAATGCAGCAGCAAGGGAGTGGCATGCTGTATTTACTGCAGTTGCTATGGATCTACGTGCAGGAATACATTCAACTAGTTCCTGTTAGAACGGATTGAACGAGAATACCCAGTGGATGAATCAATCAAAAGTGAGTAAAAGATCATTATAATATTACTGTTTAAGAATCCAATTTCATTGTATATATTTCATTTTTCTTTTCAATCTGTATTAACTCGAATCGATTATTATATTGCATATATTGACCATAATTTATGAAATATGATGAGAACCATTGATTATTGAGGCTTCAGAGTTGAAAAATCGTGTTCAGCGACCAAAAATACATAATATAACGTTCCTGAAATACATAATTTGGATGCATAGACTAATAGGAGCGATGCGATAGGTAGGCCGCTACGCGCACTGGTCATAGGGGTGGCCCGCGCTGCAGTGTAACAGTGCTACTAATCCCCCTCCCACAGCCGCATCTATGGTCGTAACCCCCAAACTATATACATCATTGGATTCAGAAAGAAACGGCCTACAACGTTTATTGAGAACTTTTTCCTCTCAGTCGGCTAACGACTGAAATATTCGGAAAATAAAAAAAAATCTATACTCAAAAAATACATTTTTTGAGATATTTTATTTTTTTACGGAAAAACTATGCGGTCTATCGTAAAAATGAAGAGGACCATTTTGAAAGCTTGTTATATTTAGATAATATTAGAAAAAGGGTCAAAGCTGTAATATGAATGGTTGCCGCAGGACAGGCGATTATATAAGCGCGCGATTTTTACAACTTACCCCCTCCCCCCCAATCTCTCGACCACCCTGGGACGTGACGACATCGAGTTTCATATACACTAAAGACCCCCCAACAATAATCCGAAGTCAAATTCTCTGCCTCTCTCATGCATGCTCAATGTAAGCCAGCGCCTGGACTA